>NW_026652284.1:119261980-119612361 GCF_009828535.3 Hylobates moloch
GCCCAGCCAGTGCCTCACATTTCTCTTAGTACCCACTCCCAGCCCCTTAAGATACAATCAAAAGAACAATGGATATGGAATCAAAATAAACAAGTTACTGGCCGGGCGTGGTGGCTCACGCCCGTAATCCCAGCACTTTGGGAGGCCGAGGCAGGTGGATCACGAGGTCAGGAGTTCGAGACAAACATAGTGAAACCCCGTCTCTACTAAAAGTACAAAAATTAACCGGGCGTGGTGGCACATGCCTGTAATCCCAGCTACTCAGGAGGCTGAGGCAGGAGAACTGCTTGAACTCAGGAGGCGGAGCTTTCAGTGAGCCGAAATTATGCCACTGTACTCCAGCCTGGGTGATAGAGCAAGACTCTGTCTCAAAAAAAAAAAAACAAGAAAAAACCAAGTTACTAATCTGGTTTTCTTTTACCTGCTTGACCTTCATTCAAGTGCATTAAACTCTCTTGGCTTCAGCTTCCTCCCCTGTAACCATGGTATAGTAATCCTTTCCTGGTAGGAGTTTCGTGAGGATTACAGAGGATGGAAGTGGAGGTCCTGGAGCAATCCCTAACACAGAACAGGAGTTACATTCTTCTAAGATTCGGTATTTATTGAGTCCCCACCATGAGCCTGCCGGGCCAGATCTGGGCCCTAGATACAGAGATTTAAAAAAAAAAAAAAGGGTGCCCAGCCTTTGGGGAGCTCTTTGAGGAGCTCTTTTTCTGTGGTGGAAACAGATGTGAAAAAGGGCTGTGCAATACAGTATGATGTGTGCTGGGGCTGGATAAGGGGCAGGGGCTGTGGGATTCCAGAGGAGAGACTGACAACTGGGCTATCAGGGAAGGCTTCACAGAAGAGGTGGAAAATGGCATTCATGATGGAGAGTGGGTGGAACTGGTTCAAAGAGTGGAGTGGCAGGAGTGTGACTCAGGTAGGTGTGCATGCTAGGAGGCTCCTGTGCTAGGAGGGCATGAGTTTGGGGAGTGGCCAGGAATTTGGGTATGGTGGGGATACTTGTTGCACTAAATATTTTGAGGCATTGTCTTATGGGCTAGAAATAGGATTCCAGCCGGGCGCGGTGGCTCAAGCCTGTAATCCCAGCAGTTTGGGAGGCCGAGGCGGGTCGATCACGAGGTCAGGAGATCGAGACCATCCTGGCTAACACGGTGAAACCCTGTCTTTACTAAAAATACAAAAAAAATTAGCCGAGCATGTTGGCGGGCATGTCGGGAGGCTGAGGCAGAATGGCGTGAACCCGGGAGGTGAAGCTTGCAGTGAGCCGAGATCGCGCCACTGCACTCCAGCCTGTGGGACAGAGCAAGACTCCGTCTCAAAAAAAAAAAAAAAGAAAGAAATAGGATTCCAGTTTCCAGGCCAAGACTTTCTGCCAAATTTCTGCATTTCTTTGAAAAAAATTAAATAAAAGAATCAGAAACCCTTCTAGGTTCTGGTCTTCCTCCTCTTTAAAATGAAGAGATTGAATAAAACTAGCTTCAAGGCCTTATTTAGTTCTATGAGGCCATACAGATACACATTTGATAATGTCACATGAAGAGGCAATGACCTGGGATCTGGATTCCTGACAATGCCCTTTAAATGTCATCTCATCAAGATTTTCTTAGTCGTTATTATAATGGTTCGCTCCCCTTCTTGCTCAATAAAAAAAATGGGCATTCAATCTAACTTCAAATCTCAAAGATAACTAATTTGTTAAACCAGTTTGGTAGGATGAGTCAGCAGCATACACAAATCTGAAGTGCTGACATCCTCGATGGCTTCATGTAGCACTAAACTCCTAGCGATGAAGCTTCTGCATGTACTGAACACCTACTGTGTGCCAGACATTGGGGGCACATAGACAAAGAGACATAGCCGCTTTCTTTAAAGAGCACACCTTTGGGAGAAACATTGAAGTAAGCAGATTATGAAGATACAGAAGAGACTGGTTAAAAGAAGTATCTGATGATATGAAAATGCTGTGGAGGAGACCCTCTACCCAGGCTGGGAGTACATGAGAAACTTCATTGAGAACCAAACTAGGGCCGGGCGTGGTGGCTCACGCCTGTAATCCCAGCACTTTGGGAGGCCGAGGCGGGTGGATCACAAGGTCAGGAGGAGATTGAGACCACCATGGCTAACACAGTGAAACTCCGTCTCTACTAAAAATACAAAAAATTAGCTGCGCGTGGTGGCAGGCACCTGTAGTCCCAGCTACTCGGGAGGCTGAGGCAGGAGAATGGCGTGAACCCGGGAGGTGGAGCTTGCAGTGAGCTGAGATCACGCCACTGCACTCCAGCCTGGGTGACAGAGTGAGACTCCGTCTCAAAAAAAAAAAAAAAAAAAAGAACCAAACTAAACCTTTAAGTGATAAGGCTAGGGTGTATCAGTGGAGAGAAGGATGCACTAGACAGGAAAAAACAGTAGTGCAAGGGGCTGCGGCAATCCATCGTGACAGTAACAACTCATGCTAATATAATGCTTTCTCTGCTACACAGTGGCAGGACAGGAGAGCAGGGTGAAACCCCTTTGTGTTATTCCAAGTCTTTGTAGCGTGTACTACAGAGACCTTCTTAAGGTTGAGGGTGGGGACTTGCAAAGACAGAAGGCAGGGCGAGGCAGTGGAAAGAAACCCCTTGGAAGTAGTCCAAGGTGCTGCTGAGTGTACTAAATACAGTGCTTCTGAAGGCTCAGAGACCAAGGTAGCAAGTCAGAGAGAGGCATCTCCAAAGGTATAGAAATCCAAGGACAACAGAAACACCAGAAAGAAAATAACTCCCAGAGATTATAAAATCTGAAATCTGAGGAAAGAGAGAGAAAACAGACAGACACATACCACAGTCAAAATTTGGCAGCTAGGCTGTAAAGCATAAAGAAATTTCTAGAGATTTTTCTTTTCAATATCCAGATCCCAAGGAAATGTTTCCTTACTTCTTTTGAAATAATTGAAGTCAATTGTGCACTAAAGTTAAATAAAAGTGCAACAAATGCCATTTAACATACATATTAGGTAGACTCAGCACCCCCTCCTCCCACACTGGCAGTGAGTCATGAAGAGTATGCCATTATCGGGCCGGGCGCGGTGGCTCACACCTGTAACCCCAGCACTTTGAGAGGCCAAGGCAAGTGGATCACGAGGTCAGGAGTTCAAGACCAGCCTGGCCAGCATGGTGAAACCCCGTCTCTACTAAAAATACAAAAATTAGCCAGGCGTGGTGGCGGGTGCCTCTAATCCCAGCTACTCGGGAGGCTGAGGCAGAGAATTGCTTGAACCCAGGAGGCGGAGGTTGCAGTGAGCCAAGATCGTGCCATTGCACTCCAGTCTGGGTGACAGAGCATGACTCTATCTCAAAAAAAAAAAAAAAAAAAAAGATTGTGTCATTATCTGAAGGTAGATATTATTTAAATCTATCTCTGCTATTCATTTTCAGACAATGTTTAACATTGCGTCAAAAATTGTAAAACATACAAAGAAGCAAGAAACTTGACCCATAGTCAAGAGAGAAAGCAATTGATATTTTGATAGAGATTGCACTGAAAAGAATGAAGTAGAAACACCATAAATAAAAAATCTATTTGAAAGGCTTACTGGCAGCGTAGCAGGGGAAAGGAAAAGTACAGTTGAATACAGGTGAATTGCAAGTATCAAACTGAAATATATAGAGGAAAAACGGGATTATATAGAAAGAAACAGAGAACCTGATAGAGAACAATATCAAGTAGTCAAAAGTGTATAGTTGTATTCAAAGGGGAGGTAAAGGAGAGGAGAGAGAGAATAAAGCTAAGAAATATTTAAAGAGATTGTGGCTGAGGCATTTTAGAATCGCCGAAAGTTATCGACCCACAAAAGCAAGATAATTTCAAATGAAATTACTACAAACAGAAACACATCTAGGCACATCACAGTCAAAACACTGAAAATAAAACAGAAAGACAAAATCTTAAAATAAGCCCTAGGAAAGATACATCACATATAAGGGAACAATGATAAAAAAAAAAAAAAAAAGACAGATTTCTCATTAGAAACAACAAAAAACAAAAGACAATAGGATAATATATTTAAAATAAAATTGTTTCTGTCTGCAGGAACACACAGTATGATATGTGTGAACAGTTGAAAAATTTGTCATAATTTTCACCTTTGATATAGTTTATATACATATATGTATAAATTTTTTTTTTTTACAGTCACTGTCTTACAGTCTTAAAACCCAACAACTGGACAAACTCTGATCCATTTCTATCAATTGTTTCTTTCATATTTTTCATTTCTAATGTTTCTACTTCATTCTTTTCAATGCAATTTCTATCAAAATATCAATGACATGGTAGTAACAAAAACAGAAAAAACAATCCTAAAATTTATATGAAACGAAAAAAGACTCCAAGTAGCCAAAGAAATCTTGAGCAAAAAGAAAAAAGCTGGAGGAACCACACTACCTGACTCCAAAATAGACTACATATTTATAACAACCAAAACATCATGTTACTGGCATAAAATCAGACACATACACCAACAGAACAGGATACAGAGCCCAGAAGTAAATCTACACACCTACAGCCAACTGATTTTCAACAGAGGTGCCAAGAATACACATCGGAAAAAAGACATTCTCTTCAATAAACGGTGCTGAGAAAATTGGATAACCACATAGAAATGAATCTAGACTCCTGCCTCTCGCCATATACAAAAATCAACTCAAAATTGATTAAAGACCTAACTGTGAAACCTGAAACTGTGAAACTATTAGAAAAACCTGCTAGAAGTGTGAAACTACTAGAGGAAAACATAAAAAAAAAGTTTCACAACATTAGACTGGGCAAGGACTTTTGGATATTACCTCAAAAGCACAGGCAACAAAAGCAAAAATATAGACAAATGGGATTACATCAAACTATAAAGGTTCCTCACAGCAAAGAGACTAATCAGCAGTGTAAAGAGGCAGTTTACAGACGGGAGATGACAGCTGCAAACTATACATTTGGCAAGGAGTTAATATACAGAATACATAAGGAACTTAGACAACTCAACAGCATGAATAAATAAAAAAAAATCCCAATTAAAACATGAGCAAAGGACTTTAATAGGCATTTCTCAAAAGAAGACATACAAATTCTAGCAGGTGTATGAAAAATTCCTCAGCATCTCTAAATGTCAGAAAAATGCAAATCGAAGTCATAATGAGATATCACCTTACTCAAGTAAGAATGGCTAACATCAAAAATACAAAAGATAAGTGTTGGTAAAAATATGGAGATGAGGGAACCCTTACACACTTTTGTTGGGTTTGTAAATGAGTACGGCCATTATGAAAAACAGTATGGAGGTTCCTAAAAAATTAAAAAGAACTGCCATAGGATCCAGCAATCTCACCAATGGGTGTGCATCAAAAGGAAATGAAATTAGTACATTGAAGACATACAGCACTCCAGTGTTTGTTGCAATACTCTTTCACAATAGCCAAGATCTAGAATCAACCTAAGTGCCCAATGACCAATGAGTGGATGAAGAATATGTCACACACACACACACACACACACACACACACACACACACAATGGAACAGTACTCAGCCGTAAAAAATGAAATTCTGTCATTTCCAACAACATGGGTGAAACTGGAGGACATGATGTTAAGCAAAATTATCCAGACACAGAAAGAAAAAAAACCCACGATCTCACTCAAAAGTGCAATCTTAAAAAGTTGATCACGGGCCGGATGTGGTGGCTCACGCCTGTAATCCCAGCACTTTGGGAGGCCGAAGAGGGTGGATCACAAGGGCAGGAGTTTGAGACCAGCCTGGCCAACATGGTGAAACCCTGTCTCTACTAAAAATACAAAAAATTAGCTGGGCGTAGTGGTAGGCACCTGTAATCCCAGCTGCTTGGGAGGCTGAAGCAGGAGAATCGCTTGAACCTGGGAGGTGGAGGTTGCGGTGAGCCAAGATTGCACCACTGTGCTCCAGCCTGGGTGACAGAGTGAGACTCCGTCTCAAAAAAAAAAAAAAAAAAAAAAACTGATCACATAAAAATGTAGAGTAGGACAACAGTTACCAGAACCAGAGGAAAGAAGGAGGAAAGGAGGATGGTGAGAGGTTGAGCCACAGGTACAAAATTACACTTAGATAGAAGGAATATGTTCTGGTGTCCTATTAATGCAGAGTAGGGCGATTATTGTTAACAGTAATGCATAGTATGTTTCAAAATAGCTAGAAGAGCGGTTTCTGAGTGTTCTCACCACAAAGAAATTATAACTATATGAGGTGATGAATATGCTAATTACCCTGATTTGATCGTTATGCAATGTATACACATATAACATTGTACCCCATATTTACAATTACCGTGTGTCAATTAAAAATAAATGAAAATTTCAAAGACAAAAATAACTGCAACTTAAGAACACAAAATTCATCAAAATGTTAGTTATAAATTGAGGCAAAACAAAGACATTTTCAGATAGGTAAAGCCTGAGAGAATTCACATCCAGCATATTTGCACTGTAAGGAATGCTAAAAAGATGTTCTTAAGCTTGATGGGAAAAGACGCCAGAAGAAAGCCCAGATCTATAAGGAGAAATAAGGAAAATGGGAAAAGAAAAATATGTGAATAATTATAGGGCATCTTTTTATTTTTTTATATCGGTATCTGTTTTGACAAGTATGTACACACACACACACGCAGAGGCAATTGGCTGCCAAAAGCAAAAGTAAGCATGGATTTTAAATATTCAGAATTTTAAAACAATATCAGAAGAGCACAAAGGATAAAAGGTATTAGAAATAGAATTATATGTCCTATCCAAAAGACCTCTTATATGGTTCTTATATTATTCTAAAAGTAGTATGTTATTGGAAATCAGACTTACGTTTTAAAGATGTATATTTTATCTGTAGTGCAACCACTAAAAAATAACACAAAGAACTGGGGTTTAGAAGTCAATACAAAGTAAGCTTATTTTTGTTAAATTTTTAAAATTTGATCTCTTCAAATCAAAAGTTCATTCTACAAATTTTATTATTTAAAATAAAAGGAAAACAAAACTTTTTTTTTTACTGGAACATTTTTATCCATTTTTCAAATGTTCTTGCTGTACTTTGATGTCTTGATGTAGCAGCCTTCCCCAGCCCCCATTTAATAAAAATATTTTTAAATTTTTTCATATTGCCTTTTTAAAGATATACTTTATTTACGTGCAATAAAATTATGCTTTGGGGTGTTAGGTTCATTTAGACAAATGCACATAGTCATGTTTCCGCCACCACAGTCAAGATACAGAACATTACCATTGCCCTCTAAAATTCTCTCATGCTATTTCTTTATTGTCATTCCCTCTCCTCCACTCCACCCTCAGTCTCTGGCAGCCACTGATGTGTTTTCTGTTCCTGTGACTTTGTCTTTTCCTGAAACTGATTTTAAATATTTATGGGAGGCAGCAATGGAAAAGTTGACTTCATAACTTTATATCTTATACTTTTGTATAATGTGTCATTATCCATACTTGAGAAAGTGTATTCCATGATATATAGACATAAATAAATGTGCTTTACAATGTTTATGTAAAACTTTTCTGTTATATAAGAACTTCCTAGCATAAATTTGTAAAATAAAGCAAACTTGAAAAAGTCAATATAGGAAATACAATAGATTTGCATTAAAGAATTCTGGAAAAGTTTTTTTTAAAGGATCAAAAACTTGTGGGATAAAGGGAAGACAAATTTCAAGATACTAAACTTTAAGACAATCAAACCAATAATTACACTAAATATAAATAGCTTAAATAGCTCAAAAACAAGATAAGGATTGTTCAACTGGATTTTTTAGAAAGCAATAACTTACTACATTCTGTTTCTTTTTCTTTTTTTTTTTTTTTTTTTTTTTGAGACGGAGTCTCGCTCTGTCGCCCAGGCTGGAGTGCAGTGGCGCGATCTCGGCTCACTGCAAGCTCCGCCTCCCGGGTTCACGCCATTCTCCTGCCTCAGCCTCTCCGAGTAGCTGGGACTACAGGCGCCCACCACCACGCCCGGCTAATTTTTTGTATTTTTAGTAGAGACGGGGTTTCACCATGGTCTCGATCTCCTGACCTCGTGATCCGCCCGCCTCGGCCTCCCAAAGTGCTGGGATTACAAGCGTGAGCCACCGCGCCCGGCTTACATTCTGTTTCTAATATGCATACTTTAAATACAGAGATACAGCAGAAAGAAAAATGTAGGAAGAGATATATCATGCAAACAGTAAGTCTAAGACAGCTGTTTTAGTCATTAATGTTAGAAAAAGTACTAAGTTGAAGACAGAGATAAGAGGCATTTTATAATGATACAAGTTTCCATTTATCAAGAATACATAACAATTCAACATACATATGCGTTTAAGAACAGAGCTTCTCACCATCTTACACTTTTGTATAATGTGAAACAAAACTATGAAACAAAACTAACAGAACTAAACGGGAAAGAGATGAATTCACAATTATAGTTGGAAATTTCAGTGCTGCTCTCTGAATAAAAAATAAAACAAGTAGACAGAAATCAGTCATGTTATAGAATATTGAAACAATATTTTCCAAGGTTTTACAACTCAGCACTATTCACATTTTCAACGGGATGAAAATGTGGAGATGGGGCGGTGGTGATGGGGTGGGCATGGT
Source organism: Hylobates moloch (assembly GCF_009828535.3). Lineage (NCBI taxonomy): Eukaryota > Metazoa > Chordata > Mammalia > Primates > Hylobatidae > Hylobates > Hylobates moloch. Next base: position 119,270,616 of record NW_026652284.1, read on the forward strand.
GGGTCCTGGGGAAGGCGGAGAGGGGCATTGTAGAATGTATCCCAGCCTCCAACACTAGATGTCAGTAGCACTCTTGTCCCGGTTGTGATAACCGAACATTTTCAGTCAGATATTGCCAAATGACTGGGTGGAGGAGGAGCAGGGCGAATCTCCCCTAGTTGAGAACCATTTATATAGAGCATACACCAGGACATAAGAAAAGTCTACATAATTTTTTAAAGTACTGAACATATATATATAAGCAGTACGTTGTCTGAACAAAATAAAATTCAAATACAATAAGATATCTAGAAAATCCCCAAATAATCATAAATTTAGCATTGCTTTCCTAAGTAGCCTGTGGGACCAAAAAGAAAAAGCACAAAGGAAGTTAGAAAATAGTGTGCACTGAGTATTAAGGAAAGCAAATAGTGTGCACTGAGTATTAAGGAAAGCACAAGAAAAATATCACAGGATGCAGACTAAGCAGTGCTTAGAAAATTTTCAGCTTCAATGCAAATATTAGAGAAAAATTGTAAAATCAATCAACTAAGCTTCCATGTCAAGAAGCTCAAAAACTCAGAGCAAATTAGATATTAAGTAATTAAAAACAATGAAATTTAAGAAGGAGGCAAAGTCAGTGAGTTGGCAAAAGGACAAATAGAGAGGAAAAGTGGGCAACTCAATGTCACAGTGAGTGAGCAGAGAGTCAGGGCTGGATCCCAGCTCTTCCCCAGGCTGGAACGAGTTATCTCCCTTCATCCACAGATTACTGAGCAGCCTGAAGGAGACACAAAGGTGTACGTGGGAAGGACTCAGGCCTCATGGGGATGGGTGCAGTTAAAACCCTGGGGATGCTGAAAGGAAGGACCACACAGAGCCATGTGAGGGCCAAGTCATCCATTACCTGACACTGGAAGCCACGTGGGCAATCCAGAAGATGACTCACTTTGGCAGCCCTGACAGTTAAAAACCAGTTTCCTTAGGCAAGACATTAACCTCTCTATGCTGTAATTTCACCCTTTGCAAAATGGGGACATAGCAATGCCTCAACCACAGGGTTACTGTGAGGATGAATTAGGATGACATAGGTGAGGGGCCTGGCGGAGTGGTGAGCACACCACAAAGGAATGCACACTGCTGTGGTCATTGCTGCTGATGTCTGAAGCAGGAAAAGGTGGTCAGGGCCGTCCCTCCCGCCCCACTCAACCTTTTCTCTCCTCCCTCACCAGGGCTCTGATAGGCTCTTTCAGCTCCAGACCCTCTCCCTCCAGGATGCAGGTCCAGCCTGAGCCTGAGTCCACTTTCCTGAGGTTGAGCAACACAATTAGAATATGTGGAAAATCTGTAAACAGACACCAGCAAAGAGCCAGATGCTCCCTGGAGCCAGTCCAAGAACAATTAAGCAGCCCTTTGAAGACCAGCTGAGCTGGGGGCAGCCAAGAGCTTGTCAGCTCCAGGCAGCACGATCTCAACCTTCAGGGGCAGGGACCACAAACCTCTCTCCCTTCCTCTCTCTCTCTGAAAGCTAAATAACAGAATATCAGCCCCTCCCAAAGGCACAGTGGCGAGATGAGGGCCACTAAAAGGCCTGCTTGGCAGGACACCCTGTCAGGTTTTGGGGAGAGAAGGGCAGAACCAGTAGCCTGCAGGTCACACTTGGCCTTTAAGATGATCATTCATATCGTTACAGTTATTATTGCTCACATGGTATTTTAAAAATCTGAATTAATTACCATCACTGAAGGATGTTGCATTTTCACATTCAAACTCACATACCCAGCTTCTCTGGAGGAAGCCGTGTGTAAGGCCACATGAGGCCAAGAGGAAGACACAATGGGCACACACATTCCACAAGCCACAGTGGGCTAGATGCCCCTGGGAGGGTGGGTGCCTCACAATTTGCCACAGTAAGTTCCACCCCTGTCGTCTCCCCATCCTCACGCTGGCATTTCTGTCATTGCCTCTTTCTCACTTTAAACACCTGCTGGCCTATTTGTAAATTTGAGTTTACAACCTCTGGTTTAAAACAGCCCTCATTTATTAGATAAAGGAAATGAGGCCTGGGAGGGAAACTGAGGAAAGAACTTGCTGAGGCCATCATCTGAGCCGAAACAGGTGCAACCGCGCAAGCTAGAGAACGCTGTTGTAAACCAAAAATAAAATAGGGTCCCCCAATCATCTGAATGGATACCCTCCTAAACCAGGGCTCTTTAAATTTAACCTGAGAGGGCTGGGTGCAGTGGCTCATGCCTGTAATCCCAGCACTTTGGGAGGACAAGGCGAGTGGATCGCTGAAGGTCAGGAGTTCAAGACCAGCCTGGCCAACATAGTGAAACCTTGTCTCTACTAAAAATACAAAAAGCAGCCGGGCGTCCCAACTGCTTGGGAGGTTGAGGCAAGAGAATCACTTGAACTGGGGAGGTGGAGGTTGCAGTGAGCTGAGATCATGCCACAGCACTCCAGCCTGGGTGACAGAGCCAGACTCTGTCTCAAAAAAAAAAGAAAAAAGAAAAAAAAGACAAAAAAATTAACCTGACGGACTGTTTCAGGCTATGACAGGAAATGGGGGTCCCACTTGCCTCATCATACCCCTCCAGCATTAACACCAACACAGACTTTAAGTCTGATAAGGAACATTTTGAAGCCTATTCTCTCTGAAGCCTGCTAGCTAAAAGCTTCATCAGCATGATAAAACTCTGGTCTCTACAACCTCTTATCCTAACCCAGACATTCTTTTCTGTTTGAGCTCAGGTATTCAGACAAACTCAACCAATTGTCAACCATAAAATGTTTAAATTTACCTATAACCACCCCACCGCCACCCCGAGTTGTCCTACCCACCGCAGACACCCCAGTCCCTGGCTTCCCACATGAGGCCAAGAGGAAGACTGGAAGGCAGCAGGAAGGGAGAAGCCAGGGTATTTCTCCCCTTTTCTCTTGCTTTTGGTAGCCTTTCTGGCCAGAACTGCGTCTCCTCCACAGTGCCGGATCCGTGGCAGCTGCCATGGTTTTAGCTGCTGCTGGGAAACCCTAGTCTCCAGGTCCATCAAATACCACATCTTTGGTTCCTCCTGGTCAAGGTTGTCATGGGTAAGCAGCAACTATCTGTGCCAGTGGTGAGGGGTTAAAAGAATTTACCAAGACAATTATAGGTGAAGAAAGTCAGATTTATTAGACAAAGTAGGAAAATACGTTGCCAGGAAGCAATGGGCAGAATCAGCAGAAGAGGAGCTGACTGCCAGGAAACAAAGACTTGCTGGAGGTCTTATAGGATGGCTCTTGGGTTGATTGATGATGCCAAGGCAGCAGGGAGCTAACTTGCATTCTTCTGTTCACCAAGGAGATGTTTGATGATAAAATGAAGCGTTTGAGGATAAGCAGAAAGTTTGGGAGTTATGTACATTATCTGTGCAGGAGGGCTATACATCCTGGGCCATAAAGAAAGGCAGACCTTTAGCTTATTTGCTTTATCTCTTTGCTTTCCCCTGGTTCTGCCAGCCTGACTCTTTTCCTTTAATTAGGACTCCACAGAGATAACAATACCTTCTTGCGGGGGCTGATCTCTCTCCTCTTTGGCAGCTCAGCCAACCGTCATCTGTGTAATAAATTCCTTACTCTCAGGAGTTAAATTGCGTGTCTCCGCAAAATCCATTTATTGAAGCCCTACCCCACCAGGACCTCAGAATGTGATCTTATTTGGGAGTAGGTAGTTGCAGATGTAACTAGTCAAGATGAGGTTACCCTGAAATAGGGTGGGTCCCTAATCCAATAAAGACTGGTGTCCTTATGGAAAGGAGAAACATGGAGACAGGTAGAACGCTGTGTGATGATGAGGGCAGACATCAGAGTGATACCTCTGCAACCCAAAGAACACCAAAGATGGCCAGAAAACCTTCAGGAGCTGGGGAGAGGCCTAGGACAGATTCCCTGTCACAGCCCCAGAAGGAACTAACCCTGCTGATACCTTGATCTTGAACTTCAGGCCTGCAGAACTGTGAGAGAATCAATTTCTGTTTGTTAAGCCATTCATTTGTGGTACTTTGTTATGACAGTCCTAAAATACAAATACACCTACTTTAAATCCCTTCTGCTTGGTTTCTGTTTTCTGATGGAATCTACCTTTCAGTTGTAACCTGCATCTGGCACATGGCATGTAGTTTGATGAGAAGGGGGAAACAACCCTGATGCTGGTAGCAACAGGAGACTGACAGATTCCTAGGCAGACAGAGATGGTTCCCAGTGAAACCTGACCTTCAAGCCAAGCATGGTTTAAAGCCTGAAAACTGAGCTGCCACTTCCAGATAGAATCCACAACTAGAATGAGAACTTCCATCCCCGTCTTACCTACTCTCTCTATTGTTTCCTTCTGAATGATTTCTTTTAACCAATTGAATGGTGCTTTTTCCAAGCCCACCCATGGACCAATCAGCATGCACTTCCCCATTCTAAGCCCATAAGAATCCTAGACTCAGACCCACAGGCGACTGCCTGCTTCTGGGTCCCCTCTTAATGCTCAGAGCTTTCTTTCTGTCACTCCGTAAAATTCTACTCTGCCTTACTCACTCTCCAGTGTTCATATACCTTATTCCTCTTGGTCATGGTACAAAAACCCAGAAGTCACTGAACGAGAGCAAAAGAGCTGTAGTGCTCCTGCTCATTGAGCTGTGGGTGGTGGGAGTAAAATAGCTGTAACACTCCATCCCACTTGTTGAACAATGGTAGAAAAGAAGCCACTGGGTGCCACTCCCTCCCACTCTCTAAACTATGGGAGTGAAAAAGCCTCAACAATATCAAGCAGAATGAAAGCCAGAGCCAAAATAAAATTCAACCTGTGAAAGGAAAATAAAGACTCAAAACCCCAGTTCACTCTGCCAAGACAAAACAAACAAACAAACAAACGAAAATTAAGCTGAAAGCTGAGTCATGCAAGGAACTGCCTTTCCTTTTGTTCCTAAGAGAGCACTCCCAATGATTAAATATCTCCACAGGTAGCTACTCTGTGTTCACCTTACATTATGTAAAGTGCCAGTTCACCAAGCATGAAATGAATACATTTCTGACTGTTCTCTTACCTGCTCCTTTTCTCTTGCAACACGTGGACTCAGTAATGTGACCATACCCTCCTTCTTCCCTGCTCCAGCGTACTTTTTGCCTTTAAATATTGAAGCCCCCAAAATTATCTTTGGAGAAAGGCACGAACCTCTCTTCTGAGCATGTCCTTAACCTTGGCAAAATAAACTTCTAGCTCGATTGAAACCTGTTTCAAATACTTTTTGGTTTGCAATTCAAAATGCATTTGGAATTCAGTGAGTTCAAGTTATGTGCAAGGGACTGTGTGTGTGTGTGTGTGTGGTGTTGTGTCTCTCTGTGTGTGTGTGTGTGTGCATGTTCTCAATGAGCTATCAGAACAACCCACAGAACAAGCACCATTATCTCTATTTTATAGAACAAGAAACTGGGGTTCAGAGAAGGTAAGTGACTTACTCAGCAGGACGCACTATGAGTGGGAAAACCAGCACTGGCCCTTCATGGCCTGCTCCCAGCTCCTCCTGAAGTGTTGTATCGCCAATAGAAGATGTTTTCAGGTTTCTGAGCTTCCCTAGGATTGGTTGGCCATAGAAAGCAATAGAAAACTAATACAGACCCTTGGGGATATTTTTTTCTCATCTCTCCCTACCTCCTCACTCTCTCTCCCTCACTATAGTCAGGAAGGAACTCACTAGAGAGCATAAATTCCCTGATACATTTTCCCCTCCACACCTGGCCACCATGTAGGCCCTGAGGATGTGGACATTAACTGGGTATCATCCCTACCTTTGAGAATCTCACAGTCCAGAAGAGAAGAGAGGCATGAATAGGTAACAGCAACATCCCATAGTGGCAAAGCATCACTGAGAGGATGTGGCCTCATGGAGGGCAGAGGAGAATGGGGCCAGTGACATCTCACAGGAGTCATGGAGGCTAAAGCCAAGAGATAGCCAGTGATGTCTGTGACGCTTGATAAATAAAAGATAATGAAAACATGATGTCATTACATTCAATGGAACAGTGGGCATCTGTAGTCATTGTCCTTCCCACGTTGCTACTTTGGTCCCAAGTAATTTCTGCAATTCCTGGACTCATCCAAAAATGAGTTGCATCCTACAAATACAACTATGACATAGGTAGTCTCATCACTCTCAATTTACAGATGAGGAAACTGAATCTCGGGAACCTACCCAGAGTCACATTGCCAGTCAATGCCACATTGTTCTGGGGACAGAGTGGTGAAAATGATACCTGGTTTCTGCCCACAGCCTTATACTCAAATGGGGGTGAGAAAGAATACATACATCCATGGAAAATGATGTCATGACAAATTATGATATGTGCTCCGAAGGAGAAAAGGGAAAATAAGAGAATAATGACCAGGCACCCTTGGACTAGAACAGGATGAGGCCCTCCTAGGAAGTGAGGTGAGGTCTGAAGGTTAAGGAGGAGCCAGGCCTGCAAAGAACCTGGGCAAAAGCTGTCTCAGCCAGAAGACCTAATGGGCAAAGGTCCCAAGAGCATGGTGGGGCCTAGGACATGAGGAGTGTGGAGGGAGGAGAGGATGGTGGCAAGCAAGCAGAGGCCACCTGTACAGACCATGCACGTGCACATGTTGCAATGGCCATGGTATGAAGTGTGGTGGGTTGGGGGTCTCATCCCCAGACAAGGCAGGCCACGATGATGCAGTGAACCATTTTCTTTTCTCTTTTTTTTTTTTTTTGAGACAGAGTCTCGCTCTGTCGCCCAGGCTGGAGTGCAGTGGGGCGGTCTTGGCTCACTGCAAACTCCGTCTCGCAGGTTGACGCTGTTCTCCTGTCTCAGCCTCAGCTTCCCGAGTAGCTGGGACTACAGGCGCCCGCCACCACACTAGGCCAATTTTTTATATTTTTAGTAGAGATGGGGTTTCACCGTATTAGCCAGGATGGTCTCGATCTCCTGACCTCGTGATCCACCTGCCTCAGCCTCCCAAAGTGCTGGGATTACAGGCGTGAGCCACTGCGCCTGGCCGGCAGCGAACCATTTTCTAAATGAATTTCTAAATTCATCCTCCAGCACTGGGGATGAATGGGCTGGGGAATGGGTCAGTGGGACCCCTGGGCCTCGCTCTGACTACATCAAGGGCTCTGCACAGCTATCCAATGCATCGTTCTGCAGTGATGGACGCGTTCTGTGCCTACACTGTCCAGCGTGGCAGCCACTAGCCACATGTGGCTATTGATCACTTAAAATATGGCTCATGTGACTGGGGCTGAATCTGTAATTTTATTTAATTTTAATGTAAATATCCACAGGTGGCTACTGGCTACTGTAATGGATAATGCAGGCATGAGATGATCAAATAAGGAATGGCATAAACATTGTAGAAACACGAGAGCAATTTGCATATATGAGATACTGGTGAACTCCTTTGTTTCCTCTTCTCACAATGGCATTGGTTTTGAAACGCTATCCTGGCAAGCAATACAGGCTAAACACACTATCTGTGAGAATTCTGATGCTGCTAATTTAATCACAATGTAACTGATTTGACAGCTATTTCCCAAATAAGTAGCTGTCCTTGTGCCTTCTCTTTTTGGAAGACAGTGAGTGCTTCCATCCAAACCTCTTTCCCCAGAGAGACCTCAAAGGAACAGATGCAGTAGTTAGGCATGGGTGTGTGCCAGGCTGGGCTGACAGCAGGGGACCACTGGGACTCATTTTTCCTTCCAGTTGTACAAAGACCGTCACAATATAATATTATATCAAGCCACTGGTGAAAATTTAGAGAGTTTATACACACAGTCACCTTGCCATCACAGGGACCTTATGCCCACAGCAACAAAGAACAACTGGCAAATTCACCATCCAGTTCTGTTTATCATTTTATTGTGAAACATAATCACAGGTTTCCTTAAGAAATAATGCGTCTCTTTGTCACATTGGACTATGCAATTCTTGTATTTTTTTTTTTTTTTGAGACAAAGTCTTGCTCTGTCGCCCAGGCTGGAGTGCAGTGGTACCATCTCTGCTCATTGCAACCTCTGCCTCCTGGGCTCAAGCGATTCACATCCCTCAGCCTCCCAAGTAGCTGGAACTCCAGGTGTGCACCACCACGCCTGGCTAATTTTTGTGTTTTTAGTACAGATGGGATTTCGCCATGTTGGCCAGGCTGGTCTTGAACTCCTGGCCTCAAATGATTCTCCTGCCTTCACCTCCAAGTGTGCTGGGATTGCAGGCATGAGCCATCACGTGCAACCAATTCCTGTATTTTCTGAAGGGAAATGATGCAAACAGCTGCCTTTCCCTTTAGCTGACTAGCCCAGTCTTAACTCTGACAGTGGGAAGATATGATGTTGGAAGCCAGGATCCTCCCACTGCACCACGCACCATGTTGGATTCCTCTAGGTTTCAAATGGCCATGCAACCTGAAACTTCTCCCAGCCTCCTCTGGAAAGTAAGAAAGCCACATCATGGGCGGGACCACTACAGAGAGCCATGGTGTGGAAAGCTGCCCACTGAGTCTCAGGGGTGACATCGACTCCCAGGTGGGCCTGGGAGGCAGAGCACTGAGCCAGAGGATTCTTCCTGAGCCTTAGGATCTCATGGGATTTGCCTTGCTGGGTTTTGGATTTGCTTGGGAACAGTCATCCCTTCCTTCTCTCCCATTTTTCCCCTTTGGAATGGGAATATTTATCCTATGCTTTTGAAAGAAAAATAAATCTCAGGACCTCAAAATCACTAAGCCAAGGAAAAAGTCAAGCTGGGAACTATATCAGGCAAAGCTGCCTCCTATTTTATTCCTAAATAACATAGCTACAAAGATAAGGAGCTACATACCTCCCTCACAATGTGTCCACAAGGAAACTCCTTGTAGACAAAGGACAGGCAGAACTCAAAGTCATCCCTCTGAGGCTCACCTGAGACAAATGCATATCTGGTTGCTTCCTCTGTCCTATTGTTTATATAAAAATGCAGATTCACTGAGCCGGACTAAATTGTGTGTTCAGTGGAAGGCTGATCAAAGACTCAAAAGAATGCAACCTTTTGTGTCTTATCTACCTCTAACCTGGAAGCCCCCACTTCGAGTTGTTCCACCTTACCGGACCGAACCAATGTACATCTTACACATTTTGATTGATGTCTCATGTCTCCCTAAAATGCGCAAAAGTAAGTTGTACCCCAACGACCTTGGGCACATGTTTTCAGGGCCTCCTGAGGCTGTGTCATGGGCATGTCCTTAACCTTGGAAAAATAAACTTTCTAAAATTTTTTTTTTTTTGAGACGGTGTCTCGCTCTTTCACCCAGGCTAGAGTGCAGTGGCGCGATCTCGGCTCACTGCAGGCTCCGCCCCCCGGGGTTCACGCCATTCTCCTGCCTCAGCTTCCTGCGTAGCTGGGACTACAGGCGCCCGCCACCTCACCCGGCTAATTTTTTGTATTTTTAGTGGAGACGGGGTTTCACCGTGTTAGCCAGGATGGTCTCGATCTCCTGACCTCGTGATCCGCCCGCCTCGGCCTCCCAAAGTGCTAGGATTACAGGCGTGAGCCACCGCGCCCGGCCAAACTTTCTAAATTGACTGAGACCCGTCTCAGATGTTTTGGGTTCACACGCCTATCCCACCATTGTATTGTGGAAGCACATAACTTGTTTGGTTTCACAGGTTCACAGCTGGAGACGATTTTTGCCTCAGGATGAGTCATACCTCCAGCTTCACCCATATCTGATTTCAGTGATATTCGGGTGTGACTTTGAACTCTAGACTTTGGGATTGTTGCTAGACTGAGTGAAGACTTTGGGAGCTGGTAGGCTCTCTGCTCCCCACCACGTAAGGACGCAGCAGGAAGACAGAGGCCGCCATCTGCAAACCAGAAGGGAAGCCCTCATCAGAAACAGAGTCTGCCAGTGCCCGGGTCTTGGACTTCCCAGGCTTCAGAAATGTGAGAATAGATGTTTGTTGCTTAAGACACCCAGTCTATGGTAGATTGTTATAGCAGCCTGAACAGCCTAAGACAGTAAGGATAATATTAACACCTGCCTCGTACAGCTGTTTCAGACTCAAGTAATACATATGTAGTGCTTACGGGGGCCTCTAGGACGTGGTAGCCTCTCCACACCTGGGAGTCAGCATCATCATCCGACTGTCATTATTTTTACTACTGGTAATAGTCATTGGCAACCCTGTTCCCTTGACATTCCTTGTTCTACTGGGGCTGGACAGTGCTTAATATTCCCATTACTTTCCACCGAAATCACTCCTTTCTCAGTCTCTGTTTCCTGTAAGTAAAATTAAAACAAACATATGCGCTCAAAGATGGGAGGCCAAGGTTTCATGATTTTATGAATGTGAAAGTGCTGACACGACTCCAGATTCAAACAGTGTGATGCCCTCCCCCTAACTCCTCCTTTGGTTATAGATTTCTCCAGGGTGTAAAAAAAAATCTGGAGCCTGGTACACAGCCTGAATGTCAACATAAATCATGAGACATCAATCAATATATGTAAGAAGTACATTGGTTCTGTCCAACAAGGCAGGGGCAACTTGAAGCAAGGATGGGGCTTCCAGGTCACAGGTAGGTGAGAGACAAATGGTTGCATTCTTTTGAGCTTCTGACAAGCCTTTCCAAAGGAGGCAACCAGAGTATGCATCTATCTCAGTGAGCAGAGGGATGACTTTGAATAGAATGAGAGGCAGATTTGCCCTGAGCAGTTTCCAGGTAGAATTTTCTCCTTAGCTCAGTGATTTGGGGGGCCCAGGATATTTTCCTTCCACACACTTAACATAATGTTTTCAAGGTTCATTCATGTTGTAGCGTACAACAGCATTACATTTGTTTTCAAAATTGGATTCACTTTATTTCTTTCTCCTTTATAATAAATGCAGTAGGGGCTACTGTTCCCACTCGGGAAATGGGAGGCCTAAGAGATAGGCCGGTTTGCTCAAGGCCACCATGAAAAGTGAAGCTGCTTTTCTGACTCAGCATGTACTCTAATTTGGACTGAAGTTACTTTATGGGAATGTTTTCATTCCCCCGTCCTGCCCCCTTGCTCTCCATGGTTCCTGACTTACACTCTTTCCCCTAGAATTTCTACCTATCATTTGTAGTCACTTAGATGTGGGTTCAAAACCATCTCACAATGTGCGATTGTGTGCAAATACTAAAAGTCCAGTAGGCTTGGTTTGCTCATCTGCTAAATGGGGATTGCAACAGGACTTCCCTTGGGGGGCTCTGCCTAGTATTAAATGAGGTGGGCATGTCAAGGGCTTAGTACAATAACCACTCAGGGCCAGTCGATCATAAATATTTGTAATGCTTCGGCTGTAAAGTGGGGTGAGCAAGACTTGGCTTGCGCTTGGGGCTACAGAGAGCCTCAGAGGTAATACAGCCCCTGAAAGGCAATGCAGAGCTGGCCAAGTGTTTGGCTGCTCTTATGATTGTCCTCATTATAATTTCCATTTCTCCAAAGCTCTAGCTAGCTCCCATCCCTCCATTTTGGAGCCACTTGCAGGCGCCTGCTTAAGTCCGTAGTAATTGACAAAGTTGATACTTTTCCAGCAAAGTTTTAAAGTGAATTCCAGAGAGTGGCCAATTCCGGCCTAGTGGGAACACAGAGCCATTCACATCTGCTTGCTCCCTGCAGCCTCTTTGGCTGCTGGTCCACCTGGCTATCCTCAACCTCCTGGGCTGCTCAGGCCACTGAGTGTGAGCCATGGTCTGGGGTGGAGAGCACAGAAGCAGTGACTCATTACCCTCACTGCTGCCTGCATGTAGACGAGGCAGGATGCGGACCAATATCTCTCCAAGATGTGTTGTCATCCTCCCCAGCACAAAGCTTCCCAGGTACCAGGCCCTGCCTCCAGCACCCTGGGCAGCGTGAGTGACATTCCTTTCTGTGAATTTGGAACCAGGTGAGCTTTTGTTTCTTTCTGTGCCTTGCAGGTGGTCTTTCTTCTCTCTGTTAGCAGCATCTAACATTCAAGAGTCTTTGATTTGACTTTTGTTTTGAATAAAACACCCCCCCACACCTATCTGAGGGTTAATTATTCCTTGCTTAGATACAGAATGACTAAATTTCATATCTTCATTGAGTACATTCCTGCAGTTCACTATAATCGTTTGTTTACATTTCTGCCTTTGCCAGCCCCAGAGGGCAGAAGATCAATTGTTGTCAGCAGCTTGTTACAGCTAACAGCTAATGGGCTCCCTGAGTCCAGAGTCGGGAGAGCTGCATGGGGCTGCAGAGGTCAGACAAAGTTCCACGGCAGGGAGGAGCTGTGACTGGATTGGAAGGATGGGGACAGTTCTTACAGATGGTGATGGGAGGAGGTACCCCAGGAGGAGCAGTGACATAGACAAACAGCAAGGGAAGAGCTTACCACTGGACCTCACCCTCTGGGACTCTGAGCTTTGACACAATGAATGGATAAAATCAAGGTGACTTTTTAGAGCTGTTTCCATACTGTGTATTTGGTCTTCATTCATTCCCACGTTTTTATTTTTCCATAGGATTTACTGACTTCACCAGGGTATACAGAGGAAGGAATGAATCCTTCTTATGGTGAATTCTAGAAAAGGCTTCATGTGGGAGGTATCATTTGAATTGGGCCCTAGAGGGTGAATAGAATTCCTGTGCATTGAGTTAGAGACAAGAAAGGCAATGAAAGAGAGGCAATGAACGCTTTCTAGTTAAGCAAGGAGAGCCCCATGGGCCAATTCCCTCATGGATCATATTTCTGGGTGCCCGATGTGTGCCAGGCACTGCACAAGGCGTAGGGAGCAGAATATCATTAGCGAATGAGGATCAGAAGTGGGGTCTGCCTTCAGAGGGAGGGAGCCTGGGGAGAGGGGCACATGATGGGCATGACCACTAGGTTGATTTGTAAGACAGCAATCAGAGTTTTAAAAAGAGGAGGAAAGCTGGGCGCAGTGGCTAATGCCCGTAATCCCAGCAGTTTGGGAGGCCGAGATGGGTGGATCACAAGGTCAGGGGTTCAAGACCAGCCTGGCCAAGATGCTGAAACCCCATCTCTACCAAAAAAAAAAAAATACAAAAATTAGCCAGGCATTGTGGCACACACCTGTAATCCCAGCTACTCAAGAGGCTGAGGCAGGAGAATCACTTGAACCCGGGCAGCAGAGGTTGCAGTGAGCCAAGATCGTGCCACTGCACTCCAGCCTGGGTGACAGAGCAAGACTCCATCTCAAAAAAAAAAAAAAAAAAAAAAGAGGAGGAACCCCTGTCCCCATTGTCTGGAGGTCTTGCACTCACATATGCTTCCTCTAACCCCTTTCATCACTGGCTGTCCCATTCCCACATCACTTTGTAAACTCAAACATGGAGTTTAAAAACTCCACTTGTTGGCTGGTTGTGTGGGGGCAGCTGTCCTCCAGCAATGCTTATGCCCCAATCACTTTACAGTTTTTAAAGGGGGAGAAGGGTGGGTGCATGGAGAAATGGAACACTAGGTGGTAAGAGGTGGGGGACACCTTTGCTCTGAGCACCAGGAAAGCAGAGAGAAACCCCACCAAACTCTTCCCTGACCTGCCACTCATGCCTCACCTGGGATGAGGGCAGAGAAAAGGTCTCTGATGAGACTGTAATATCAATATCCTACAGCACAACTCTGCCAGGGACACACCTGGCATTGAACAAATTGGGTTCACGATGTTGCAGGGAGAACACACAGAATGGGGCACCATGGGTCATGTCAGTAAGGGTGTGTTACAGAAGGTGAATGCAGGGTTTAGACCTGTGTTAGGTGACACTGGGGAGAGTTTCAGGAAGTGGGCTTTGCTCTGGATTGGATGTGATCAAGAAACAGGGGCATCGCCATGCTGGAGTGTCTTATCTATAGAGAGGGCCAATTAGAGTGAGGCTAATGCTATGCTTGGTCAAGAAGCAGGGTCACTCACACGAGCCAGGACAGGGAGTTGCCTGGTCATTTTTGTGGCATGGGCAAAGTCTGTGTTCATGACTACTGAGGGGCGTTGTTTTGTCTGGCTCCATCATGGGCACAGAGTTGCCTTGTGTGATGTTGATACTCTATAGGATGTTTGCGTTCAGCAGGAGAGCACCAAGGCCTGGCTGAGGGCACCAGGTCAGCTCGCCAAGGTCAGAGGCTGTTTCCTGTCCTCTTGAGTTCACACTTGGACAGCAGAGTGGTGTTACATACAAATGATAGATATTTGGGGAGACAGATATATTAATTAGCCAGATTTGATCATTCCACAATATATGTGTGTATATAAACATCACTTTGTACTCCATAAATATATAAAATTGTTGTTTATCAGTTAATAAAATAAAATAAACCTATATAGGAAAACAAGGTCAGATACCTTGACCTTCTCTACTTATTACTGAACTGAACTGGGGTCCACTCACCTGGCACGGTAAGGCCAAGCATCCGCATGCACATTGGCAGCGGGAGAAAGGAGAGTGTTTATTTGTAGGGCACTGAGCATTGAGAATCCGGCAGCCCATGCTTAAGGCCCAGGCTTCCTGATGGCTTCTGAGCAAGGGTTTTAAAGGCAGGGGTCAATTTCAGGGAAGCACAAGTTACAGCAAAATCATAAATCAACATGTGGAGGCTAAACATTGGCTTGGCCTAAAAAGGTGGGATTTCCTGCAGTGGGGTAGGTCACAGGTAGATTTAAAGGGTTTTTTTTGTTTGTTTTGTTTTGGTTTTGGTTCGGTTTTTTTGAGGTTTTTTGAGACAGACTCTCACTCTGTCACCCAGGCTAGAGTGCAGTGGCCTGATCTCAGCTCACTACAACATTTTGTCTCTTGGCTTCAAGTGATTCTCCTGCGTCAGCCTCCTCAGTAGCTGGAATTACAGGAGCGTGCCACCACTCCCAGCTAATTTTTGTATTTTCAGTAGAGACCGGGTTTCACCATGTCGGCCAGGCTGGACTCAAACTCCTGACCTCAGATGATCCACCCGCCTTGGCCTCCCAAAATGCTAGGATTACAGACATGAGCTACTGCACCCAGCCTAGATTTAAAGTTTGATTTGCAATTGGTTAAGGAAGGGTAGTTTGTTTAATTTTGGGGGGACAACAGAAAGAAATGCTAGGTCTGGCCCATGGGCATGACATTCTCCAGGCCCCCAGGATGACATTTTGAATAAAGAAGGGTGGGCAGAGTTCAGTCCTCAGCTCCCCTTCATCTGAGGTCTGTGTACCAGAGTATCCATTTGGTGGGGGCCCAGGTTTCTGAAAAACAACCCAGAGACATACGTTAAAATGTTATTTTTAGTCTCTGTGGAGGAACCAAACAACTTATGGCTCTAACTTTGTTGGCTATTGTTTTAGGCTGCTATTACCTTCTGGCTTACCAGCTTGCTTATTTATTTCCCAAGACTAGCTAGGTGCCTGCAATGTCCCTTGAAGGAACTCAAGATTTTCCTTTATTTCCATGCTTTGGGGGCCCTGCATGGGCCCCCATCTCACACTTGACCTTCCCACACTTGAAAGTACACTGAGTCCCCACCTGGTTAGGTAGATTTTGTCCCTGCTGATTGCTGTCTTGAATAAGAATAATGAAAAATTTATTTCTGTTTCTTTAAAATAAGCAGCCAGAAAGGCTCTTAAGGAGGAAGAATTTAAACTGGAAACCTAGGGTGGGGATGGCCTGACCTCCTTCAGTTTCTATAAAGGTCTTTGTCAAAAATGCTTCCAGACAGGACCTCTTCTCAGATAGAGATGACTATGAAAGAAAGCAATTAGCCTGTGGATATGACTCAGCCTGTATTTCTTTTCTTTTCTTTTTGAGACGGAGTCTCGCTCTGTTGACCAGGCTGGGGCACAGTGACGTGATCTCGGCTCACTGTAAGCTCCGCCTCCCGGGTTCACGCCATTCTCCTGCCTCAGCCTCCGGAGTAGCTGGGACTATAGGGGCCCACCACCACGCCCGGCTAATTTTTTGTATTTTTAGTAGAGACGGGGTTTCACCATGTTAGCCAGGATGGTCTCGATCTCCTGACCTCATGATCCGCCCACCTCGGCCTCTCAAAGTGCTGGGATTACAGGTGTGAGCCACTGTGCTCAGCCTCAGCCTATTTCTTTTTATTAATTGATTGATTTTTTTTTATGTTCCCCCAAATACTTAGAGATTGGTCATTCTCAATACATCTTAAAAAGTCATGAAAATATGCTCTTGCCTTAATCTGAGGGTCTCATTTCCTTTCTGTGGACTCCACTGTGTAGATAGCTATACTGTTTTCACCCAGTGTCACAATCCTTGGGCTAGTAACATAGAGGTGGGATATGCCTGTGCGAACAAGGGAGAACTGGATGTTTGGAGCAGACTAAAACCTAGACAAATTGTCTGGGGGTAAAGAAAAGCCTGGGATGTGTGGGAAAACCAACACTACCAAGACCTTAGCACTTGCCCTGAGGGAGTCACAGTCCATAACCCAGCGCTCCATGCAGAGCAGAGACAGGTCTCCTACCCTCATCAGGTAGGAACTGTCAGTGAGAGGCAATGTGAAGCAGGCAACATACATTTTTAAAATCTCATAGCTTGTTTATGTGGTGGGGCCCGGGTCCAGGATCAGCAGAGTCCTCCACATGCCTTGTGCATGCCTATTTAGCTGACTCTTCCTTATCTTTGCAAACTCTGCTCACTCTACCCAAGCCAATCCTGTCAAACAGAGCTCATTAACTATGTGTCACCCCACCCCGGTTGCTAATTTGCATGGTTTTGTTTATTGCAGCATCATTGTCAGAAGGAGGGTGAAACTTTATAGGGACAAAGAACAGGAGAGTTCTTGGACAATTTGGTACTATCTGGCCTCTCCACTCTTTAGTTAAGCATCTCTTGTATCCTTACCTGTCCTCTTTCTCTAGGCTGGGAGGATGGAAAAACACTGCCACTTCCTCCTGCATTTTCAAATATCTTAATGAATAAAATATCTTTCCTAAAATCTAGTAATTTAATCTAAATGTCATCCCAGCGTAGGTCATCACTCTGTTCTCTTGAAAGGTTGTGTGTGCTTTTGTTCCGTTTTGTTTTTATGTCTTTTCTCTGCCTTTGGTGTTATTTTACCTAACTACAATATGTCTAGGTGTGATTTTCTATTTATTCACATGTCTTGGGGATCCTGTGCTTCCTGAGTTGGAGGATTCATGTCCTTCAGCACATCTGGGAAGTTCTCAATCATCTTTCTGGCCATTACCTCATTACCTATTGACCCAGTCATAGGCTTGTTTCTATTATTATAATGGGTATAATGTCTCCTTTTCTGAGATTCTTGTAAAGTCGCATTTTCATAATTTTCATTCTCTTTCTCTCTGGATTATGTTTAGAGTAATATGGCAATATGATCAGATCTAATATCAGGTTTACATGTTATATTGCCACTTTCTTCATATGTGTGTTTCTGACCCATTCATTAATTTTGTTTAAACTTTTAATGATTATGTTTTTATTTCTAGATGTTCTACTCACTTGATGTTCTATTCCTGGTGTTATAGGGCCAACAGGTTTGTATGCCCCTTGTGCAGTAACAAATCCATTACACTGAAACAGCAGGGTTTGCAGCAGAGAGAGAGTTCAATGATTTCAGGGCACCCAGAGAGGAGATGGGAGGAGACCCTCAAATCCATCTCCCCCAAAAATTCTGGGCTGGAGTTTTTAAGGGGACCAAGAAGGCAAGGGGCTGGAAAGTTGGGGTCGTTGATTGGTCAAGGTAGGGGGTATCAAATCATCAAGATGTGGAAACTGTATTCTTTGGTGAATCAGCTTTTCATGGGGTCCCTCAGACAGCTGGAGTAAGTGGCATCCTTCAGACCAGCTGACGTCAGTAGTTTCACTGGTATGCAAGACCTAAAAGAATATCTCAAAGGGAAAAGTTAACATTTCGTAACGTTCAAGTGGCTATTGATAGAGCAGTTAAGTAGAACTAGGATCTTGTAGCAGGGTCCAGCTGATTCTAGGACAAGAGGCACCAAACAGCTATGAGGAATCCTGTCAGAGAGCAAGCTGACTTAATGATCAATGCTGAATGTGTTGCAAGCTGAGTGTATTTTCATCTCTCCCTTTCCCTTATTTTCTGATTAATTTTATAAACTTTATAGGGATGGTTTCACTAGTATATTACTGGTTTCCTATGATTTTGAAGCCTCCTTTTATTTCTTTGTTTATTTTAAATGTGCTCGTCCATAAACTCTAAGAATTATCTGAAGTTCTTAGAGGCCTAATGCTGCTAATTATCGTATCTAACTGACTCTAATGTATTGTTTACGTGGTATTCATGGGTATCATTTTATTGTATTGTTTCAATACATTACTCACAACATCTTGTAGCTCTACATATTTCTTCAATTTAGGTGTTCAGATTGAACTGCATCTGGATTATACTGTAAGATCAGCTCCTCCCCTTCTGTTCCCCTTTCTCCTGGCTCGGCTACATGCCTTGTGTCTTTGAAGGAGGTGCCCTGCTAGTGGCTTATGTACTTTGTGCTGCTGAAAACTCTTCTCACAGCTGCCATAGTACAAGCTCCCATGGGCCTAGGAGCCCTGCTGTGTGTGCAGCATCACCTGATAAGGGAGAAATTGCCACACCTGAGCATGGATTAGGCTGGACCACGAGATGCTCTGGCTTCCAAGCCGCTTACTCAAGGGTCTAGGCAACAATCCCAGAAACATAAGGGAGTTAACCCACTGTATGGTGTACTTTGACCAAAGAGGAAGAAGGGAGTGGAATGAGCCAGCAACTAAATTTCTCACTGTCTCTCCTCTCACACAGACTCCAGATGCAGTTGTTCCCCCAGCCCTTATCCAGTGGGTTTTGTTTTGAAGGGGTGGCTAGCTAAGGAATGCATCACCTTGAATTTATTTTTGGTGCACGGATGACTGACACATAACACTACAGGGATTCGAAGTTGTGAGCTTGTGTTGGCAGTGTTCAAATTTGCTTCCTTGCAGATTTTTTAAATTAAGGTATAATTGACATAAAAAAGTATATATTTGTAATGTATACATCTTGATGAGTTTGTAAGTATACAGCCATGAAACTTTCACTCCAAGCAATGTCATAAACATGACTATCATCTCTACAAGTTTCCTCCCTCCCTCCTTTTTGGTGATAAGAGCATTTAACATAAAATCTACCCTCATAAAACATTTTCAAGTATATGATACAGTATTGTTAACTATAGATACTTTGCTGTACTGTACATCCCTAGGACTTACTCACCTTGCAAAATTGAAGCTTTTCTTTTCCTTTGAACAACACCTCCCTGATTCACTCTCTCTTCAGCCCCAGTAACCACCATTCTACTGTCCGTCTCTGTGAGTTTGATTACTTTAGATCCCTGATGTAAGTGAGGTCATGTAATATCTGCTCTCTGTGTCTGGCTTATTTTACTTTGCATGATATCATCCAAGTTCATCCATGTTGTATCAAATTGCAGAATATTTTTAAAGGCTAAATAATATTCCATTGTGTGCATATACCACATTTTTTTATCCATTCATCTGCTGACAGACACTTAGGTTGATTCCATATCTTGGCTATTGTGAATAATGCTGCAATGAACATGAGCATGTAGATATCTCTTTGAGATCCTGATTTCAATTCTTTTCAATATATACCCAGTAGTGGAATGACTAGATAGTATGGTAAATTTTGTTTTTCGGAGAGCCTGTACACTGTTTTCAATAATGGCTATATATATTTACATTCCCACCAAGAGTTTACAAGAGTTTCCTTTTCTTCACATCCTTTCCAAAACCAATCTTTTTTTTTTTTGGTTAACAGCCATCCTAACACATGTGAGGGGATATCTCATTGTGGTTTCAATTTGCATTTCCCTGATGGTTAGTAATGTTGAGCATCTTTTTGTGTACCTATTTTGTATATTCTTTGGAGAAGGGTTTATTCAGATTTCTTACCCATTTTTAAAATTAAATTATCTTTTTTTTTTGCTGTTGAGGTGTATGAGTTCTTTACATATTTTGCATTTTAACCCTTTATGAGATATATGATTTGCAAATATTTTGTCCCATTCTGTAAGCTGACTTTTCACTTTGTTGGTTGTTTCCTTTGCTGTGCAGAAGCTTTTTAGTTTAATAGAGTCCCGCTTCTCTATTTTTGCTTTTGTTGCCATGCTTTTGGTGTCATATCCCAGAAATCATTTCCCTTCACCTCATGGTGTTGATGCCTTTGTGTAGCCACTTCCCCTGAGTGAGGGCAGGATTTGTGACTTTCTTCTAACCCATAGAATTTGGCAAAGGTGTCGGGATGCACAGGATTATGTTACACACGATTGTAACTCCTGTCTTGCAAGGAGACTCTCTCCCTTGCTGGCTTTGAGGAAATAAACTGCCATCTGTGAGCTCTCTATACAGAGAAACACATGGCAAGGAACAGAAGGTGACTGTGTCAGTTCCTAGGGCCACCAAAACAAATTACTGCAAACAGTGATTTAACACAAATTAATTCTTTCACAGTTCTGGAAGTCGGAAGTCCCACACAGGTCACATAGGAGTAAAATCAAAGTGTTGGTTAGGCTGTGGGCTTTCAGGATGCCCAAGAGGAGAATCTGATCCTTGCCTTTTCATTTCTAGAGATTGTACACATTTTTTTGCTCATTTCTCCTTCCTCCATCTTCAAAGCCAGCAACAGCCTGACTGCTTTTTTTCCTTGTTGTTGTCACATTTCTCTCTAACTGACTATAGCCAGGAGAGGTTCTATACTTTTAGGATTCACATGTTCAGATTGTACTCAGCTGGATAATACAGAGTCCTCTTCCCATTTCTCAGCCTTAATCACAGCCACAAAGTCTGGTAACAGACTCTGGGGATTAGGGAATGGGCATCTTTGGGGAGGCATTAGTTTGCCTACTGTAGTGACCTCCAGCCAAAAGCCAGGAAGAAATTGAGGCCCTCAGACCAACAACCCACAAGGAACAAATGCTGACACTAGGCACATGAGCTAAGAAATAGTTCCTTCCCCGGTCAATCCTCAAATGAGACTGCAGCCCTGGCTCACACCTGGATTGAAGCCAAGGTATGCCTGGACTCCTGACATACAGAAATTGAGATAATAAATGTGTATTGTTTTAAGCAACTAAGATTGTGGTAATGTTATTATACAGAAATTGTTAACTACTACACTGTACAGAAGTCTATTTGGCTTTGTTCTTGCCTATTTCTCCAAATTCATCTGCATTGCCCTCCCTTCAATTCATGCATGCATACGTTCACAGAAACACACACACAAACACACCACCTACAATAAGTATCTACTACTAATTCCTTACAGAAAACACTAGGTTTTATGCCTCTGTATTGTGAGAAAGAATATCACCCAATGAAAAAAAACAAAGGCTATTTATTCGGAGTTTGCTATAGCAAAGAGTCAGCCACCATCACTTACATTTGTCATACAGAAGAGTGGAAAGCTGTATAATGGAAAAAAAGGTAAGCTATTAGGTATTCCCTGATTGAAGGCACATGGAAGCTGGAGTTGTGCTAATTACAAGTAGGGCAACCCATGTGATTGCTTAGGAGTGAATTTAGGCTTTCTCTAGTTGCTGGAAGTTGGGGAAACCATCAGTTCTTCATCAAAACCTGGCCAGTTTAGGCTGATAGTTACAGGGGTGGTTGTTTGGCTTTCTGGATTGGTTGCTGCAGATAATTGGTTGGCGTTCTGGACTGATTGCTGCCAATTGCAAGTCAGAGCTTTATTTTTGTATATGGTTTGGCCATTGTCCATCTGTATATTCAGCCTGTTAGCACTTTCACAAGTGCTGTCTTCTCTGCCCAGAGTGCCCTTCCTAACACCTTATCTAGCTGCCAAACTTGTATTCAACCTTCCAAACTCTGCTTAAGTTAACTTCTTCTGTAAAGCTTGCTGTAGTCACTCAGCTCTTTTTTAATCTCTTTGGCACTATGTTTACATCAGCACTGAGTGTGTCACACTATATCAATTTGCATATATTTTTCTCCCCAACATAACTGTGAGCTTCTCTGTTTCTCCAGTATCTAGCCCAGGGCTGGGTAGCTAGGCACTCAGTACATGCCTATTGGATAGAGGTAAAATAACCAGGGCTGGTGACAAACTGAATATTCTCATATTTTTTATCCAACCCAGTGTTGTCATTTTAATGTGAACTGAAGCCATGGGGTCTTCTGATGTTGGAATTGAAAGGTGACATGTCCATCTTGGGCTACTGCTAGGAAAGAGAAAAGAAATGGCAAGAGCCTTGCCCTAATTTCCCCTGGGAAAGAGTCCAAATAGCAACCTAAAGGCAGGCCACCAGACCTGGGTTATTGCTGGTATTCTATGCATCCTGGAGCTGTTGGAATGCTTTGGAAGGGCCTAGAGCTGCAAGTGTGGTGCTCTGGGGTCTCTATCACAGTGAGTAAAACAAATGCTGGCACATTCAGGGTGTTTGCGTACAAGAATGCAATCATGAATAATGGAAAATTACTCATCACCTACCAACATTATGATTTAAATTTTCTGAAGAATGAATGGTATAATCCAAGAAGACAGTGGAAGCAAAGTTGGTGCTGAAGAATTTTGTGATTTTAACACTTTCTGTCCATGTTTTCATCAGCCCCATGTCATGGAAACACCATTATAAATATGCAAAGGGGTATGTATAAATCTGTTATTGTATTAGGAACTCGAGTAAAGGTAAGCCCATAGCTATGCTATTTCTTGGACTTCTTTAGTCATCAAGCCAGGCAAATGAATATGTTAAGGATTTTTCTCTCTTTTTATGTTTTTTTTTTCCACCAGCTCAAAAATCCCTATATGGTTAATTAAAAGCAATGGCATCATCTCTACTGTGATGCAACAATCTCATTTCAATAATCCATCATACTAATTAGGAAGGGGAGAAGGGATTTTTTGATTTCCAATTTGTCTATTCTAAAACTAGTAGAATTCAGAGATGAGTCAAGGAAAATCCAACAGGCAAAATTTTGTTTGGAAAATTATGCTTCATAAATTTTAATATGTGACTTAGATTTAGGGCTCTTGCATTATTATTGTTGCTGAAAACTAATAATCAGTTATATTCACAATAATAGTAGCAGTAGTAATAATAATCATCATCATCATAGCAGTTAGCATTTTGGAACGTCTACTGTATTCTACATCATCATTTCCCCAAGCGTGTCTGTATAACACTAGTCCTTTATCATGAAAAATACTCCCATAGGTCAGAGATGCATTGGAAAACTCAATACTTTAGACTCCCTTGGAGAATTACAATGTTCACTAGGAAAAAAAATTCCCTTTTTTCTAGTTTTCTATTTTTAGGAGTCTTGAAGTTAAAAAAATTATATTCAGAACTGTGATATTTGATAATGAAATAGTTTATATGTGGAATACTTATTTGCATCATGGGAATTGGTAGTTCATGGAATAGGTTTTGGTATTTTAATTATTAAAAACAATCTACAGTTATGCTATTTTATTACAGATAAGAAAAATGAGACTCAGGAGGCATGGTGTTTTGTTCAAAGTCAACTAGTACATTCCATCTCTGGAACTGAAACCTACAACTGTCTGGCTCTAGTCTATGCTCCTGATGAATGTAATTTGCTGTCCACATGGGTTTTGGTTTGTGCATGTATTTGGCCATTCAAGTTAAATCTTCTATCCTTATTATCTGTTAGGTGTTCTTTAGAACATTTGCAAAATAAAGGACCCACAACTAGACAGTGAACCTTTATTCAAGTCTTCACAACAGGCATAGTGGAACATTGGTCCCTTTGCTGATACAGAAATTCATGCCAGCAAGACAAGCATGAGGCCACCAGATGGGGGAAGGAGAGAGGCATGGAGAAAGCACACCTTTTGTCTGCACCTCTGGGTGTCAGGCACTGGGCTGCACATGGGATACTGGGAAACATAAGACAAGAATGTGTCACAAAGTCTTCCACCAAGGTGTGGCTTAACTAATGACTTTTTAGAATTTTGGCTTTCAATGAACACAAGTTCTTAATTTTCACCAGGTTTAAGTTATCTTGTTTTTCCTTTATGAGTAGTTCTTTGTAGCTTGTTTAAGAAATCTTTGCCTAAAACCAGATTATAAAGATATTCTACTGTTTTATTCTGAAGATCATTTTTCACTTTCAGACTTATGTTTATGGTTTTCCTCCAATTATTAGTATTTTTTGCATACGTGGGATAGTGTGGAAAGTTCATTTTTTCCCGTACATATTTCCTGACCTCTATTTTGACCTATTGCTCTATCTACCTTTGTGTTAATAGTCACAGTGACTTAATTACTGCAGCTTCATACTACATCTTGAAACATAGCTCCTCTAACTTCTTTTTAAATATTGCCTTGGCTATTCTATAGTCACAGCATTTCCACAAAACTTTTGAATTTGTTTATCAATACCCACAACACTAACAGAAAAAGAATGACCTGCTGCAATTTTAATTAGAATTATATTGAGTCCATAAATGAATTGGGGAGAATTAAAATCTCGATAATACTGAATGTCTCAATCCATGAACATAGAATATCTGTCAATTTGTTTAGATAGTCTTTAATTTTTCTCAGCAGTATTTTGTGTTGTTCCATATGGAATTCTTACACATCTTTCCTTAGATTTATTCTTAGATATTTGGCTATTTAAATATTATACACATTTCCATGGATTTATTCCTGTATATTTTATATGTTCTTATGTAATTGCAAACAGTATTTTCAAATTTATTTTTCTGTTATTTCTTGCCGATATATAGAAACATAACTATCTTTTTTTTGTTTTTTATTTATTTTTTTTGAGACGGAGTCTTCCTCTGTCACCCAGGCTGGAGTGCAGTGGCACAATCTCAGCTCTCTGCAACCTCCACCTCCTAGGTTCAAGCGATTATCCTGCCTCAGCCTCCCAAGTAGCTGGGATTACAGGCAAGCGCAACCATGCCTGGCTAATTTTTATATTTTTTAGTAGAGACAGGGTTTTGCTAATTGGTCAGGCTGGTCTCGAACTCCTGACCTCAGGTGATCCGCCCACCTGGGCCTCCCAAAGCGCTAGGATTACAGGCTTGAGCCACTGTGCCAGCCGACATAATTGTTTTGATACAGACCTTGTTTCTGACATCTTTGCTAAGTTGATTTATTAATTCTAACTCTAGATTAGGTGATTCCTACATCCATAATTGTTGCATTTATAAAGAAAAATGGCTTTATTTATCCCTTTATAAATTCTCATAATTTTAATTTAATTTTTGTGCATGACTGCCCTGGCTAGTGTCTCCAGTACACAGCCAATTAAAGGTGAGGATAGTGGACATCATTTTTTATGTTCCTTTTTTCAGAGGGAACGCACACATACTTAATCATTGAGTATGAGGTTAGCAGACAATTTTTAGCTAATGTTATATTAGATTTTAAAAGTTCCATTTATCTCATTTACTGATAGGTTTTGATCATTGACAGGTATTGAATTTTGTCAAGTGCTTTTTATATATTTACAGGAAAGGTCATAAAAATTTCCAATTGTATTCTGTCCATGTGTAAATTAAAATGATTAGAATTTTAGTATTAAGCCAAACTTGCATTCCTGGAATAAATACCACTTTGTCAAATTGTGTTACCCTCTTCATATATCACTGGATTGTATTTGACAAAATCTTTTGCAGGATTCTAATATCAAAGTTTGTGAGAGATATTGACCTGTAATTTTCCTTTCTTGTAAGAGTCTTGTTAGTTTTTCACATCAAGGTTATGCTCATTGCGTAAAACTCATTGGGAAATTTTTTTTAATTTTATTTTCTAAAAGACTTTGTATAAAATTAAAATAATTTCTACCATATATGTTTTGAAATATTCACCTGTGAAGCAATCTGGTCCTCAAGCTCTTTGAAGGAAAATTTTTAATTTCAGATTTAACATATTTAACCAGTTTGGAGCTATTTATGTTTTTATTACTTTTTCATCTATTTTGAGTAAATTGTGTTTGCCAAGGAATTTGTCTATTTTATCTAAATTTTCAAAATAATTAGAATGCATTTTTTCACAATCATCTGTTTTGTTATCATTTCTTTTTTTTGGTATAAAATAACTTTTATTTACATAATTTATATATATATATAAAACTGCTTTCTTTAGAACAAGAAAATTTATAAATGACATGATATTGCTTTTTCTGTCAAAGACTTCTTCAAGCAAGATAGTATACATGGTCACTTTTGTTTCAAATAACATGATGGTAAACAGTGGATATTAATATTTTTGTCATGCCTCAACCATTTACCATTTGTTATCATTTCAATGCCTGAAGAATCTGTTGTTCTTTCCTCATTTTAATTCCTGATATTGGTATTTTTTTCCTCTGTCTTTCTTGGTCAGTGTTGCTAGAGACAAGAATTTTATTTATCTTTTCAAAAACCAACTTTTGACTTTGTTAATCTTCTCCATTGTTCATTTCTTTTTTCTTTTTTTTTTTTTTTTGGAGACAGAGTCTAACTCTGTCACCCAGGCTACAGTGCAGTGGTGTGATCTCGGCTCACTGCAACCTCCACCTCCCAGGCTCAAGCAATTCTGCCTCAGCCTCCCAAGTAGCTGGGATTACAGGCGCATGCCACCACACCCAGCTAATTTTTGTATTTTAGTAGACATGAGGTTTCACCATGTTGGCCAGGCTGGTCTTGAACTCCTGACCTCAGGTGATCTGCCCACCTCAGCCTCTCAAAGTGCTGGGATTACAGGCATAAGCCACTGCACCTGGCCATATACTTGTTTTATAGCTAATAACTTATTTACCTTTCATTTGCTATTGTTTCCTTATTTCTTCTTCCTTTGTGTTTAATTTCCTGTTCATTTTTTAGAAGTCTGCATTGCAATATTAGATTATTAGTTTTCAATATTGTTTTCTTTTCTAATTTATACATTGGGAGCCATAGATTTCCCACTTTGACCTTCTTTAGGTGAATAACATGATTTTTGATTTGATAGTTTTTTAAAATTTGATTTTTATCATCATATAATTTAAAGTATTTTCTAGCATATTGCTACAGTGTTGATTAGTGAATTATTTGGAATTGTGTTGCTTAATTTTCAGTTATTTGAAATTTCTCATCATGTCTCTTCTTTTAAATTATAATTATATTCACCTGTGATCAGAAAACATACACTGTATTATTTCATCTTTCAAAACTTGTGGAAATTTGTTCTATATCTATAATTATGTTTTGGTAAAGAAGCCCTGAAAGTTTGAAAGGAACGTAGTTACTAGATGTTGTCTTAGTCCATTTATTGTGTTGCCATAAAGGAATACCTGAGGCTGGGTGATTTATAAGGAAAAGAGGTTTATTTGGCTCACAGTTCTGCAGTCTGTACAGGAGGCGTGGCACCAACACCTGCTTCTGGTGAGGGCCTTGTGCTGCATCTGCTCATATCAGAAGGCCAACGGGAGCTGAGCTGGCCTGTGCAGAAATCACAAGGTGAGAGAGAGGAAGCACGAGAGAGGGGAGGGTGGTGCCAGGCTCTTTTTAACAGCCAGAGCTCATGGGAACTAATGTAGTGAGAATTCACTCGCTACCAGGACAGCACCAACTCATTCATGAGAGATTCACCCCCACGACAAAGACACCTCCCTGTAGGCCCCACCTTCAATATTAGGAATCAAATTTCTTTTTTTTTTTTTTTTTTTTTTGGGATGGAGTCTTGCTCTCTCTCCCAGGCTGGAGAGCAGTGGCGCCATCTTGGCTCACTGCAAGCTCTGCCTGCCGGGTTCACGCCATTCTCCTGCCTCAGCCTCTGGAGTAGCTGGGACTACAGGCACCTGCCACCACGCCTGGCCAATTTTTTGTATTTTTAGTAGAGACGGGGTTTCACCGTGTTAGCCAGGATGGTCTCGATCTCCTGACCTTGGGATCCACCTGCCTCGGCCTCCCAAAGTGCTGGGATTACAGGCGTGAGCCGCCGTGCCCAGCCGGGAATCAAATTTCAATGTGAGGATTGGAAGGATCAAATATCCAAACCGCAGCAGGTGTCATATTTCATAAATATCCTTTAGGTCAGTTAATTGTGTTACTGAAATCTCTGAATTTACTGATCGTTTTGTTCTACTGATTCTCGTTCTATGGGTTCCTAAGACAGTGTGTTACAGTGTAGCTATGATGGCAGACTTGTCCTCTCTCCTTTTAATTCTATCATTTTTAAAAAACACATTTGAAGTTATGCAATCAGATTCATACAAATTTATTATTATTGACATATGTCTATCCTGCTGAATTTACCCTTTTACTATTATGAAATATTTCTCTAGTCTTTTATAATACATTGTTTTTTAAAATCTGCTTTGTCTAATATTAATATACCTATTCCAACACTTTTTGTGGTGGGGACTGTATGCTTAATTTTGTTAGTTCTTTTACTTTCAATGTATATTTCTCTTTGTATTAAAGTGTGTTTCTTGCAAACAGCATATAGTCACGCTTTGTTTTCCATGTTGCAGCAGACAAATTTCATTTTTATTTGGAGTGTTTACTCTATTTCATGTCACTGATATAGTTAGTTTTAAATCTACCACCATTGTTTTCTGTGTGTCTCATATGTTCTTTTGTCCTTTATTCCTTATTTTTTATTTTTAATAACTTAATTAACATAAAATTTACACAGAATGAATAACAACCATTTACAATGTATAATTTAATAAGTTTTGACAGTTTTTACACTCACATGCACCACAACCAAAACACAGAACATTTCAACAATTTTCAGAAGATTTCAAAACTCCTTTGCTAACTATCCTTCCATCCACTCCCCACTTTCCATCCTCCTCAGGCAACCACTGACATATACTGTTTGACTCAATAGCTTAGGTTACATTTTCTAGACTTACATGTAAATGAAACCATACAGTATGCATTCTTTGGGGTCTTAATTTAGTCATTCAGCATGGTAATTGTGAGATTCTTCCATGTTATTTTTTTCCATTAGTAGTTGATTCTGTTTTATTGCTGAAAAAGTATTATATTGTGTGGCTCTACCATATTCTGTTTATCCATTCATCTGGGTTGTTTCCAGTTTTTGCCTATTATAAATACAGCTGCTATGAACATTCATGCACAAGTCTTTGTGCAGATAGACATTTTCATTTACTTTGGGTAAATGCCTAGCACTCTGGCTGGGTCCAAAGCATTTTTTTCAGCAGTGTTTGATCTTGAGAAATTCCATTCACCTCTCAGCCTCTCAGCAGCTGCTATTTCCAGGTAACTCAGAGTCACTCCCCGTATTTAGCAATGTGTCACTTATTCAAGGACCTGGGGGTAGCTTCCATGCAGACTTCCAGGGCTTCCTCTTCCTAGTTGCTCCTCTGGCACCCTGCTTTCCAATCTCAGCTGCCTTATCATCTCCTACCTCTGGATTCAACCCCGTCTGTCCAGAGAGTTTGCCCTTTCCAACTTGGCCTTCACCTTCCTGTGCCATGATCTGGAGATCACTCCCAGGGAGAAGGCGTGGGTAAATGAGGGCTCTGTGTTGTTGGTGCCAAATATTTGTAAATATTTGTTTTATATATTTTACCCAGATTTTAGAGTCTCGGCCTGATTTGATAGCCTCATTTTCTTTTATATGTAATAGTTCTCACCTTGCCCTACCCTGAAAGTTTTCCAGTAGTGGCCAGGTGTGGTGGCTCACGCCTGTAATCCCAGCACTTTGGGAGGCTGAAGCGGGTGATCACCTAAGGTCAGGAGTTTGAGACCAGCCTGGCTGACACGGTGAAATCCCATCTAAAATTAGCCAGGTGTGGTGGCACGTGCCTGTAATCCCAGCTACTTGGGAGGCTGAGACAGGAACCCGGGAGGTAGAAGTTGCAGTGAGCCGAGATCATGCCATTGCACTCTAGCCTAGGCAACAAGAGTGAAACTCTATCTCAAAATTAAAACTTTTTTTTCCAGTAGTAATAAAGTAAATAATGTTTTCAACCTCTCTACTGCAACACTTGGGGCATAAGAGGTATTCAGTAGATAGTCCCCTTAATGTCTCTTACCCCACTTCTAACAGAATATTTAATCTTTAATAAAGATCACCAATCCTGTTCAAATAATTTTTTAAAAATTAAAACGAATAAGATAGATGCAAGTCTTGAGAAATGAGTAGATTTCAACAAATGAAAGAGTGTGTACAAACGTTGTTTATTAACACCCTAAATGCGACTGATGTCTCTTTTGAGCGCTCCTTTGAGGGTGTTGCCTCAAATATCATTGTATAAATAGTAATTGGGACTAATGGGACGAAACAACCACAATCTAAGCTTCCATTAGACAATGAGGGAGGCTATTTGGAAGAACAAAAATTACCAAATAGACAGTAATTTACAAAATGGACAGTAATTTGTCAAATGATTTGAAAGTGCTCCCAAAATTTCTAAAATAATTAATGCAGTTCCAGAAGTTTTCCAATAGATTTTCTTCTCAGTCCACCAGAAAGTTCCCTGGTAGGGGCCACAGACAAATGAAAGCTATCTTTCACTCACTCAGTTAATCATGAATTTAGCACTTGCTAAGTAGCTGTTGCATACCAGACCCTATGCTAGGCACTAAAGATACAAAAATAATGGAATGTGGAAAATGAGAAGGACTTTAGTCACAAGGCTTTCAAAACACATTCCATATAAAGCTCTTGGTGTTCTTCAGTAGTTCTTTGTGGAATAAGAGGTTGGAGAGCCAGTGAACACCAGGAGCTCTGTGCCCACCTCAATCAGAACAGCTCCACTTTTGCTGTTGTTAACTTTGTTTTTGAAGAAATAGTTCTGGATCTGCTGTGTAAGGCTTGAAGATTTTTTCAAGCGAACATACTCATGAAATGAACACCTGGGTTGAGACACAAGAAATCACCTATGCCTTTAGAATCCCCTTTCATGTCTCCTCCTGGTCCATACACCCCGAGATGTAACCAGCCTTTTGACTTCTACCACAGTAGACAAGTTTTCATGATTTTGAACTTCCTACCAGTGGACTAATTCAGTATGTATTATTTATGTTGGCTTCTTTCACTCCACATTGTGTTTGTGGGGTTCATTCTTGTTTGCATGTAATTGTTCCGGTTATAATAGCCACATAACAAGTCATCCCCAAATGTAGTAGTATAAAACAATCATTTATTATACTTACGGACTGAGGACTTTGGACAGGTCACCGTGTGGAAGGCTTGTCTACAAACCACGATCTGAGGTCTCAGTTAGAAGGCTCAAAGTCTTCTACATTCACCTGTCTGCTGGTTGATTCTGGCTGAACACTGAGACCTTAGCTGCAACATATGGGATCTCTATGTGAGTTGGACTTCCTTCTGACACAGCACTTGGGTTGCAAAATTGAGCTTATTGAGACAGTGAGAGAGAAAAGCATGAGTCATATCTCCTTTTCAACTTAGCCTCCTGATTGAAAGTCACACAGTATCATTTCTACTACATTATACTGGTCAAAGCAACTACAAAGCTTTGCCCAGTTTAATGAGAAGTGAAAAAAAAATCACCTCTCAATGGAGAAGTACCAACCTCTCATTGTAAGAAAAATGTGTGGGATGGAATATACTTTGGTGTGTTCAATAATGGAAAATGTCACAGTAGTATTAGGTCATATTTTTTTTCTATGGTATTTGTGATGGTTGATACTGAGTGTCAACTTGATTGGATCGAAGGATGTAGGGTGTACTTTCTGGATGTATCTGGGTATTACTGGGTGTTGCCGAAGGAGATTAACATTTGAGTCAGTGGACTGGGAGAGGAGGACCCACCCTCAGGAGGACCCCCTCACAATGTGGGTAGGCACCATCCAATCAGCTGCCAGAGGAGCTAGAAAAAGCAGGCAGGAGAACGTGGAAGAAACAGATTTGCTGGGTCTTCTGGCCTTCATCTGTTTCCTGTGCTGGATGCTTCCTGCCCTTGAACATCGGACTTCAAGTTCCTTGGCTTTTGGACCCTTGGACTTACAGCAGTGGTTTGCGAGAGGTTCTCAGGCCTTTGGCCACAGACTGAATGCTGAACTGTTGGCTTCCCTACTTTTGAGATTTTGGCACTTGGACTGAGCCACCACTGCCTTCCCTGCTCCTCAACTTGCAGAAGGTCTGTCATGGGACTTCACCTTGATCGTATGAATCAATTATCCTTGATAAACTCCCTTTCATATATACAAATATCCGATTAGCTCTGTCCCTCTAGAGAACCCTAATACAGTATTTCATTAAATGAATATAATACAATGTATTTATCATTTCTATCGCTGATGTTCATTTGAGTTATTTCTAGTTTGGGATTTTAAACAAATATACAAAAAATAGTCTTGAACATGTTGTTTGATGTCACATGCATTTATTTCTGTTGAAATATGGACATGTTCAGTCATAGAGTATGGGTATTCCACTGTTAGTGGTCAATGCTGAAAATGTTCCATAGTGTTTTAGGCGAATCTACACTTCCAGTGGTAGTATATAAAAAATTTGGTTGATCCGCATTCTTATTTTCACAAGTGAAACAAGAGGCTGGGAAGCAGGCTGGACCAAAAGGGGAGGGAGCTCTGCATCCCTGCCTTGGGGTTCAGACTTTTTCATCAAAGCCAAGAGTTTTAAGCTGGAGGCCTTCAGGCCAAGCCTGGACATCCACTTTACATATCAATATCTATGCTGTTGTTGCTGCTGCTGTTGCTGTTCCTGTTGTTACTTTTAGCTCATTTTGAATGTCTTTGAGTGTGCATAGCTCACACTTCAGTGTTCTGAGACAGTTACTACTCTATAATTTCTTACCAAGACCCATCTCAGAATTATGCACTTTGCTACTGAAACATTTAAAAATTATTTTTTTTTTTTCTGAGACGGACTTTCACTCTGTCGCCCAGGCTGGAGCGCAATGGCGCGATCTCGGGTCACTGCAACCTCCCAGGTTCAAGCAATTCTCCTGCCTCAGCCTCCCAAGTAGCTGGGATTACAGGCGC
The DNA here is from genome assembly GCF_009828535.3 of Hylobates moloch. NCBI lineage: Eukaryota > Metazoa > Chordata > Mammalia > Primates > Hylobatidae > Hylobates > Hylobates moloch. The sequence goes on from NW_026652284.1 coordinate 119,303,522, forward strand.
ATGCCACTACACCTGGCTAATTTTTTGTATTTTTTAGTAGAGGGGGGGTTTCACCATGTTGGCCCAGCTGGTCTCAAACTCCTGACCTCAAATGATCCGCCCGCCTCAGCCTCTAAAAGTGCTGGATTACAGGCATGAGCCACCACGCCCAGCTGTAAAAGTGTTTTTAAAAAGAGCAAAAAGATAGCAAGTTCAGAGTTCAGAATGAAACTTACCTTTAGGGGAGAGGCAGAAGATAAGTTGAGTGGTCGGTGGTTGCATTCATATTTCGACAATTTAATGTTCTGGTATTAATTATGCTGGTGGGTTCATGCTTTCTTTAAGCTCACTTATCACTTACGTATATATGCTACATATATTCTTTGTAGGGATATTTGCACATGTATATATTCTTTTAGTCAGTCATGCCAGAATAAACTGTCATTGTGATTTTATTAAAATCAGTGACATAAATCATTACAATCAATGATTATAAAATAATTGTAATTTTCTAAAATCAATGAATAATTGTATTCAATCATTGGGTTAGGCAATGGTCTATGTATATAAGCATAAATTATCATAGCACAAAAAATTAAGCTTTACATTTATTTCTTTCCTAAAATTTGTGCAGGTCATAGCAGGTATTATTTATGGGAGAAAATTTGTGCGTATGAGAGATATAATAAGATGAAAATGAAAGGAGACATACAAACTTTCTTTTAGGATAAATGGGAATATTCTATATCTTTTTCTAACACAGACGGGGCTGTTTGTTTAATTAAATCAAAGGTGTTGAATGCTGGAAACTTGCCCAGATCTCGTTGTAAGCAGCTCAGAAGAGGGTGAACACCTGGAGGATTGGGAGCAGAGGTGGCTGAGGGGATTGTGTACACAGTCAGGCAATTTTCCTGCTCTGATATTTTCCATAAAGGCCCATTCCCTGATGGAGGCTCCAACTTTGAACACTACATAATGCCATTTTTCACAGGAAGTTTGATGCCAAAAGTTATTGTGGGCTCATTATAGCCGTGTACCTCAGGAATTTCTGTTTCTGCTTTTACTTAGTAGATGCTTAATATTTACTGAACAGAAGCCAGATATCAAATTTAAACCTCACAACTGACATTCCTATGAGGTTAGCACTGATGTCCATATGTTATAGATGGGTAAACTGAGTCTCAGTGATGTTAAGTAGCTTACCGATAGCAAGCTGTAGTTCCCAAATTCCATCACAATACTCCACATGCTCTTCTGATTATGTGGCCTGCCAGTGCTTCATCAAGAGGAGGAGTCTACAACCCCTCACCATGAAATTCTATGCCTTTTTGACTGCCTTGACCAATGCAGTATAGTAGAAGTGACACTCTGTGGCTTTTGGATATGAAAGGAAATAAAGTTTCTTCCTGACTTTCTTAGTCCAGGCTGCTATAACAAAATACCATGGACTGGATTGTATAAACAATAAAAATGTATTTCTCACTCTTCTGGAGACTGGAAGTTCAAAGTCATGGTGCCTACATCGCCGGGTAAGTGCAAGGGCCCTCTTCCAGCTGGCAGACAGCTGATATCTTTTATCCTCACATGGCAGAAGGAGCAAGCCAACTCTTTGGCCCCTTCTTCCAAATGCACTAATCCTATTATGAGGACTCCCACTCTCATGACCCAATCATCTGCCAAAAGCCCCACCTCCAAGTCCCATCACATTGGGGATTAAATTTCAACATTCAAAGTTTGCGGGGAACACAAACATTGAGCCTATGACACTGGCTCCTCCTTCTTGAGACACATTCTTGGAACCCAGCCACCATGCTGTGAGGAAGCCCAGGCCACATGAAGAGGCCACGTATAGGTGTTCATGCTGACAGTTTCAGCTAAGGCTTTAACCAACAACCAGCGCTAATATAGACAAGAAAGAGAAAGCTTCTAGAATGACCCCATCTCAGCCACCATTTGATTGCAAATGAATGAAAGACTTCCAGAGAGAGCCATTTAACAGAGTCCAGGTGACCCCCAGAACTCTGAGAGGTGATAATTGATAATAAAAACAAAAATAATAAATCATTAAGTTTCTTATGCCACTAAATTGGGATGGTTTGTTGAGTAGTAATGGATAACTGAATCTCCCAATACACCTGCAGGCATTAAGCCCTTAGCTGGGAAGCTTATACACACTCATATTATAAAAGATGTTCTTAGGATCTCTAGGAAATGGCCATGCTCTTGCTTACAATTCTGTAGATATTCTGAAGACTTTTGTTAATCTGATTTCATCCTCCTTTTCAGGTCTGAAATCCCAGACTTATTGTTCCAGGTACAGCAATAATTCAAACAACTCCATCTCAAGGAGCTCAGAGTTTGATGAAAGGGACAGGCAGAGACAAATAGTGAGAAAACCAAGCAAAAATGTGTGAAGCAGATGAAGGCAAGACGTTCTATAGGGACACCAAGGAGGGGCAATGTCTGCATGAGCCTGAGTGGTCAAGAAAAAACTTCCTGAAGAAGGTGTGGACTCAGAAAATCCTTGAAGAATTAAATTAAGTTTAATATAAGAGAAATAATTACCAAGAGGATAGCACAAAGTTTGCAAAGGCAGAAAAGCAAGAAATAGTTAGTGCATGGAAGAACAAATATCCTAGCATTACCTCCATGGCCTTGAGGCTGGGCCTGATAGAAGATGTTGGCAGGATACTGCTTTTTAGGGGGCAGGGCATACCATCTCCAGGATTTGGAGGATAGAGGGTATGGAGTGTAGCAGAAAGACAGTTTGTTCTGCATCTGCTACTGAAAATATAGCTCCCCAAAGCATATCCCCAAATATTTTCATTCTGTAATTCTGGGTTAGAATCTAGGAATTCTGATTAAAAACAAAAAAAAGCCTCACTCAGTGATTCTGATAATCACCTGTATTAGGGGAAACAGTGTGAGTCAACAAGATCCACTGGGGGAGTCCTAGCAGGAGAAAGTTACAGTTAGATTGTGCATCTGAATTGATCACTCAGCCAATAGATTTGGGCATGGAGTAGGAAGAGGCTGGAGACATGGAGACTGGTTAGAGACTGTGGCATAGACCATTCGGGTGAGGACTGACAAGGGGCATACCAGTGCAGCCATGGTGAGGGTGAGAGGAGATGGACTCAACTGCAGTCAGGCCATGCAATTGGCAGGGCTAGTGATTGGCATTTGGTAGAGAGGGGAGAGTGCAGTCCAGGATAATGAGTGGATTTTGACCCAGGTGAGATGGTTCATATTGGGGCTGCCAACTGAGGTGGAGAGGGACAGCATTGGTCAGCAGACAGCCCCAACCTCAGGGGAAACAGGGATTGTTTTCACTACATGAAAAGTAATAATTCCTATTTGTATTAGTCTGTTTTCACACTGCTGTAAAGAACTGTCCAAGACTGGGTAATTTGTAAAGGAAAGAGTTGTAATTGACTCACAGTCTGCATGGCTGGGGAGGCCTCAGGAAACTTACAGTCATGGCAGAAGGCGAAGGGGAAATGTATTAGTCCATTTTCATGCTGCTGATAAAGACATACCTGGGCAATTTACAAAAGAAAGAAGTTTATTGGACACACAGTTCCACATGGCTGGGGAGGCCTCACAATCATGACGGAAGGTGAAAGACACGTCTTACATGGCAGCAGACATGCAAAGAGAGCATGTGCAGGAAAACTCCCCTTTTTAAAATCATCCCATCTCATAAGACTTATTCACTATCACAAGACCAGCATGAGAAAGACCTGTCCCCATGATTCAGTTACCTCCCACTGGGTCCCTTCCACAACATGAGGAAATTGAAGATGAGATTTGGGTGGGGACACAGCCAAACCATATCATTCTGCTCCTGGCCCCTCCCAAATCTCATGTCCTCACATTTCAAAACAAATCATGCCTTCCCAACAGTTCCCCAAAGTCTTAACTCATTTCAGCATTAACCCAAAAGTCCACAGTTCAAAGTCGCATCTGAGACAAGGCAAGTCCCTTCTGCCTATGACCATGTAAAATCAAAAGCGAGTTAGTTACTTCTTAGATATGATGAGGGTATAGGCATTGGGCAAATACGCTTGTTCCAAATGGGAGAAACTGGCCAAAACAAAGGGGCTACAGGCCCCATGCAAGTCCAAAATCCAGCAGAGCAGTAAAATCTTAAAACTCCAAAATGATCTCCTTTGATTCCATGTCTCACATCCAGGTCATGCTGATACAAGAGGTGGGTTCCCATGGTCTTGAGCAGCTCTGCCTCTGTGGCTTTGCAGGGTGCAGCCTCCCTCCTGGCTGCCTTCATGGACTGGCATTGAGTGTCTGTGGTTTTTCCATGTGCACGGTGCAAGCTGTCAGTGGATCTACCATTCTGAGGTCTGAAAGATGGTGGCCCTCTTCTCACAGTTGCACTAGACAGTGCCCCAGTAGGGACTCTGTTCAGGGGCTCTGACCCCACATTTTCCCTCCACACTGCCCTAGCAGAGGTTCTCCATTAGGACCCCACTCCTGCATCAAACTTCTGCCTGGACATCCAGCTGTTTCCATACATCCTCTGAAATCTAGGTGGAGGTTCCCAAACCTCAATTCCTGACTTTTGTGCACTCACAGGCTCAACACCACGTGGAAGCTGCCAAGGCTTGGAGCTTGCACCCTGTGAAGCCATGGCCTGAACTCTATGTTGGCCCCTTTTAGCTACAGCTGGAGCATCTGGGATTCAGGGCACCAAGTCTCTAGGCTGTACACAGCATGGGGACCCTCGGCCGGGCCCATGAAACCACTTTTTCCTCTTAGGCCTCCAAGCCAGTGATGGGAGAAGCTGCAGTGAAGTCCTCTGACATGCCCTGGAGACATTTTCCCCATTGTCTTGGTGATTAACATTTGGCTCCTCGTCACTTATGCAAATTTCTGCAGCCAGCTTGAATTTCTCCTCAGAAAATGGGATTTTCTCTTCTATTGCATTTTCAGGCGGCAAATTTTCTGAAATTTTATGCTCTGCTTCCCTTTTAAAACTGAATGCTTTTAACAGCACCCAGGTCACATCTTGAATGCTTTGCTGCTTAGAATTTCTTTCACCAGATACCCTAAATAATCTCCCTCAAGTTCAAAGTTCCACAAATCTCTAGGGCAGGGGCAAAATGTCACCAGTCTCTTTGCTAAAACATAATAAGAGTCACCTTTACTCCAGTTCCTGAAAAGTTCCTCATCTCCATCTGAGATCACATCAGCCTGGATTTCATTGCCCATATCATTATCAGCATTTTGGTCAAAGACATTCAACAAGTCTCTACAGAGTTCCAAACTTTCTCATATTTTTCTGTCTTCTTCAGACCACTCCAACCAATTTACTGTATTAGTTTATTTTCATGCTGCTGGTAAAGACATGCCTGAAACTGGGCAATTTACAAAAGAAAGAGATTTACTGGACTTACAGTTCCACGTGGCTGGGGAACCCTCACAATCATGGTGGAAGGTGAAAGGCACATCTCACATGGCAGCAGACAAGCAAAGAGAGCTTGCGCAGAGAAACTCTTCTTTTTAAAATATCAGATCTTGTGAGACTTATTCACTATCACGAGAATAGCATGGGAAAGTCCTGCCCCCATGATTCAATTACCTCCCACTGGGTTCCTCCCATAACACATGGGAATTCAAGATGAGATTTGGGTGGGGACACAGCAAAACTATATCAGGAAGCAAAGCACCTTCTTCACAAGGTAGCAGGAAGAAGAAGTGCTGAGGGAAGGGGGAAGAGCCCCTTGTAAACCACCAGATCTCATGAGAACTTACTCCCTACCTCAAGAACAGCAATGGGAAACCACCCCCATGATTCAATTACCTCCACCTAGTCTTTTCCTTGACATGTGGAGATTATGGGGATTATGGGGATTACAATGCAAGATGAGATGTGGGTGGGGACACAAAGCCTAACTGTATCACTATTATTAAAAATCATAGCAATTAAATTAATGATGAGCCGGGGAAATACTTTCCACACTTTCCGAAACTGACACATAATTTATAGCTATAGTAAAAAAATAGGATTCCTGAAAAAAAAATATACTAAATGGAGTAGAAATAGGAGCTGAGGCTATACATAGTGTACTGACAGATAAAGAAATCTAAATGGCTAACATGTCTATTAGAAGTGTTCAAACTCAGTAATTTAAAAATGCTAATTCAAATAATTAAAGGTGCAACTCTATTTACCGGGACAAAAATTACAAAGAAGTACACTTTAGAATGTTGGAGGGGATGTGGAATAAGGGACCACCACGGATGAACTGCTGATGGTTCAGCCAGGCTAGCCCAGTACAGCTGCTAGAGGGAAGACAGGTATAATTTTTGAAAATAAGAAGATGCATAGCTGATGACCCAGGAGAGAAACTGCTATACAAGGAGCAAATATAAGGAAGTTCAATTCAGCTTTGTTTGTGGTAGCAGGTATGAGAAGAAACCCGGGCGCCCATCAGTGGTACAATAGATGGATAAAATATGTGAACACACACACACACACACGAACACACACACACACACTCTGGGCTATGAAGCAGGCAGAAGTGGCAACCTAGGAGAACACGGGCCAGGCGCGGTGGCTCATGCCTGTAATCCCAGCACTTTGGGAGGCTGAGGCAGGCAAATCACTTAAGGCCAACATGGTGAAACCCCATCTCTACCAAAAATACAAAAATTAGACAGGTGTCATGGTGGGTGCCTGTAATTCCAGCTACTCAGGAGGCTGAGGCAAGAGAATCACTGGAACCTGGGAGGCAGAGGTTGCAGTGAGTCAAGATCACACCATTGCACTCCAGCCTGAGTGACAAGAGTGAGACTCCATCTCGAAAAAAAAAAAAAAAAAAAAACTAGAAGAACATGCAGCAACATGAGGAGATCTTAAAGGTGCTGAGTGGAATATCAGCACAATATCATGGATATAAATTTAAAATACAGACACTGGAAACAACACCACACATTTTACAAAGATACCCACACATACAGGGAATCTTCTCAAACACATCGTAGCAGCGACCTGTTGGGGAAGTGAGGAATATACTCAAAGAAGAGGGGGGAAAAGGAATTCAAACAAAATGCGAGAGAATGGGGTGGGGGTTCCTAAGTGTTGATACATCATGAATTGAGAAAAACAATTAACTCAGCTTTCTTCCTCTGATCTCTTTACACCTTCAAATGAAAATCAGAGATGAGAAAAGATGCTGATGCATTTGAGTTTGAGTGGGATATCCAGCTGTTGAAATACAGGAGGCACATGGGAAGGTGCCCTGGAGATCATGAAGGGGGATAATCTGAAAACAGAGCCCATCACAGTGGGAAGAGAAAACCACCAGGAAGAATGAGATAGTGCAAGGAAGGGTCAGGGAGTGAGTTTGGAGATGATAGAACACTCATCATCACGGGTTGATGCAGAGGGGAGGCTGCGGGGATGAGGAAAAGGGAAAAGTGTGGCTCAGGGGTGCCAAGGGAAAGAGAGTTTCCAGGAGGGCTGAGTGAACAGCATTTTGAAGGGAGCTCAGAGGAACTGTAAGATCAGGGTTGAAACCAGCTTTTGGGTTTGGTCATGATTTTATTGCTCATATCATTAAATAGTACCTTGGTTTGGGTGGATGGCATTAGGGCTGTGACTGAGGAGCAGCTAGGAATCCCTCTCCCCCTCCTGCCACATTAGGAGGTGTGTGAGTCATCTTTCCCACCATTTCTCATCTCTAGACCTCAGTCCTGCAGGATGAAACTGAGACAATTGTCATTTCATGAACTGTCCTTTCATGGTTTCAGTTAGGTGACATATGTGAAAACCCTTTTATAATTTACATTGCTTTGAGCATGGTAACTCCCGCTTACACGAGAGATCTGAGTAAGCAGACCAACTTCCAGAAGGACATTCAGAGCCAAGTGAGTTCTGTTTCTCTTTGTTCAAATGAGCAGTAGAGAGCTCAACCATGTAAAGCTATCTTGAGGAAACAGTCAGATGATCTGGGAAACTCATGGCCCAGTAAATTTGACACACAAAATTGACCACCACGGGTCCACCCCTTGACAATTTGGCACCCATATGCATCTCCTTAAACCATGCTTAATCTAAAAATAAACACAACAACAAGGCCATTCCAACTAACACGATACAACTATCCTGTGTACAACCAACAATGCATTCACACTTTCCCAGAAGAGGAGGTAAAGTTCTTGAGTGGTGTTCACTCTTCTTGCTATCTTGTAACTTAAATACAATGATAGGAAGTTAATACATCTTATGTTACATAATAGGGAGGTGAGAGAGGGAACAAAACAAAGATACACACACACACACACACACACACACAGAGAGAGAGAGAGAGGTGAAATATTCATGGCAACTATAGTCCTCAGTTCCATAACAGGTCTCGTGGCCATAGAGGGTATTTATAATCATGTTCCTCTACTCCCCATTCTATATTCCCTTTGCCTTTAGCAAGCACCTCAGCTGGCCATAGCGCTTTACCTGATGGGGTGACCCAAATTTTCATCCCTAAGAGGTCTGGGTTTTCGGTAGTTTTCCCTGGATTGAATTGTAGTTTGCTATTGGCCTTAAACATAGGGCAGATTAATAGTAAGAGATACCCAAGAGATCTCTTATTACAGACATGCCCTTCCTTACCTCCACTGAGGAGTCATGGTCCAATATCTGCTGAGTAGTCAGGTTGAATCACCCCAGCCAGCTCAGGAACTCCTTCTCTTGCCTGTTTATTCAGAGGTATAAAGGAGGCCACAGTGGCCATGTGGCATCTTAACTTCTGGTTTAGTGGAATCATTGTTGTGTCTCCTGGTGGAAGCACTCCTCCCTCTAGACCTCTAGGCCAGCAGAGCATAAGGTCACAGAAACAGGAAGCAAAACTTTTGCTAGTGTGTCACCAGGTGTAATAGTGAGTGGTGCCACTCCCATTTCCACCCCTTGATTTCTAGACCCAGGAATTCTGGCTATGGGAGATGTGGTACCATCTGTTGGATGCTGATTCAGAGCATAGACAGCTTCCTAGAGAACTTTGCCCCAGCCTTGCAAAGTATCACCACCCACGTGGTACTGTAACTGAGTCTTCAAAAAGCCATTTCTGTATTTTGAAGTGGCAAAGTCTGCTGTTGTTCACTACAGATTTACGTATTTATATAAAGGGATTTATCATGAAGAAACAACTCGCATAATTATGGAGGCTGTGAAGTCCCAAGATCTGCAGGGTGTGCTGGCAGCTGGAGATGCAGGAGAGTGGATGTCATAGTTCCAGTCTGAGTCTGAAGACCAGGGCATCTGGGCGGCCAGTAGTGTATCTCCAGTACAAAGGTCAGCAAGCTTGAGACCCGGAAAGAGCTGATGTTTCAGTTCTAATCCAAAGGCAGCAAAAAGCTGATGTCCCAGTTCAAAGGCCATCAGGCAGGAAGAATTCCAAATGGGAAGAATTTTTCTGAACTGATTGGATGAAGCCCACCACATTAGACAGGGCAATCTGCCTTACTCATTCTGCTGATTTAAATGTTAATCTTATCCAAAAACAGCCTCACTGAAACACCCAGGATAATGTTTGCCCAAATATCTGGGCATCCTGTGGCCCAGTAAAGTTGACACAAAAAATTTACCATCATACCTCATATGGCATCTGGCACACAGTGCACTTAGTTAATGTGAAATGGCGTGTGTTAAATAAACAAATTAGTGGCATTTGTATTTCTTCTCTGAAGCTTCTAGCTCACTTCGGACAGAATCATGCAAACAAATACAAATGGAAGCACACCACACCTCTTCTCAAACCTGGATGCCTCTCCCCACTCCCTGTGCAACAAAGTTTACAATTTTCTACATGGTATAAAAGACCTTCCATCAACCAGCCCCACCATTTAGGCTTTCAGAGAATCCCGTGCTAAGATACCACCTGGTTTACAATGATTCTACACATTTCTTCTATTTCCTGGTGGATTATAAGGCCCTCAACAATAGGAACTGGGTGTTATGTTCTTAATCTTGGTATCCCATGGAGTAGCAGGTGCAGTGTAGGCACTCCCTGGTGCCTGGTGATTTAGCAAATAAGTGAAGGCTTGCCTCCTTGTGTCATGTTTGGCAAATACCTGGGTTCTGATAGCAGGTGTCTGGAACTCACAGTGTGCAAGTAATACAAGGGTGGGCTGTGAGCCTCCAGCAAAAGGGAGGTGTTTCTCTCAGGAGAACTCAAAACCACTTATGCTTGACCCTAATCCAGGCATTTTATGCACTCCTGATTTCCACACTGTTTGCTCTATACTAGTTCTCCTATGGTAGTTTTGCCCATATGAGCTTGGTGCCTCAGCTTAACAATACACTAACTATGCTTATCCAGCACTTACTTGATGCTAGCACTGTTCTAAGATCTTTACCTCTATTAGCTCATTTACTCCTCACCACAAGCCTTTGAGGTAGAGACTGTCATTTCTACCACATTACAGATGAGGAAACAAAGGAAGAAGGAAGACAAGTCACTTGCCTAAGTGCACATGGCTGGTTATATGGCGGAGCCAGGATGCAGACCCAGGCAGTTGATTCTTCCTTAGTGGGTTCTGTTTATGATTCTTCTTTTTCTCCATCTCCCCCAACCCCCTAAGCACACGGGACCTGCTCTGATGTACTTTAGAGTATGGGAAGATGGCATCAGCAGCTGTATTTGTTTACTATTGCTGCTGCAAAAAGTCATTACAGACTTACTGTTTTAAAACAACATGAATTCATTCTTACAGTTCTGGAGGTCGGAAGTCCAAAACCAGTTTTATTGGCCCCAAATCACCGTGTCCTTGGACAATCCCTGCCTCGAAAATAATCCATTTCCTTGCCTTTTCCAGCGTCTAGAGCTGCATCCCTCCCATTTCTTGGCTCCTGGCCCCTTTTGCCATCCTCAAAGCTGGTGAGCAGCATGTCACTTCAGGGCCACCTTGCCATCTTCTGAGTGAAATCACCCTCTGCTTCCCTCCTGAAAAGACACTTTTGACTGCATTTAGGGCCCACCCAGATGATCCAGGATACTCTCCCATCTCGAGATTCTTAACTAAAACACAGGTGCGAAGTCTCTTTTTCCTTACACGGTAACACTCACAGGTTCTAGGGATTAGAGTCTGGGTAACTTCGAGTGTCATATTCAGCCCATTACATCAGCCTTCTAGGAATCCATTGCACTGAGTGACCTCTCAGAGGAAGCCAAAATGCCACCAATGGAATGGCCTCATCTAAGCCCCGGGAGCCTGTAGGTGAAGAGCACCCTCCCATCTACCACACCTAGGCTACCAAGCTGCACTCAGCCTGGCCCAGCAGGCTGGCCATTTACTTTTTAGGGGCACCCTAAGTCGCTTGGGATCAGAACTTCTGAGCTGCCCAAAGTGAGCCTCTTCTGCTTCGGGCCTCAGCCCTCAGCCCACCTCTCCCCACAGTGCCCTCCTGCTGGGGCCTTTAGCCACAGCTTTTCACTTGCAATGTCCTTAGATCTCTAGACATCTCCATGCCAGGTACCTCGGGGGACATAACTTTATAGCCCTTTGTGTTTGTGACATGATTGGCAGCCTCCAAATCTCAAGTCCTTGGGAGGAAGAGGAGTTTAGTTGCCCACAGGCTATGGCTCCAGGAGACTGAATGGATCAAAGAGAGAACCACTTATTTTTGAGAAATTGATTGTTTGTTGGGATATAATCTACACACAATGCAATTCACCCATTTGAGGGGTACAATTCAATGGTTGTGTAATGTATTCACTGAGTTGTGCAACCATAATTGCAATCTAATTTTGGAATATTTATATCATCTCAAAAGAAAACCTTTACCTACTGGCAGTCACTCCCCATCCCACTCCAGCCCCCTCTTCCTGGCATCCACTGCTCCACTTTCTTTCTGTATAGATTCACCTATCCTAGACATTTTATGTCAATGGAATTTTACAATATGTGGTTTTTTTGTGACTGGTTTCTTTCATTTAGTGTATTTTTTTAAAGCTCCTTTCTTTCCTCTATAGATTTATCCCCAAATATCTCTCAAGTGCTTACTATGCCCAGAGTGGACTGTTTCAGATAGAGAGATACGATATGCTTGGTCTTTGACCACTAAGGAAGTCGGACCACATATATTTCAAAATTGATGAAGTCTTGATCAATTAACTGATGTCCAGTCTATCTCAATTTATGAATGCTGAAATGAAGGACAAGAGAGCCAGAGTGATTTTCCCCCAAAGTCCTCCAGAGACAGGACTGGAGGCCAGACTTCCTGACCCTTGTTTAGTGTTTTTCTCAGCATGCCAGCTGACTCCATTCACATCACACAACTCAGGACAGAGCCAGGACTGGAACTCAGGTCTCCCCATTGCAAATCTTTTGCAATTTTTCTAACATTCAATTCTCAGGAAGAAATGCCATATAAATTATCTGGGGTGGAAAGTGAAAACGATGTGTAACGATGCAACGTAACTCAACTTGGAGCCAAAATGAGCATATTCCACACCTGGTCATTCCTCCAGCTTACTGTGTGAGGAAGTTACTTTCCTTCCCTGGCCTTGATAAAATATGAGAATCTCTTTAAGGTCCCTTTCACATTTAATATTTTGCAATTTAGGTGGCACGAAGAGCCTGTTTCTCCAAGATCACAGAGCATTCTGCCCTTATCTGTCTGACTTTAATTCCTAGAAACTAAACTAAGCTATGTCATCCCCCATTCTTGCTTCCCTTGAAAAGACAGTGGGGCAGCCCATCAGAGCTTAAAGAGTGGGCATTGGGTCTTGAACTGCTTACCTTGCAGACAACACAAGGAATTGGGCCTGGTTCTGCCTCCTAAGTCCCCCTTCAGTCTACAGGCAAGCAGAGGCAGCAAATCACACAGAACCTTCTCCTCCGGCTAGCGTGACCTCCCCTCCCGCCTTCTGATGTGAACATACACAGCTCCTTCTGCCTGTGGTCGTTGCCTCCTGTGGGTCTTCCAGGCAGGTCACTGCTCCATGGTGTGGGGCTCAGCATTCTTAGGCTGGGTAACAAGACAGTGAGGTGGAGTTTGATTTCACTGAGGAAAATAGTAATGGAGCTGTATTGAATACTTGTTAACTGCTGAATTAACTCTGCTAACTGCTGTTAGGTCATTTTATTTAATGCCCACAACTCTCTATTCCCTATTTAAAGATCAGGAAATAGGACTGGAGTTTAGGCACCATGCCTTGGGCTACACATTTAGTGGAGTCAGTGTTCCACACAAGTTGAGCGCAAAGCCTGAGCTCTAATCTGCCACACTGAGGGACACCTTCCACTGTGACTCAGGGAGGATGCTAATCCAGTGCACAGCTGGTCAGTCATTCAGTTTCCCAAGTCTGCCTCTGTGTTCCCAAGCAGTAAAGCTGATGTTTAGACACAGGATTTGGGATGCACAGCTCAGTGACAAGCCACTGCTGCAACCTGCACCTCAGAATAACCCCCGTCCTTCCAGGCAGGTGATGAGAGTTGTCCTGAGAATCTCAACTGACTTCGTCATTTCAATACAGAGATGTGCAAATATACATATATCTATTTCAAGGGCTTGGCAATGCATTTTATAAAAACCACTTCCTGCCCCTGAAATTAATTAGATACATTTCTTAAACTGCAGAGGAGTGTGTCAGCTGCAGTATCTCCCTAAATCCAGTGTGACAGATAATAACTCCATGGCCTGCCAGTTCCCAAGGTATCACAGAGCAGGGAGCCCTGATCCTGTCCACTGAAGAGATGTGCCTTTCTCTCCCTCTTTGAAGGCATATGACATTGGGACAAACCTCTGGATTTGATTTATTGATTCTGGGGGTTCTATATCATAGGACGGATGGATGGATGGAAAGAGTTAACTGCAGAGACTTGGCCTGGCAAGGACTGGCCTTTCAGTTAATGATGGAAAACCATTTATTTATCCATTAATTTATCCGTAATTGTCCGGTCCACCTCCTCTGTGTTAGGAACTGAAGACAACGGTGAGCAAAAGCAGATCTGATGTGTGGACTTGTGGGGCTGGGAAACACGCCCACTGGCAGAATTGCATGATCCACCAGGAGTTGGTGACAGACAAGGGGTGGTCCTGAAGCAGGGTGCATGGTGGGGGTGGATTAGAGCAGTCAGGGTCTAGAAGGAGGTAACATAAATCAAGATGACTAGACAATAAACTTCTGGGCAAGACCAAGCAGAGCCTTACAGCAGAAGTAGGGTAGGGGCTATGATTGGATGCATGTTGTAAAATGAGGTTTCCCAGAGAGGGTTGTGGGGCAAACACAACTGGGAGGATAGAACATGTGCAGACTTCGTGGGTCCAGAATGCTCAGGACTCCAGTTAGACCCAGGACCTCATCTAGACCAGCAGGTCCCGAGCAGCAAAACTCAGGGCGCTGGGTTCCCATGGGGATGTGGAGCATACACTCAACTCTGTGTCTTTGAGAGCTTGTAGGATACATCTTTTTATAAGTAACAGAAATCCCAAATCAAACTGGCTTAGACAATAAAGGAGGCGGGGTTTGGAGCCGGTTTAACAGACCTGTCAATGCAATTCCCTTTACTCTGCCCTTCCCCATGTCTGCTGCCGTTTTTTTCCCTCACAGTGGGGAAACTGCAGCAGTGGTTCAAGTTCCAAGCCTTGTATCTGCAGCCACAAGTAGAGAGGAAGAGGGGTCTGTTTCTTAGGATTCTCTGCAAAATCCCGAGTTCATAAAGCACCTACTGTGTCAAGGGAAATATCAGGCATCTAGAGGCCTAGGTGAGCCACAGGAAGGATGGAATTAACCTTTCAGTCTTAAACACCTCTGTAGCTTAGGGCGGGATTGCAAACAAGCCCCAAATCTCCTAGAACACACAGATCTTCTCCAGAATAGTGGCAGCTGATCTTGACCACCCAGGAGAGAAGGTTCATTTCCTGTGGATGGTGAGTGATCCTTCACTGGAGATGGTAAAGCCAAGGCCAAATGACCACCAGGCAGAGCTGTTGGGGACTAGCAAATTATCAGAAGGAAGTTGGACCCAATTGCCTCCTTGTTACTTTGAATCTATCACTACAGTGTTACTTGATTATTCCCCTTATTTTGCTGAAGATGCCCTCACTGAGATCAGCATTTCTCATTACATTAATTGTTTCAATATTGTCTGCTGGGAAAAGGACTTGGCTGGGTTTCAGAGCTCAGGAGCGGTCAGGAGCGGTCAAAGCAAATAATGTCCCCACAATATGTCGGCTTTTTACTAACAGTCACAGAATGCAAAAGCCCAAGGACTTCTTTGAGGTGTGGCTGCTGAGACACAGAGAGGCACAGGGTCTTAACTATGAAGACAAAGGGAGCTGGTGGAAAAAGCAAGTGGGAAGTCCTGGGGTCACGACCCCCTGGGGCCATGGTTCTTCCTCCTCACCATGACATCTTCTAGTGGCTAAGTGAGGAGGGCTGTCACAGACTGAGCTGCATCCTGCCCTGTGCATTCACCAGTCGCAGGCTGGGCTGCATCCTGCCCTGTGCATTCACCTGTTGCAGGCTGGGCTGCATCCTGCCCTGTGCATTCACTTGTCACAGGCTGGGCTGCATCCTGCCCTGTGCTGCATCTACCTGTTGCAGTTGGGCTGTGCCATACCCTGTGCATTCACCTGTTGCAGGATGGGCTGCATCCTGCCCTGTGCATTCACCTGTCACAGGCTAGGCTGTGGCCTACCGTGTGCATTCACTTGTCGCAGGCTGGGCTGCATCCTGCCCTGTGCATTCACCTGTTGCAGGCTGGGCTGCATCCTGCCCTCTTCATCTATTCACCTGTCACAGGCTTGGCTGCATCCTGCCCTGTGCATCCACCTGTCACAGACTGGGCTGCATCCTACCCTGTGCATTCACCTGTCACAGGCTTGGCTGTATCCTGCCCTGTGCATCCACCTGTCACAGACTGGGCTGCATCCTACTCTGTGCATTCACCTGTCACAGACTGGGCTGCATCCTACTCTGTGCATTCACTTGTCACAGTCTGGGCTGCATCCTGCCCTGTGCATTCACATGTTGGCCTCTCTGGACATGTCCTATCCACTGCCTGCTGACCGCTCCCCCTCATCTTTCAGAATTCCTCCTGAGCATCAGAGATGCTGAATGCTTCCTTGATCCCCAGTCTCCTGAAACTTGATCTTTCCTCTGATCGAATTTGAGATCAAGTTTCAGGAGACTGGGGATCAGGGAAGCATTCAGCATAGAAGAGTTTCTCTTGTACTCTGCAAACTTCCCTCCCACTCTCAAAGAATTGAACGGTCCTTGGTCATGTACAGTTGATCTCCATTCTCCAGACTACACCTCTTAAGGACAAGACCCTTAACTTGTTCATATTTCTCTGAATGCTTAGCATGGTAGGCACTGTAGAGGCTCAAACAGTGCTCAATGGCTGAATAATTGAATGAAGAAGTGAATAATTAATACCTCAAGTGAACAAATTGAAATTACACAAATGCGATCACCATTTCAATGAACATTCCTGTTCAAAGAGGAGATAATAAGAAATCGTGCAAAGCTGTTGAAAAGAACTGTGTGCACTCTCAATAAGCCAACCAGTGAAAACGTTTCACATTTTAACTGAAAGATGTGTCAGAGGAGTATATGGAAAAAATCTTCTGAAACAATAAGGGATATTTTCAGTAAAAAATGTCTACGTTGGAATGAATGTATGCTGTCTATTTTAGTTAGGTATGCATTATAAATGTGTGTCTATATTTAACTATATTTTAAATTAGGAATTCATCTGTGAAAGCTTTGCCTAAAGCCTTCCAATCACTTTGCACTGCACTTGGAAAATATTGAAGCCCACTTACAGAGGCTGCAGGCTGTGGCACCTGCCTTCCTCTCCCTGGCATGTCCTGCCACCCTCTTGCTGTCCACACTGGAGACACTCTTGCTGGGGGCTGCATGCACTGACTTGATCCTTTTCAGGGTCTTTGCATTCTTCTCGCCATCTCACTCTTACCTCATATTTTAAAATGTCTGATTCTTACGTATGATTTGGACCTTCGTTACTGAGAGAGATGCGTTTTCTGGAGTAGTTCTTTTCCCGGTCACCCTGTCGCCTCTTCTTGTGGGATGTCGTCGCTGACTCATTTGTTTGCCTCTTGTCTGCCTCCATCATTAGAAGGTGAAGTCTGTGAGAGGCCTTGTCTGTCTTGTTCTTGCCATACTCTGATATCCAGCAGGGTATTCGAGCACAGGGAAGAAATATGTATTGAAGGGACACAAACATAAAATGAACACAAGCCCATAAAAATTGTAAGAAATAAATAGTAAACTCTTTACGGTGGTCATCTCTGGCAGTGAAATAACTATGAGAGTATAGTGTTCCTACTATACTTGGCAATACCTTAAGAATATCTTACATAAACATGTTTGGATTTTTTTTTTTCAAAATACATTTCTTAAAAATTTGTGTCATCTTGGCTTTGAATTATTTTTAACAAAAAGCTCTCATTGTTTTTCCCTCGGGAATTGTGATCTATACATGCTGTGGCAAACCTTTAGGCATAAATAGAAAAGCTCCTCTGATGATGTCACATGGATCGTGTCCTTGACATCCTTGAAAGATTAAGCAGGCACAAGGAAAGGAAAAAATAGACTCATGAGGCTGAACGGAGCCATCCATTTATCTAATCCATCTTGCTTATTTTATTAATGATGGAACTGAAGCTCCAAGAGTCAGGTGCTACAAAAGTGGAAAGATCCAAGAGTGGGGAGTGAGAGTTCTGACCACTTGTTGCTGGGTGACCCTGGCTAGTCCTCTGCAACCTCTATGCACAAGCTTTTCATACTATAAAATACGAGGGGGCTGTCTTGCCGGCTTCTGAGGTCTGTTCAGTTCTGCCAACCCACACTACTATTTGTGACTCAACAAGTCCTACATGAGAAACGCTGACTACCGTGAAAGTATAACCATGATTAATTTTTCGAGTTATTGATTAGAGAAACTTCAGAGTTTGAAGGAAGTACAGAGAGTAAGATAAAGATATGGCCATTCTGAGCACATCTTCTTCCAGCTACGATGTTGCAAGTCTCAAGCGACTGTCCTCAGCATCTTAAAAACCAAGGACAAGCTGAATAAACACATCTATCATAATTTTTAAAAATCAGAAATCTGCACATGCAGAAAGCAAGCCAGAATTAAATTCCCAGAAGGAACGAAGTCTTCCTAGGAGAGAAGAGTCCACATATGTTTTCATCCCCAGGGTCATGACAGAAGAAGTGAATCTGATATAGGAGAACCAAGAAGAAACCAGTGCACATTTTTACCATGTTTCATGGCCATTTGTGAGGTGATAGGATGGAGTGGAATTGCTAGGTGCCCGCGTCACAAAGGTGGTTGCAATTATCTGCCAGCATTTTCCTTGGGGCCCTTGCCAAGTGTGTACGATATGTTAGAGGTTGGAGGAAGGCAGGAGGGCGCAAAGAGAACTTCCAAGTTGGATGGAGCCTTTCCCGCTGCATGTGAATGCTTGTTTTTGGATGGAGGCAGAAAATATAGAAAAGCTCCTAGAATGGCCTGCCAGGAATGGAAGGTGGCAGTCTTCCAACGTCTGAAGGTAGATCGGAGAGATGAGAGAGATTGCCTTCACTAAGTATAAGGTGGCAGCTAGCTGAAGGCTGGGACAAGGAAGAAGGAAGGAAATGGATTGCCACGAAAGGAAAAGGCTAGAAGCGGGACAAAAGAGACAAAAGCCTGGTGATTATGCCTATAATCCCAGCACTTTAGGAGGCCGAGGCAGGCGGATCAGCTGAGGTCAGGAGTTCGAGACCAGCCTGGCCAACATGGTGAAACCCCGTCTCTGCTAAAAATACAAAAATTAGCCAGGCATGGTGGCAGGCACATGTAATCCCAGCTATTCGGGAGGCTGAGGCAGGAGAATTGCTTGAACTCGGAAGGCAGAGGTTGCAGTGAACCGAGATCACACCATCGCACTCCAACCTGGGGGACAAGAGTGAGACTTGGTCTCAGAAAAAAAAAAAAACAAAAACAAAAACAAAAAAAAAGCCTGGTGACTAGGCTTTAAATCAGACAGAGATAGTTTTTGATTCAGAAAATTGCCAGATGGGTAGTAAAGCATAAAGAAGTTTTTAGAGTTTAACCAGTAGTCAGATCCTGAGAACTTTCTAAGCATAATTATTATGTTCTTTGGATCTACTGTATCCTTGCATATAATACATACATATAATTTTAAAAAGGTTTAAAGATATTTACAGCAGCAAACCAACCAAAATGCAGCCAAAATTAAGTGACACAACATTAACTAGAAACAGATCCAGAGGTAGCCCAGAGTTTGAAATGAGGAGATGAAGACTTTAACATAACTATGAAAAATATGTGGGTAAATCTACTGGAAATGATAAGGAGCTTAGATACCTGATGGGAGCTTGGAACTATGAGAAAAACAAAAGAACATCAGATTTATAAATATGTACATAAGTATATTTAAAAACCTTGTTTATTATCGTGTACACTTTTCTTTAAGATATTGACTGTATAAAGCAAAAATAACAAGGTATTTTGGGGTTTGTAAAATCTATAAGTACAGAGCACAAAGGGCAGAAAGGAAGTAAATGGACTTATATTTTTGGGAGATTCTCACATTTTTTTCTAACGTGTATGATTGTTTGAAGGTAGACTGTGATATTAATTATGTCTGTAATAATCTTTAGAGCACAACTCAAACATATCATAAATACATTGAACTTATAAGTACATAAAGGGGCCAGGCTCAGTTGCTCATGCCTATAATCCCAGCACTTTGGGAGGCCAAGGTGGGCGATCACTTGAGGCCAGGAGTTCAAGACCAGCCTGGCCAACATGGTGAAACCCTATCTCCAGTAAACATACAAAAATTAGCTGGGCTTGGTGACACATGCCTGTAATCCCAGCTATGTGGGAGGCTGAGACATGAGAATCGCTTGAACCTGGGGGGTGGAGGTTGCAGTGGGCCAAGATCATGCCACTGCACTCCAGCCTGGGTGACAGAGCAAGACTCCATCTCAAAAACAAAAGAAAAGAAAAAAAAAAGTACAATGAAGAATATTGTATCAGTTTTCTACAACTGCCATAACAAATTATCACAAACAGGGTGAGTTAAGCAACTGAAATGTATTTCTCTGGTAGTTTTGGAGATAGAAGTCTGGAATTGAGGTGTTGATGGGACCCTGCTCTCTCTCTGAAGACTCTAAGGGAGGACCCCTCCTTGTCTCTTTCTGACTTCTAGTAATGTTGGCAATACTTGGTATTCCTTGATGAGAAAATGCACTATTCCACTCTGCCTCCATCTTCACATGGTGCTCTCTCTGTGTCTCTGTCTCTGTCCAAATATCCTCTTCTTATAAGAACATCACTCACTGGGTCAGAGCGCACACAAATCCAACGTCACTTTGTCTTAACTTGATTATATTTGCAAAAACTGTATTTCCATATAAGGTCACATTCACGAGTAGTGAATAAATCTTTTTGAATGACATTTTCAACCCATAACACAGTTATAATGTGGTATCAAGAAATAGTCAAAAATGTAAAAGAAGGAACAGAGTAACAACAGAAGAGACTAGTAGAAAATAAATACCCAAGTGAAAGCCCTAAACTTAAAAACAGTGATTATGACACTTACTGCAAATGGATAAGTTCACCACATGAAATGTCCAGATTATAAAGTTGTGCAAAGAAAAAACAAGATCCAAGTAGATCTTGATTAAAACAACATAACTTAAACCTAAAAACATAAACAGGCCAGGCATGGTGGCTCACACCTGTAATCCCAGCACTTTGAGAGGCCGAGGTGGGCAGATCACCTTAGTAAGGCCAGGAGTTCGAGACCAGCCTGGCCAACATGGTGAAACCCCATCTCTACTAAATATATATATATATATAAATTAGCTGGGCATGGTGGTGGGTGCCTGTAATTCCAGCTACTCGGGAGGCTGAGGCAGGAGAATAACTTGAACCTGGGAGGCGGAGGCTGTGGTAAGCAGAGATTGCACCACTGCACTCTAGCCTGGGAGACAAAGCGAGGCTCCAACTAAAAAGAAAAAAAAATACCTAAACTGTTTAAACATGAAAGGATGTGAAGGGATATCTTTGCAATCACTAAACATAAGAAAGCAGAAGGAGTTCTATTAATATGAAAAAGGAGACGTCAAGATAAGGACTATTACCAGAGATAAAGAATATTTAATAATGAGAAAAGCCCAATTCATCATAATGCCATCACAATCTTAAATTATATGCACCTAGCAACAGCTTCAACTGCCATGAAGACAACAGAACTAAAGGGACAAAGAGATAAATCCATCTTTGTGATTGGAGAATTAACATGCTTTTCTCAGTAGCTGAGTAATTAATTGATTTAGCAATCAGAAGAAATGAGTTAGAATATATGTGGCCGACTGCCACAATTACTACTTAAGACTGTCACTTTCTGCGGTTACTACTGTTACTACTTGAGACCGTCGTTACTGGACTGAATGAAGGGGAGGAACGCAGGAACGAAAACTTAAAACAAAAGAATCTGTTTTAAGGAAGGGGCCAGGGGAAGAAGAAGAGAGCTCCTTGCTTCTAGTGAGCAAAGGCAGCTCCCCTGAGCTTCTACAGCCCTTCGCATTTATTGGGTAGAAACAGCAGGGAGCACAAGGTAACGATTGGTCAACTGCTTAATTGATGACGGTTCACGTTATTGCTAACAGGCTTCAGGTGTGCCTAATCACAAGCAACACTGAACTTAGGGTGTGACTGCCCTCAGCATTCCTTCTGGGTGGCAGAAGCAGTTTGTCAGTTTGCCAACATTCTGCATTTATGAGAACAGTTTGCTGTTTACTCATATAGCCTCCAGTGGTATACTGAGTTGATTGCAACCCTCACTCTTTTGGCCTGCAACAAATATAGACTGAGCAACACTACCAATACTTTGGCTTAATTAATATTATAAAAACATGTACCCAACAAATGCAGAAAAAATCTTTCTTTCAAGTTCACCTGGAACATTTGCCAAAATAGACCAAATGTCGGGCCACAAAAAGATTCAATGAAAGCCACACAATTGAGAATCATACAGAGTATATTTGCTGACTACATTAAATAAAATTTTAAATCAATACAATAATATATCTAAGAAGCTCCAACTATTTGGAAATTATTCAATAAACTTTGAAATAACCCATGGGTCAAAGAATAAATCTAAAAAAATTGGAAAATACTTTCATATAAATGATAACAAAATATCAATATTTCAAAATGTTGGGATGCAGCTAGAGCAATACTTAAAAGGAAATACCTAGCACCAAATGCTAATATTACAAAAGAAATAAGATTTAAAATAAATTAACTAAGCTTCCCCCTTGGGAACATGAAAAATTTATAAAAAAGTAAATTCAATGTGAGTAGAAGGAGAATAATAAAAATAAAATCAGAAATCAATGATATATAACAAAGGAAGACCATAATGTCAACTTAATGAAGATTTGGTTATTTGAAAAAGTTAACAAAATAAAAGTAATAACTTCATTGCAAGATTTACTAAAAACAAAAAAGAACAGGAGGACTCACAGTTTCTGATTTCAAACAAAAGAGAAGAAAGTTGGAGGACTCACAGTTTCTGATTTCAAAACTTACTATAAAGCTGCAATACTTAAACGAGTGTGGTACTGTCATACAGACATTCAGATAAATGGAATAGAACAGACCACCCAGAAATAAATTCTTACATATGTGGTTCATTTATTTCCAACAAGGACACCTAGATCAATGAGGAAAGGACAGTTTTTTCAACAATGGCACTGGAAAAACTGTATATCCATATGCAAAAAGAACAAATTTAGACCCTTAGCTTACATCACATACAAAAATGAACTCAAAGTGGATCAAAGAGCTAAACATAAGAGCTAATACTACAAAACTCTTAAAAGAAAACAGAGGAGAAAAGTTCGATAGCATTGGATTTGTCAATGATTTCTCAGGTATGGCACTAAAAGCACAGACGATGAAGCAAAAATAGATAAATTGAACCTCAGTAAAACTAAAGGTTTTGTGCATCAAAGGACATTATCAACAGAGTATAAAAGTAACCCACAGAATGGGAGAAAATATTTGCAAATTATATATCTGGTAAAAGATTGATATCCAGAATATAATAAAGTTTCTACAACTTGACAAGAAGCGAACAAACAAGTTAAATATGAACAAAAATATTGAACAGACATTTCTCCAAATAAGATATATAAATGGCCAACAAGCACATGGAAAGATACTCAATGTCGCTAATCTGGGGAAATGTAAATCAAAGCAACAACGAGGTATCACTTCGTACCCATTAGGATGGCTGCTATTTAAAAAACAAAACAAAACAAAACCAGAAAATAACAAGTGTTCTGCAAAAATTGTGCCACAATTGAAACTCTTGTGTATTGCTGGTGAGAACAGGAAATAATGTGGCTGCTGTGAAAAACAGTACAGCAATTTCTCCAGAAAATTAAACATAGAATTACCACGTGATTCAGAAATTCCATGTCTGGGTACATAAATGAAAGAATTAAAATCAGAGACTCAAACAGAAATTTGTACACCCATGTTGACAGTGGCATCATTCACAATAGTCAAAATTTGAAAACAACCCAAATGCCCATTAACATATGAATGGATAAGCCAAATGTGATACATACATACAGCGGAATATTATTCAGACTTAAAAAGGAATTACATTCTGCCACATGGTACAACACGGATGAATCTGAAAGGAATTATGCTAAATGAAACAAGACACAAAAGAAAGAAGGGAATGGGAAAATATTTTTATTTATTTGTTTGTTTGTTTGTTTTGAGATGGAGTCTCTCTCTATCTCCCAGGCTGGAGTGCAGTGGCACGATCTCAGCTCACTGCAACCTCCGCTCCTGGGTTCAAGCAATTCTCCTGCCTCAGCCTCCCGAGTAGCTGGGACTACAGGTGCCCGCCACCACGCCCAACTAATTTTTGTATTTTTAGTAGAGACAGGGTTTCACCATCTTGGCCAGGCTGGTCTCAAACTTCTGACCTCGTGATCTGCCCGCCTTGACCTCCCAAAGTTCTGGAATTACAGGCATGAGCCACCATGCCTGGCTGGGAAATTATTGTTGAACAGGGGAAAAGTTTCAGTTTGGGAAGGTGAAAAATTCTGGAGCTGGAAGCTGGTGACGGTTGCACAACAATGTGAACGTGCTTAATGCCACCCAAGGGACCACTTAAAGATGGTTAAAATGATATATTTCATATTATGCATATTTTACCGCAATAAAAATAAGAAGAAATAGGACAGAGAGAACAGTGCAGGATTTTTATACTCTCTTCTTAAAAACACAAAGACTAATAGCTATGTCTATGAAGACACACAATACATAGCAGACATTTAATATGCATCAGTTTCTCTCTCAAAAATATAATCAGGCAAAACATTTAAACAGTGTATTGTATGTATTTCATATTAATGAAGCCTTAATCATAGTAAAAATGTAGAAACAACCTAAACATTTAACATTAAAGATTCAGCTTAAAAAATTAGAGAATAGGCAAATCCATAGAGAGAGAAGATATTTAGACATTATATCTGGGTAGTTGCCGGGGGAGCAGGAGGAGAAATGAGGAGTGGTGGCTAATGGGTGCAGGGTTTCTTTTGGGGATGATGAAAATATTCTAAAATTAAACCGTGGTGGTACTTGCACAGTTCTGTGTACATACGTAAACCACTGCATTGTACATATTGAATGAATGCATTTTATCTTAAATAAAGCAAAATAGATTTATGAAAGAATGTTTACAAATGGTTTAGTAAGGAGAAAACACGAATTCTAATAGCAGGAAAAAAGGCATATGACCACATATTCAACAAACACAAAAATGATAATAAGGCATTTTTAAAAACTTTAAGCCAAAAAATTTGACTGTTTTTTCTTTTTGAGATGGAGTCTCGCTCTATCACCTAGGCTGGGCTCACCACAACCTCCACCTCCTGGGTTCAAGAGATTCTCATGCCTCAGCCTCCAGAGTAGCTGGGACTACAGGTGTGCACCACTATGCCCAGCTAGTTTTTTGTATTTTTAGTAGAGACGGGGTTTCACCATGTTGGCCAGGCCTGTCTTGAACTCCTGACCTTAGGCGATCTGCCTGCCTTGGCCTCCCAGTGCTAGGATTACAGGCAGGAGCCATTGCACCCAGCCAAATTTGACGATTTTTTTTTTTCTCAAAAAACACAACTTTCTAAAACAAATAAAATAAGAAACGGGATATCTGCATATCTCATATTAAAAAATGAAATGTATAATCTAAAAACTTCCTCAAAAAGAAAACCTCAGACTCAGATAGCTTCACTGGAGAATTATATCAAACATACAAGAAATAATACCAGTCTTTCAAACATAACTTTCAAAACAGCGGAGGAGGGAATGCTTCTTAATTAACTTACTCTATCAGGTTGGCATAAGCCTGAAAATGACAACATAGGAGGATATTAAAAGTAAAGAAAACTACTAGAGACCAACATTTCTCATAGATAGATATGCAAACATTCATAATAAGATATTACTAAAATGAATCTAGAAATATATAGAATGTGACGAAGTAAGGCATATCTCAGTAAGGTAAGGGTCGCTTTGCATGTGAGAATCATTGCATTCACCAAATTAAGACGACAAACCATAGGACCACTTTAGTAGAAGAATAAAAATGATTTGTTATAATCTAATAACTATCAAGGATAAAAATCTACACCAAACAGAAATAGAAGGCAATGTGCTGAATCTGATGGGAAGGGTCCTCGGAAAACTACAGCCCTCCTCATACTTGTGAAACACTGAATGCTTTCCTGCCGTCACTGGGTACTGGACACGCGTGACCACTTGCATGACTTACATGCAATGGCACTGAAAGTCTTAGACCGCAGACCGACAGGCATGTAGAAGCAGGGAGGGCATCAATATTACAAAGGAAGAACTCAAGCTTTCTGCATTCTCAGGTCCCATGATTGTATATGTAGAAATATCTAAGGAAGCTACAAAAGAAAGTTAGAACGCTAGAACTGATCAATAAATTTAGCAAGGTTAACTTGCCAAACAACTGGATAACCATATTTTTAAAATCTCCATCCCTATTTCAATCATCTAGACAGTAATTTTTTTTTTTTTTTGAGGTGGAGTCTCACTCTGTCGCCCCAGGCTGGAGTGCAGTGGCATGACCTCAGCTCACTGTAGCCTCCAACTCCCGGGTTCAAGCAATTTTAATTTTAATGATATTATCTAAAAATACAATTCTTTTTTTTTTGTTTTTGAGATGAAGTCTCGCTCTGTCACCCAGGCTGGAGTGCAGTGGCGCAATCTCAGCTCACTGCAACTTCCGCCTCCCAGGTTCAAGCGAGTCTTCTGCCTCAGCCTCCCAAGTAGCTGGGACCACAGGCTTGTGCCACCACCCGGCTAATTTTTGGATTTTTAGTAGAGACGGGGTTTCACCATGTTGGCCAGGCTGGTGGTGAACTCCTGACCTCAAGTGATCCACCCACCTCAGCCTCCCAAAGCGCTGGGATTACAGGCATGAGCCACCACGCCCGGCCTTAGACAGTAATTCATTTAATGTAAATTTGAAATGAATCATAGACTTAATTTTAAAAACTAGAACTATGAAACTTACAGAATAACACATATTGTCTCAAATACACACTCTTCGTGTAGACAAAAGTTTCTTAGGGCACAAAAGTACTAACCCTAAAAGAAAGTAAAAAGAAATAATGGGTGTCAACAAATTGTTTTTTAAATGTGATCATCAAATGATACCTTTAAGTGAATTCATAGGTGAGCAGAAGACTGGGAGAAAATATTTGCAATGTGTATCTAACAAATAATTTATATTATGATATAAAAAATACTAAAAAATCAATAGCAAAAAGACAACCGACACCTCCTGACTGCACTTTTGTACAGACGCTGAGTGAATTCCCATGGCTTCAGAGAAGGCCTTAAGGCAGATAACAAAAAACAGCAAGTGCATGAAGTGTGTTGCTATCCATAAGTCTCTTTCATCTGTAGCTGCGGCTGAAACCACAGTGGGGGAGGAGATGCCTCGTGGAGCACCCACAGCATCTTTTATTGATAGGTTCACTCCCATAGCCACTTCCTTGATGGTCAGGGAATTAAGCTGAATAAAGAGGCCGCCAACATATTGCCCAAGTCTAAGTCTTTCTTAGGAATTCAGGGACATCGTAAGGAACAGGGCGTGGAAAAGCCCAGCAGGTGAGGCAGGAGATGGCCCTAGCTCCATAGCTGCACCTGTGCCATCCACAACGCCGCAGGGCAGGTATTCTGGGGCTATGAAGGGAACCTGGCCAGGGGCTGGACATCAGGAGCCTGGGGAAGGAGCCAGGACCCTCTTTCTCAGGTATATTTGAGTGGAAATCCTTGAGGACTGCAGGGTGGGAAGGATTTGCAGAAATAACTGGATCCTACCACTCATGTGACCTTACACATTCTACTTCCTTTCTTAGAACTTCCATACCCTTCTTTGTAAACTGGGAATAATAACAGTTTATTTATGGTAAAGATTATAAATCTTCCTCCCAGGGTTATGATAAAGATCAAATGAGAGAAAATGTAACTGTAATATGAAAGGTATTATTATTAAGACAAACAACATTGAAAATGGACACAGTGTACAATGCCTTACGTATGTCTTAATAAGCAGAAAATAACCAACGGGAGGATGAATATATTTCTGTTGACTTTTTAGAAGAGTAAAACACAAGTACCGTAAGCTTATGTAAAATGAGTTATGTATTAGTCTGTTTTCACACTGCTGATAAAGACATACAGAGACTGGGAAGAAACAGAGGTTTAATTGGACTTACAGCTCCATATGGCTGGGGAGGCCCCAGAATCACGGCAGGAGGTGAAAGGCACTTCTTACATAGCGGTGGCAAGAGAAAATTAGAAATAAGCAGAAGTGGAAACCCCTGATAAACCCATTAGATCTCAGGAGACTTAGTCACTATCACGAGAATAGCACTGGAGAGGCCTGCCCCCCATGATTCAATTAACTCCATCTGGGTCCCTCCCACAACACGTGGGAATTCTGGGAGATACAATTCAGGTTGAGATTTGTGTGGGGACACAGCTAAACCATATCAAGCTACACCACATCAGAATGATCTACTTTTTATTGAAGGAAACTTCTCATTAAAATAATTTTTTAAAAAATCTAATCACCAAAGCTAACAGAGTGCCAACAAAATCAATAATATAAGCCAAAATACTGCCCATTTCAGTTAAATTATCTGTATGGAACAGTACAAAATTAATTTTGAGTTAGAATATTTAAGTTACTATATATTTTATATTTTAAATTTTAATAAATTTAATAAATTCAATTTAATATATTTTATATTTTAAATTTGAATAAATTTAATAAATTTAATAAATAAAATATTTTATATTTTATTTTAGGTTTAAAAGTAAAGATAAAAATAAAATGATGGGGAAGGACGTTCAGTTGAAGTTAACATGTACAAATGTTAGCAGAGTAGAAACTGATAGAAATATTTAATAATAACTGAAATTAAATTAAATATAGAGATTTATTTTTAAATAACGATATTAATAAAAGAATAGACACACCACAGGTTCCAACTGGCAGAGAATAAGGAAATCACAAGCTATTTTCTCTCTCAAGAAAAGAGAAAAATAAACATTTGCTCAGAGTTTCTGAGGGTCAGGAATCTGGGGGCGGCTTAGCTGTGGGGTCCTGGCTCAGAGTCTCTCGTGAGGCACCCCTCGAACCCATGGCTCAGTCACCTAGAGACTCGATGGGTTCCCTTCCACATCACCCACTCCCAGGGCTGTGGGCAGCTCCTCCCTGGCTGTGGCATGGGGACTTCTCCCTGGACGTCCTCAGGGTCTGCAGGACACGGCACCTGACTCTCCCCAGCATGAGTCCTCAGAGAGAGGGGGTGCGAGTCGCCCACCTGGAAGCTTCAGTCTTTTTATAACCGAAACTCAGACGTGCCCTCCTTTCTGCTGCATTGTATTCATTAGAGCTGAGTCCCGAGGTCCACCCTACACTCAAGATGAGGCTGACACAAGGAGGTGAGAAGCAGGAGGAGGGAATTGTTGGGGGCCACCTCCAGGTTACCTATTGCAGTGTGTGTGTGTGTGTGTGTGTGTGTGTGTGTGTGTGTATGATGGTGGTGTCAAATATAAAGCAAATCAACACTTAGGAAAGGAGACATGACTCCCAAGGATAATTGCCAGGGGAGAGAAGGACCATGGTATCTGCCAGTCTCTCAGAAGAGTTTATCTTTTAAAGGACAGAGTGAAAGAGTCTGGAAAGAAACAGGTGTGTGTGGGAGTTTTGTGCTCAGGCAGCCTGTTCCCTGGAGGGCCTTTGGGAGGGCTGAGGCTGGGGTCTGGGGTCTGCGGGGAAAGAGCAACAAGCAGAGTTTGGTTAAAATGTTGTTGTTGTTTTTAAATTAATCAGTGAGGACAAGCAGTTCTGCTAATTGTTTAGGAGCCAAATAATGGGAATGTGGAGGTCTGTGCCTGGCCTTGCCATAGGTAAACAGGGGGCATCTATGCGCCTTATTTGGGAAGGGGGGCTTCTTGCCATAAGTGGTTTCCTGGCGCACACAGTTTGGGATGGGGAGGTTCTTTAGCCATGACCGTCTTCCAGCATCATGGCTGGGGTAAAAGCCAGCATTGCCAGCGGACAGTGCTGTGGCGTGGGCCTTCACAGATAGTTAGAAGTTCAGTAGCTATCGCAGGTGCGAGGTTTATACGATTTGGGATGTGCTCAGCTGCTAGCAACAGAATAGCCAATTAACAGGGGCTTAACGAGAAAGCCTGGTTATCCCTCCTAACAAGAGGCACTGGATCTGGCAATGCCAGGCTTGCTCCAGCAGCTTGGCCATCCCAGGGTTCCGGGCTTTTCCCTCGATGTTGCAGGAAGCCACTGCTGGCCCAGCAGCCTGCCCTCATGCAGAAGCTGCTCGGGAAGGAAAGAAGTGGGCCAGGCAGAAAAGGAGGCTTTGCTTTTGCTGAGGAGAAAAAGTTGTCACAGAAGAGATGTGGCAGCCTTCCCAGCTACCCCCAGCCAGAACCCTGGCAACTGGTTACCCTTAGTTTGAGTCTCAAGGCAAGTGGGGAAGAGGCATCAGGGAAGGGAGAATGGGAGGCCAGAACTGGCCTCAGCTCAGGGGAGCTCAAATAAAGGTCACCACCGCCTGAGAGACACTGGGGTTTTGTTAGCAGGGATGAAGGGGTGAGGGATGGGTGACTAATGGCTGGGTAAAAATCCATGTCTGTGCCAGGGTGCTTTGGACAGAGCACCTCTGTGCAGCTCAGGTTCATCTAGACGTCTCATTAGAGAAGGACTGCAGGCCACCACGTGCTGAAGGACGGTGGCCCTGGCCTGGAATCTCAGCCTTCGCTTCTGCAGTGTTCCTGGGAGGTGTTGATGTTGCTGACCCAGGAACACATCCTTAAGGATCACTGGTATAGGCCAAGGTTCGGGGCATGAACATCTGTTCGAAGTTTGGAGACTCTGCAGTAATCAGAGGGTAAACAGGTGGACTCACCCCACACAATGGTGCATCTAGGGGGCCAGCTGGGACGTTTGGCATCGACACTCGCTGTGGTCTAGACCACCTCGTCTAATAATAGAAATAGAATGTGAGCCACAGAGTGGTTTTCCATTTTCTTATATTCATATTAAAAAGTAAAAAGAAACAGGTGAAATGAATTTTAATAATATATTTTATTGAACCTATTTAAATGTATCATGAATATAAAACTTTTAATGAGATAGTTCATGGTTTTTTTAATTGTCTTTAAAATCTAGCATGGATTTCCCAGGACACCTCAATTCCTGCCAGCCCCATTTAAAGTGTTCGGTAGTCACGCATAGCCAGTAGCTACCGCACTAAGCAATGAATTTAGAGCTTTCCTCGGCTGCCTGGCTGGAGGTTTCCATCATTCCAGCCCTAGGCAGTAGATAAGGAAAGGTCAGTAAGAACATTTGCGGTGGTTTTGGTCAGAGAGGCTGAAGTCCCGGGTGTGCAGGAGACAGCTGGCTTCATTAGGTGAACTGCCATTTCTGTTATCATAGCCCTCACGTTAGCCCCGACTTAGTTTGATCCTGATAAAAGTATTCCTTATCTCAAATGTGTAGAAATAAACAAAGATCACCCAAATGAGAACAAACAGGCTATTTCTTCAGAATTTGCAGTAGCAAAAAGTTCAGCCCTTGCATTTGGCGGAGACTCAAAGGCAGGAAGAGCTTTACGGAGGAACACAGAGAGGCAGGGGTACGCGCTGGCTGGGGAAGGTGCTGGCTGAAGAGAAGGAGCATCCGATGTCATTGGCTTAGGGAGCATATTTAGCTTTGTCTGAGTCGTCCTGAGTTGAAAGTGGAGCAGAATAAGGGAAACTGGCAGTTGTTAACCAAGTCCTGATCATTCTGGGCCAATGTCTCCCGAGGCTGTGGTCCGGCTTCCCAGCTGGTTGCTACAGGAGTTGTGGGTCAGAGTTCTGTTGTCATCTGTGGACATGGTCTATGTGTATATTCTGTCTGTCTCCTGGAAAACCACAGCTCAATTATATTGCAGCTTATTGTGGCTAAAATGTGAAAATCCAACTGCCAAGAGTTCTTTCTGGAAGTGTTGTGGTTCCAGGGTTTTCTACTTCCTTTTGTTTTCTTAAGCCAACACCTGCAGTGTAACGATGTAATAAGAGGGCCCTGTGTACTAGCCCCAGCTCTGCTATACATGATTTGTGGACTTCAGGGAAGTCAGTTCCCCTTAAGGCCTCAATTTCTCCATCTGTAAAATGAGATCAATAAATTACAAAACCTTGCATTCTCCCAAATGAGGTAACCTTCTTGTCTATAAGGCTGGATATTTTCTGTTATTGCAGCAGACATAAAGGTAAATAAAACATGAACCTGCTTTCAAAACATTACAAATCTAAAAAGTCAACTAGCCCTGGGCCTGTAGATGATGACGGTGGTGATGTTGACGGTGATGATGATGGTGGGGCTGGGGATGATGACACAGGGTGATGATGGTGTTGATGGTGATGATGAGGGTGATGGGAGCTGGATGATGCGATGGTGAGGCTGATGATGGTGATGATGAGGATGCTGGGGCTGCTGCTTCTGATGGGGATGATGGTATCTTGACCATGGGGACACCGGTGATGTGGATGAGAGTGGATAGGAATCGAGCAGAGCCTCTTTGCCAGGCACTATGCTTAGATATTTAAACACTTGGAAATACTCTTCACAACTCTTTAAGAAGCTCCTGTGATTATCTGCATATTATGAAGAGGAAACTGAGGTTTAGCGAGAGTGGGTAAATGGTTCAATGTCCCACTGCTAGCAAGTCATGAAATCTAGATTTTAATGTTAGTACTTTTGTTCCAGAGTGGGTTCTGTTAATCACTTTGCTCACCTGCCTCCTCCATTCTGTGCTGTTTTCTAAAATAGGATGTGCTGTTATAGAAGTGTGTGCAAAAATGCAGGAACAAAAGGAAGCATGTAGTTCTGCAGCGCGGGAAGATCCTGAAAAAATACTCCCAGATGTGAATTTAATTATCATTTGAATAAACAGGAGGAACAGAGACGGGGTCGGTTATTCTCAGCAGAGCCGGTAGGAAATTTGCTACAATGAGGGGTCATGGTCCTAATTGGAACAATGTGGAACATATTATGGCAGAGGTGGAGAACGAAGCTGCAAGACTGTTTGCATTCAAGTAGTTATGAGCACTGAGCTCTATGCTAAGGAATGTAGAGTCAATTGCGCCTGTAATTTGTTGGGTTAGGGTTGAGGGTAGAGCTTGTGGATAATTAAAGATTAAAAATGCATTTGATCTATGACCTTAGACATCTGCTGACCTGCTGATCTGGTGCTCAGCCAGAAGTAACAGTACTCAGCACTGTGTTTCTCCTCTCCTACTTTCACCTTCAGCATGAGGGCAATCTCAAGTGTGCTGGCTTTTCCTGGAGCCCTCAGGATTTCATCTCACCTTTGCTTTTAGGGGAAGTCACACAACTCCGTAAGAACGAGAAGTAAGTGAAGTGCTACATCCAACTCCACGCAGAGAAAAGTGACATATCTCCAATGGAAGCAACAAAGTCTATAAAGATTCCTACTCCACAGCCAATTAATTCCCATAACTAAGCAGAACACATATTTTCTCATTCTGTCTCAGAGAACTTGTTCGGGTTAATTCGCTGAATTAAATTTTTTTCCCCAAGACATGGGGATAAGAACTTCTTTATGTGTGCATTATCATGTAGGGAATCTCCTGGCATAATATTTAGTCTTCCCTAAAAAATGGTAAATTTGGTCCACTCTTAGGGTATAGAAATAATTTACATCTTTTCCAGGACAATTTCCTGTCTTAAAAATGTTAGAATCCAGGTCAAGCCCACAGCCCACCACCGTCACAGCAGCCTGCCTGGGTCAAGCATTCTCATAGATTAAGCAGATCCTCAGCGCTCATGCTCCTAGGGCAGGGGTGAAAGCTGGGCCCCTGCTGGGGCTGACCACCTGCTTCTTTCTCTCTGGGTTATTTTCCTTCATGCTCCTTCAACTTCAGGAGATGAGATGGTTCTTGAATGAGGGATGAGGTCTCGTTTACTCTCGTGGCCTTGTCCTGTGTCTGGCACCGTGGTTGGTATTCTACAAAAGGAGACAGGAAAGAAAGGGCAGAAAGCAGACAAAAGATGACAGGGAGAAAAGCAAAAGGAGAAAAAAGAAAGAATGGAAATAAGTGCGAGAAGGAAGAGAAGGTGGTGAGTGGAGGAGGCATGGCCTGGGCCCCCGGAGGTTGTCTTGGGGACCTCCCAGTGTCCTATTTCACAGGTTGCCAGACCCTTTCACAACGCTTATTCCTTCCTATAGTTTAAGAGTCAAATCTCTCACCATCTTTTAAGCATCAGCGTCCTGTGGACCCAAGAGTGTCAGAGAAGAAGAAGAATGAACCATCCAATGCACATGAACCATCCAATGTTCGTGAACCAACGCGTGTGCAAGACTCTACTTTTCAAAGCATGTTTTTCCCATTGAATCATGGGCTACCTTAACTTCCCACCAAAGTTCTCACCAAATAAAAATATTCATAGCAACCTTCAGGTACAAATATTACTACTATCTTTTTGAATTTTTAGGGAAGCAACCTGATGATCAGAGAGATTTGCTTAGAGTCACTGGGCTTGTAAGGGCAGACCTGGGACCTTCACAGCAGATTCCTCTCATTATAAATAAATCCTGAGACTCCACCTGTGGGGTGACTGCAGAAGGACCCCCATATTCCATCACCTTCCCAGCAGCCTGCCAGAGTCAAGTGTTCTTGTTTGTTATGGAGTTCCCCACCATTCATGCACCAGGGCTACTGGAATTTGAACCATGTTGGGAGGGGGCTGGTCTTATCCAAGTAGACTGTGGTGATCAATGTGTGCAGAATAAAACTGTGCTAAGCAAGGACTGCCAGATAACTTGGCCCCAAGGGACCAGACATTAAAACAAAATCAGTGGCAACCCACTGGCAGCACCATGACCCCCTAGAGGCAGTACGAGAGAGCCTTTGTCCACCCTCCCATTCTAGCGATGAGGAAAGAGGGGAAGTGGCCGCTGTCAGAGCCAAGTCCAGAAGTAGGAACTTGTGGTGGAAGCCCACAAGGCTCACACATGTCTCTCCAGAATACTCATTACAAATCTGCTCAAAAATTGTCATTTATCTCTGCCTCCATCTCTGGGTGGTGCCTGATTCTCAGGGGGCCACTGATTTGGCCCCAGTAGATATTTAGCTGGGAACGTCTCCCTGTTCCTCGGATCTCTAGCCTCCACTTGATATTGCTGCCCTTTGGTGTAGGAAGATGGCAGGATGCACCTGAGATCATCACAAGTCACAGGCTAGAGGAGTTTTCTGCTGTTTGTGCCTGTGTGTGTTTCATAACTAATTTTTTTCTTTGTCATATGTAAAATAGGGTTAATGATTTCTGTCATTGGGGTTGTTTCAATAATAAACACTATAATAAAAAGCACTTATAAGCCAGATGTGCATATATAATAGAGATAGAAATAGAGATGTGTGTATATAATAGAGATGGAAATAAATTATTTATTAAATGCTGATCAAAAAATTTTGGGGGAGTTATAACAGCATTCATCATGCAGATGAGGTAGCTATACACTTCTTTAGAAAATAACAATAATAGAGATAACAATAACCAAATAACAACAATAACCAAAATTACAAACACGTTAACTGATGTCCTTGGGTAAGACTCAGTTAGGGTCACTTGGCAATAAATGGTAATAAAACCAGAACTAGACATCTCACACCCACTGGCCTTTCTTTGCGATTCAGGTGGCTCTAAATGTTGGAGGCAGAGGCTGGGCTGGGTTGAGGCTGGGCAAGTTGACTGCAGAAGGGGCCACTGTGCGGAAGGGGCCACGGTGCAGAAGGCGTTCTGGACTCTGCATTCCATGACACCAGGTGGTGGAGTCTGTGAGAACCGGGGCACTGCATGGTGAAGGTTTAGAGACCCACAAGTAGGTGGTGAAGGGAAGGAATGAGGATCCTATGCCAGTGTCCAGCCCACAGCCCCAGGGCCAGGGGAGGGAGAAGGGCTGGAACACAGCTCAGACATGTCCCCACATCCCCTGGGAGGTGACTGCAGTGACCTGGGCCTGATATGGCACAGAAACTGCCTCTCTGGGGAAGGAGGGAATCACACCATGCATCCTTGTCCTACTGCAAAAGGGAGCAGGAAACCCAGGGCGGAGAGCAGAGGGAAGGAGCCGGGGGCTGGTCCCCCTCTGCAGGAGCCTCCGGGCTCAGCTCCTCTGCCCTGGGAATGAACCCATGATGTGGGTGTCAGCGAGGTGCAGAGAAGCAATCTCAATGCTGAAAATGAGAGCCTGGTGTTCTGCGGCACCGAGCAGCAGGGGGCCACTGGTATCATCTGCTTGCCAATTTTATTCTCATTTCAAGGTGCTGATGGCATCACTGGAGTTGAAGTCATTTTCTCAGAATTTAATCCAGGCTGTTGGGACAGACCTTGTCAGCATGGAGGGAAGGGAAGAAGGAGTCGTAGAAGAAGCTCCAGGAGATCACAGTCAGGTGCTTGGAGGATGACGTGATAGCAGGTGGAAGGGCCCTGTTCAGGGGCCTCACCTCGGTGCCCTCAGCTCTTTCTCAGACTTTTCATCCTTTGAGATTTTGTCCTCTTTTTCCCTTGCAGGGATCCTGCATCCCTGGATGTCAAGGCTCCTGCGACTCTGAATGAAGCAGCAGAGCTTTGCTGTAAAGGACTCTTTAGGAAAGGAGAGTGTTTCTTGGGTAACAGTTGAGGCATTTCTGAAGCTGTGTGCCTGTTAACAAAGGAGGAGGAAAACGTCTCAGATCCAAGATAGGAATTTTAGCAGTCTGAGCTACTACTAAGAATGGCCAAGAGATTTATGATTTTTCTTTTTTAATTTTGCTGTGGTTTCTGGATTATGCTTAGTATTTTTTCTCTTTTCTTTCCACATGTAAAAATGGAAAGGAACCAGAGTTAATTGCCCAACATGATCTTAAATGCCACAAAACCTCCCAAATTAAGTATTAATTAATCACATCTTGCAAATGAAAAGAATGCTCAGAGAAATGACTGACCAGCGGGCAGAGGCAGGGCTGAGATTGGAACCCATCTGCCCGAGCCCCAGAGGACTGTTTTTCTATTTTACAGTCTCTTTCCATTATACAGGATTTCTCTAAAGTTGGCTGATAACAGAAGTGAACCGAGGCACTCACTGAAGTCACAGATTTTAGGGTCCCACCTCTGGGAATGCTGATTTTGAAAATGTTACACTAAACTAAACTGCATCAGGAGAGTCCTGTGCAAAATAAAAATCCATGGAAACCACTGGTCGACATCCCAAGGATCCATACCGAGCTGTGTTTGTGGGTTTTCTCCCACGAGCCTCTCTAATAGTTTTAGATGACCAGTAGGTGGCAGCAAAGAGCTTTCCACGTGCTGTACTCATCCCTGCAGCGAGCCCGTGAAGGCATCACCTGGGGAAGAATTTCTGGGCATTAAAATGGGGCATCAGTGGCAGGATCTGAGGCTGGGTCAGGTAGGCAGGATGTAGATGATGAAGGATAATCCATAAATCTTGCTGGAGAATGCCTGTTGACTACAGAAGACAGCTTAACTAGGGAAGCAGAGCTCTCATTTGACTTAGGAAGCTCATTTCGGCAGCTGCAATGCAGATGCAGGTAAGGGACATGGAGAGGAGACACTTATTAGTAAAGGCCTTCACTTATTGCACTAGGCAAGCAGCTTAACCTCTGCACATTCACCTCTGCAGCTCAATGTGTAAAATGGGAGGAATAATAGCATCCACTTCGTAAGATTGTTACTAAATGAATCACCACACGTCAAGTGCCTTCTATGATGCCTGCCAAATACTTACTATTGATTAAATGTTAACTCTTAGTAATATCTTTATTGTAATTACAGAGATCTTGGTGGCATAATTAACAGGATGTGGTATAATTTGTGATATAACTCACCGGTGATAGGCTGGATAAAAGCTGAGGAGCATGGTGGGGCCATTCAGGGCAATCAGGCACAGATGCAGACAACAGGTTTGCAGGGAAAGAAGGGGAGAGCCCAGGAAGCAGACAAGCCTGCGCCCCCACTCTGGTGAGGAGGGACATGTGGAAGGTCTGAAAGTCATCAGTGAACAGCAGGGAACTGTGGCCAGAGGGCTGTCCCAGAGAGAGACAAGCAAACCATTCCACAGTGGGTTGGAATAAACTTAGAGAAGAGGTAAGAAGTGAGAACGGACTCAGAGAGCTCTGGCATTTAAGGGTGTTGAGACCAGGGAGAGCAGCCAGGCGGGTCTGAACAGGACAGGTGAGGAGAGCCACCAGGAGTCAGGAGAAGCAGGTTTTCCAGAAGGAAAAATAGGCTGGCAAAGTCCAGTGCAGCCCAGATGTCAGGCTGGATGGACTCAGGAGGGGAAGTGATGGGCAGCTTTCCGATGAGCCACCCTGGTGCAGACAGAGGCCCCTGCAGTGAGACCAGGAGCTCGTGCAGGGAAAGGCAGTGGATAGTCAAGGGGGACACACGTTTGTATGGGGGCAGTCAGTGAGGCCATGTTTTGAGAGGCCCTGGATGCCAATCTATGGTTTGTCTGTAAGTAGACATCAGGAACTAACAAATAATCATCATAATAGCAGCAAACTAACTTTGCACGCTAAACCATCCGTCACTGTTCTTAGCACTTTCCTGCCTGATTTTCTTTCATCCTTGAAGCAAACCTGTCAAGTAAGAAATGGAGTAAGTCACCTTATGCGACCCTTTAAGGTTTCACAGCTGGAAAGGGGTCAAACCCAGGTCTCCTGACTCCAATCCTTGCCTTCTGAAATGCTTGGGCAGGGAGCCTTGCAGGGTTGTGGAGGGCGGACAAGAAGAGAGGAGAGACCAGGTAGAAACCTGCGCCAGGGAGGGGAGGCCCTCGATTGTTCAAGAGAGGAGCCCATCCTTCCTTGCTAAGCATTGCTTGAATATTGAAATGCATGAGGTTCAATGACTAATGAAGAAAAAAAATGAGGTGAAGAACTGTTCACATTGTATGACTGCATTTAGTAAAATGCGTACCTATGCAGAGACCATCTCTGCAAAGTTCTACAAACAGTTAGGGAGGAAGATGGGGATGGGGATGGGGATGGGGACAGTGGAGGTTAGAGGGGGGAAGAAAACTCGCTTTGTACTGTATACTCTTACCGACTGTTTAGAGATTTTCTTTAACCTGGATGTGTGTTACTGCCTTTTCAGAATTTCAAACGTACAGAATATTACTAAAAAT
The DNA here is from genome assembly GCF_009828535.3 of Hylobates moloch. NCBI lineage: Eukaryota > Metazoa > Chordata > Mammalia > Primates > Hylobatidae > Hylobates > Hylobates moloch. The sequence continues at coordinate 119,342,359 of NW_026652284.1, forward strand.
AATATAATGGATTCAGTAACAACTTTTATCATGTTAATATTTGGACATTGACATAGTTTGGCTCTGTGTCCCCACCCAAATCTCATCTTGAATTGTAATTCCCATAATCCCCGTTTCTTGAGGGAGGGACCTGGTGGGAGGTGATTGGATCATGGGGCCGGTGTCCCCCATGCTATTCTCATGATGGTGACTGAGTTCTCATGAGATCTGATGGTTTTATATGGGGCTCCTTTCCCTTTGCTTTTCTTCTCTTTGCTGCTGCCTTGTAAAGAAGGTACTTGCTTCTCCTTTGTCTTCCACCATGATTGTTAAGTTTCCTGAGGCTTCCCCAGCCCTGGGGAACTGTGAGTCAATTAAACCTCTTTTTAAAATAAATTACCCAGTCTCAGGCAGTTCTTTATAGTAGTGTGAGAACGGACTAATACATTTTTGCTTCAAATTTCTTTTTTTAAAAAATATACACACACAGAGTGGCCCTGCAGATAGATGGTGACCTCTCTCCATGTCCTTCTTCAATGTCATTCTCATCCCTCCCTACCTTAATGGAACCACTATCCTGAATTGCTTAGCATTCACAAGGACATTCTTATTCCATTTTTAGAGATTTAAACGTTTTTAAAGTCTATAAATGTGGCCTAGTAAATTATTGCTGTGTAACTCATATGATTTTTACTCAAACTAGTTAAGAAATTTATTTTTATTCCTATTTTGGAGAGAATTGTTGCTCATGAATAAATTTGTTACTGATGCTTAAATTTGTTCAGTTCTTTCCTTTTCCAGTAAGATGCTCACTCTTTTTTACTCCTTTAGTATATAAATGTGTTGAATTTCATTACCAGATTTCCTGATATCGAGCCATCTTTGCATTTTTGCAGAAATATGTTAGCATTTCGCATCATTTTGAAAAGCCAAGGACCTTAACATACTCTAATGGAGATTCATCATACAGTCTGCCAACAGAAGTATTTTGTAGGAGTTGACAAGTACCTTTAGGGTAAAATATCACTTCTAATTATTGAATTGTCCTATTTATAATTCTTCAGTGGCTCTCTTTTGCTCTCTGAATTTCAAGCAACCGAGGGTATTCAGAGCTCTTTACATTTTATGATCTCATCTTTGAATTCATTGCTTATCTCTGGCTTCTTCTGCAAGCCTCATTCATATCCAACAAAACACAAAAACTTGACAATTGTCATATTTAAATGTGTCTTTAATGCAACCCCTATTTTCCATATTTAGGAGCCTTGCTTTAGTTCAAGTCTCCATATGTTTTATCTCAGCACCACTCTAAATGAGCTCAAGAATACCTGTTATAAGCTATAGATGGGCTATTTCACATTGTCATTCAAAATGCTGAGCTGGATCCCCTACCCCACAAGACAAAGACCAAACTCCTAAATACAACACATCCATGACCATGTTTCTGTCTGCTGGACTCATTCTCCTAACAAGATGGTCTGGGACAATTTGCAGTATACACTTGTGGCTGCATTTTGAAGTTCCTTCTCAAAGGAACTGGCTTCCCACTCTGTGAAGGGGTGTCTAAGCTGGCTCTTTTCTGGGAATTGGGTAAAGGGCCACACATCCCTACTACAGCGACTCAAAAACAACTGGGTGTCTGCCAGATCTGTCTTTAAGCTAGCAAAAAGATGGGCTTTGAACCTTTCACATCACCCCTTCTGCTACTAAGAGCTCATGTACCTACACTGGGCCCACTCAAATCTCCCTAGCCTGATGTCATATTTCATAACAGAATCACTGAACAGAATCACTGAATATAAATTGCACCAAATGCTCAGGTTTTGGGATCAGAAGGGGGCATTTTGGTGGTCATTATTCTGCCTACCACAGGTGAATTTCCCCCCTTCGCCTCTGCCCCAATTTCAGAACCTCAAGAAAATAAATTATTTTGGTTAGATTAAACCTGTAAATGTTGGGGTGGTTCATTATACACTCATAGAATGTGTCTATATATGTGTGTCTGTATGCATGTGTGTGTATAAAATGCATATATTGGGGTAGTTTACGACATGTCCATAGAATTGTAATGCATAATGAAATGTTACATACGTATATGTATTTCATAGATCATATATAATTGGTAGATAACTTATCTAACTCTTATAGTGATTCCTGGAAGAAGCATTTGCCTAATAGTTTTTTGGTTCTGTCATAATCAGAGGTGAAAATATAATTGAAGAGCAATTTCCCATAGTGAAAGTCATAGATGAACAACGTGGTTGAGGCATTGTGAGTAATTGGACACCATGCCCCACTAATCTAGTCCATTGAATGTAGGCAGGTTTGGCTAAACATTCAGCATCGCATTATTGTGATGATTCTTTTGCTGATAAAATAAGGATTGCAATTGTTCTCAGGTGCTTATGTGGCTGATGGATAAAAATCCTTGAATTCATTAAATTGAAAATTGTGTAAATGTATGTTATATACCTTGTTTCTTATTTCCTATAATGGAAGATGTACCTAAGAGAATATACGCAGATGATATTACACATAAATCGTATTTTTTAGATCATTGTACTCTTTTCAGATTGACATATTTACTTTCTAGAAGTATTGTCAGGAACAAAGCAGGTCATATATGATCCAGTTAAATGATCTTTTCTGCGCCCTCTGTAATGTTCCCAGTACAACATAATGAGGATTCTTTGATGTACCTCAAATTATTTAGAAATGTGTCACAAGTAATTTAAGACTAATACTTGCTAAAATGCTGATGTTTGAAAATGAGATACTTTATAGAGTAATTCAACGTTATCTCTATAAAATTCTTCTCGATTGCATTTCGATACCTTCTTAAGATTATATGCTGTAAACTTTCTATCTCTGCTCCAAACTCTTGCACTCTCTGCCTTTTCCACCAGGCCCTAAACTCATGGGTGCTGACCAGAATAGGTCGTTTCAATAGACTGCCTGCCCTCTGCTTCCACGATAGATTTAGCTATTAGGGAGCCCCTAGCAAGAGATGAGAGGGAGGGTGGGTGGTCAAATCAGGGTGCTCACTCTTTTCACTCTCTCGCTGCAGGATCTCTGCAGGTTGGCTGTGTTCCTTGACTAACAATCACAACTCCCCTTCTCTGTGTTGCAATAACTGCACCTCCCCCAGCCCTGTATGGCTTGGGGTGCCACGACTCACCCTTGCCAATAGCTGCAGGATACAGACTTTCCCTCATGGACTCTTGACATCCTGCCCACAGGGTGAAATAGTTTCTTTTATAAAGTGTTCTGATGTAAAATCTTCATAAATATATGTGTGTCATCTCTTTCCTACCAGGACATTAATTCATAAAAGATAGGATTATTTCTCTTTTGGCATATTTTATTTAAAAATCTGAGTTAACTCATGGGATTGGAGTCTAAAATTGACTTCATTTGTCATGTGCTTTGTAAGAGGGAAAAATATTGCCAAACAGTGGTCTAAAAAATGGTGAAACCCCACCTCTACTAAAAATACAAAAATTAGCCAGGCATGGTGGCGCGTGCCTGTAATCCTAGCTACTCATGAGGCTGAGGCAGGAGAATCGCTTGAACTCAGGAGGCAGAGGTTACAGTGAGCTGAGATCGCGCCACTGCACTCCAGCCTGGGCGACAGAGCGAGACTTTGTCTCAAAATAATAAATAAAATAAATAAATAAATAAATAAAGTTCAAACTCTGAATTAAGTCCTATATATAAGCCCTTCAGAAGTAATAAGAACTTATAATAATGCCGTTAATCCACGATAAGAGACAGTGAATCCTAGAATTCCTGAGTGTCTACACTGGAAGGAGACTTTGAGTTCCTCTGATTTTACCCCTTCTTTTTTTATGTGGAAAACCAAAGATCCAGGAAGTGGAAATCATGTCCCAATATTATAGTGTGAGGAGTGGGCCCGGGTGCTACCAGGGGGAGGTTACGTGTCGAGTGGAGACAATTGTGAACTGAGAATCTGGAGTTTTGGTTCCTACCAACAAGTGAACCCCAAACACTGAATATATGCCAGGACCTGTTCTAGAGGTGAACAGGGCAAACATGGCCCCTGCCCTCATGCAACTTCCATTCTTATGGAGAAACAGTTAAAAGCTAGCCAAATAATTATAATTTTTCATTATTACTATGACTGAGACAAATAATAGGGAAATGTACCTTAGGAAGCATCCAGGAAAGCCCTTTCTACAGAGGTGATACTTAAGTATGTACTTAAGTGACTCATTAATTTAATCCCCGAAATGTACTCATCAAGTACTTACTGTGTACCAAGTACTTTTCTGGGATTTAATGATGAGTAAAACCTGGCATTATATTTTAGTAGAAGAAAGAGACAATCAGTTTTAAAAATTGAAGACTTAAATGATACGGGTTACGATGGTGATGGTCAAGGTTCATTGGAAATTTATGAAAGGTGTTTAGTGCAATTAGATCAGGGAAGATTTCCCCCAAAAAGTGTTGCTCACAGCTGGGTGTCAATCAATCGAAAGACATTTCCATTGAAACTGAAAGGGTTAGAAATAACATTGATTGAATTCATATCATTGATTTAAGTGAAATCATAGCGTTTCAATTGAAAGGGGTAGAAATAGCATTCACTTCTGATCCCCAAAGCAAAGCCAAAAGTGCATAGGTGCGGCGAGGCCCCGCAGGGGACAGCAGAGAGCACTTGGAGGGTCCAGGATCTAAAGGCCAAGGTGTGAGGAAAAGCCTGGTGTGAAGGGAGTCTCTAGAGGGCTAGGGAGGGAGACCACAGGGCTCTCCAGGTCTTGGTAAGGATTCTAGCTGTTAGGCCAGGCGCGGTGGCTCACACCTATAATCCCAGCACTTTGGGATTATAGGCATGATCCCAGCTTAGGTGGGCGGGTCGCTTGAGCTCAGGAGTTCAAGACCAACCTGGGTAACATGGTGAAACCCTGCCTCTACAGAAAGTACTAAAATTAGCCAGGCATGGTTGTGCACATCTGAAATCTCAGCTACTCGGGAGGCTGAGGTGGGAGGATCCCTTGAGCCCAGGAGGTGGAGGCCACAGTGAGCCAAGATTGCACCACTGCACTCCAGCCTGGGCAACAGAACGAGACTCTGTCTCAAGAGAAAACAGAAGGATTCCATTCTCAGGCTGCTAATAAGAACATACACAAGAATGGGTGGTTTATAAAGGAAAGAGGTTTAATTGGCTCACATTTCCACATAGCTAGGGAGGCCTCAGGAAACTTATAATCATAGCAGAAAGAGAAGGGGAAGCAAGTCAACTTCTTCACAAGGCAGCAGGAAGGAGAAGTGCCAATAAAAGTGGAGAAAAGCCGCTTATAAAACCATCAGATCTTGTAAGAACTCACTCACTATCATGAGAACAGCATGGGGGAACTGCTCCCATGATTAAATTACCTCCCACTGGGTTCCTCCAATGACACGTGGGGATTATGGGAGCTACAATTCAAGATGAGATTGGGTGGGGACACAGCCAAACCAGATCACTGTTATCTATGAGCACTGGCAGTCCACTGAAGAGCCTTAGTGTGTGTGTGTTTTTGTATATATGTGTATGTATTCACATGCATTTTTATACATGTGTGTATATTTGCATGCATCTGTATGTGTGTGCATTTGTATGTATGAGTGTATTTGTATGTTGTGTACTTGTGTGCATGTTTGAGTGTGTATGTATGGGTGTATTTGTATTTATGTGTGTATTTTATGTGTTTGTATATATGTGTATATCTGTATGTGTGCATTTACATATGTATATGTATACATGTGTGTATTTATTTGTGTATGTATTTATATGTGTGTGTGCGGCCCGACACAAAGATTTCTCTGCTTATAGCGTGGGTGAAAACAAGAAAATCATGTAAAGAGTTAGGAAAAAGCTGAGTAGATGGTCAGAGCATCATGTGCAAAGGCTCTGATATCAGCAGAGCTTTGCACTTTTCTTTGAGCATCTGAAAGAAGACCAATGTGTTGGAGCATCATGATTGAGGCAAAGAGTTGTGAAATGAGGTTAGGATTAGGCATGGACCAGACCATGCTGACGTCAAGGGCCATGAGAAGAAGCCCTTCTGTTTACCTCCTGGGTGTGGGTGTCCTGGGAGGAACTGATACCTTCTCATGTTCATCACTTACTAGCTGTGTGACCATGGACAAGTCCCTGGTCCTCTCAGAGCCTCAGTATCTTTATCTGTCAAATTGAGCAAATACAGTCACCATTGCCAGACTGCCCAGGAAGAGTAAGTGAGGTGCAACACATGTAACTTGCTTGGTGCCACTATCATGATTTGATATGAGGCAAATAAATGTCCATACTTCAGTTTTCCCATCAATAAAATGTTGATGTTGACCTGGGTCAGTGACTATGGAACTGTGCACGTATCAGAATTATCCAGAGGCATGATATAAATACAGACCCCCATCTCCCACCTCCAGGTCAAAGCTAAGTCCACTGACCTGGAATTCGCAGGGGCGGAGCCTGGGAGCTGGCATTTTCAAAAAGCACACCGAAATGACTGATGTTTGGAAGCTACTGTACCAGACACCCTCAAAAGGCCCCATAGACACCAAACATTCCATAAGTCAATGCTCCTAACTCTGGCTTTATAGCTTGCTTTGTGTGTGACCCTCTGGAGGTCACCTCTGCTGCCAATTTATCCACTCCAGGCCCCTAGCAGAGCCTCTGCAGATAACATTGGGTGACTTCTCTCCCTGTCTCCGTTTCATAATCCAATTATCACAGCAACCAGATGTGACAGGCTCCCTCTCAAACCCATTTAAACATCTCCAAGGGCACCATTTAGGACCCAAGCCTTTTATCATTTGCCAGGCCCCAGCCCTAGAAGCCTGGAAGAACTCCTTATGCTAATTAGCAATGAAATGTCCTTCTGCCAGAAGAATCTGATTATCAGGTCCCGAGGCAGCTGTGGACTGTCACAGTCCCATCCACCTGGGGAGAGCCTATCATTGGGTTCAGCCTCTTGGAACAGGACGCCCACTTCCTACAAAAGCCCCATTTCCAAACATTTTGTGTGTCTGTACTTCTCTCTGTATTTTTGGAAATGTGATGGATGTAAGCTCATCTTTCCACAGGAAAATAAATGCACATTTGCAAATGGATTTACCCCAGTCTCCAGAGCTCACAGGCTACTTCAAGTGTATTGGTGCATCCCAGTCCCACAGTGCCTCCTCTGGGGCACATGAGCCAGTCCACACCCAGTCACACACCATGCACAGCTTACTGTGTTTCCTTCCAGATCTATTTCTACAGTGTGCTTTCCTCTCTAGATACATGAGATGACACCACGCATGTTGTTCCTCATTTGAACAAATGGATAAATACAGAAACAGAGCCCAGAGTTTGAGATGGAAGATCTGAGCTCGTATTCTAGCTCTACATACTCTGGAGACTTGGAAATTGGAAATATTACTCACTGAGATTACATACCCTCACAGATAACCTGGGGGAATTTGACAATATACCAGAGAGCGCCTTCCCTTAAAAGTAAACTTAGTGTATGGGAAAGCTCTGTGTCCTCGTGCAACATATAGTAGCTGCTGTAATGATGCTGGTGGGATAACGGCAGCTGACATTTGTTGAGTACATACTATATCCCCAACATTGTGCTACTGGCTGGAAATGCATTAATCTCATTGCAAGATAACTCTAGAAGGTAGGTAAAAACTCGTTTTGTTGGAAAACCTGACTAGAAATTGTATGACACTATTTACAGTTTTCATTTACTTTGTTCTTATGAATATTCATGCATCCCTGCAAAAACAGTAATGATTTTAATTACAGAGTACTGCCCATAACCCTTTTAGGGCATTTCACAATATTAGAAACATGCATTGTATTATATTAAACTTCTAGAATTTGGAAATAGTCCAAATTCTGAAACATTTCTGGGCATATGGTTTTCGATAAGGGATTTTGGTCTGCATATATTATACTTCTTTTAAAGATGATAAACCTGAGACTAAGAATGGTTTAAGTATTTTCCCAAGATCAGTAGTTAAGTATGTGGGCTGGGATTTGAACCAAAACTTTCTGATACCATAGACCATTCTGTTTCTACCAGAATATGCATGCTAAAACTGACCTTAAAAGATGAAGGAAAACTTGAACAAAGTGACCCCTAATTGTTCTTTTTAAGGCTGAGGTCTATGGATCTCAAGCTAAAACAGCCCCTATTTATAATATATTTTTCCAATGCAGTCATGTTTCATATTTTATTAAACAAACTTACAGCTCTATTTGGAATCCAGGAACATGTAATCTTTACGTTTTTATAATATGCTTTGAGTGAGGTATCTGTCAGGGCAAGCATTGTATCCAGGAAACAGAATTACATTTAGATGGTTCATCTGAAAAGTCTATAAGAAAGGAAATACATACAGAGGTAAGGGAAGTGTGAAGAGACACAGGAACTTGCAATCTTGGGATGTAGCTTCCGCCTCAGCTGTGGAGGGGCAGGGGGAGAACATAGAGTAATCGGATCCCAGAAAGAGCTGGAGCTGCAGAGGAGAGGCCCCCAGGAAGGAGCTTTAGGGGACAGGGACAGCCTCTGCCCAGCTGTGCCACCAAAGTAGGGAATAAACAGCCCAAAACACCCCGTCTGTCTTTGATCCTGTCTTCTGATCTCCCGCCAGTGCTGCCCAATGCCAAATCCAAACAAAAGTGAGAGGGTAAAGAACCCAGAAGATTTTGTTCATTAGAGCTTAGCCTCACCAAGCATACAGCATGATAGCAAAAAGTGGATTGTGGATCTGCAGGCACAGTAGATGGAGAATAGCCAGTTCAAGTGAGGCCAAGGGTCGCTCCTGAGTTGTGAGAGGGTATTGAATGTTGGTTGGGTTTGGGAGCTCTGTCCCTCGGATGCCTCATGTATGTCAGCTCAAACTGCCACAACAGAATACCATATATTGGGTGGCTTAAATAACAGAAATTTATTCTGTCACATTTCTGGAGCCTGCAAGTCCAAGATCAAGATGCCAGCATAGTCAGGTTCTGTTGAGGGCCGTCTTTCTGACTATCAGGGAGCTGCCTTCTTACTCTGTCCTCACGTAGCAGAGGGAGAGAGAGTTCTGGTCTCTCTCTTTCCCTTCTGATAAAGACACTAATCTCATCATGAAGGTCCCAACTGCATGACCTCGTCTAAACCTAATTATCTTCCAAAGGCCCTACTTCCAAATACCATCACATTAAAAGTTGTTAGGACTTCATTATATAAATTTGGTGGGTACACAATTCAGTCCATAGCACCTTGATTGAACTTGAAATTTCCTATGGCATTCACCAATTCAGTCATTTATTTGGAAACAATTTTGGGGCATTTGCAATTGCTTTAATCCTCCTTTTTTTTATCTCTTGCTACTACACTTACAATGGGTGCCACGTATTTAACATCATTCAATCATAAATCATTTTACAAATGATACAACCAAGGCATATAACACTTATTGACTAAAGTTTGGGGCCAGACGTGATAGCTCATGCCTGTAATCCCAGCCCTTTGTGTGGTGAGGCAGGTGGATCGCCTGAGGTTAGGAGTTCGAGACCAGCATGGCCAAAATGATGAGACCCCATCTCTACTAAAAATACAAAAATTAGCCAGGTGTAGTGGTGTGCACCTGTAGCCCCAGCTACTCAGGAGCTGAGGCAGGAGAATTGCTTGAAACTGGGAGGTGGAGGCTGCAGTAAGCCAAGATGGCACCACTGCACTCCAGCCCAAGCAACAGTGTAGTGGCGAGTCTCCGTCTCAAAAATAAATAAATAAATAAAAGATTGGGAAAATTTCACTGGCCAGTACCATTCTTGTGAAAGTATATTTTACTTATTCAAGAGAAATATTTTTGAGCTTTCTGGGGAGAAGTCAAACCACAAAAAAAGATTCCTAATTGAAGCCTTCCAAAGAAGGAGCCCTCTGTAAATCCCAGAGCCCCTTGATTGAAGAGCGCCTGATGGGTCTGAGACTCTAAGTTGGAGAGCGATGCTGAAACAGAGTTGCAACCTTCTGCATAATGGTAGATTTGAAGATGGGAGTGGGGCTAGAACCTGGAAAGAAAGGGGAGCTCATAAGATTAGTGTCCGTGGGTAGCAGGTGGAATGAGAAACAAGGGAACAATAAAGACAAAAAATCAGTCCATGCAGACGCCTGTGTGAGAAGGAAGCCTGGGGAAGTTTGTCTTTTTTTTTTTTTGTAATTGTTTGCTATCTGTGGGAGTGAAATGATGTGAACCGTCTTCCACCAAGAACATGGCTTCAGTACAGATGAGTTATTTCAGGGAACCCTAAGAGAATGAGTTCTGCTTCCAAGTTAACAGGGAGTAAAAACTAGTTTAGCACATGTCAAAAAGAGAGCAAAATGACACCTGCGTAGCCTCAATGTTATGGAAGAATAAGTGTATGTTGTCTAAGGCTACATTACTTGTGAATGATAGAGCTTAAACTTGAATTCATATTTCTCTGACTTCAATAATGGAATCATTAACACTCTTCCGTAATGTTTCTAAGGTGATTGACATTGTGATCATTGCTCTAAAGGGTAAAATAGGTACGTTACAAACAAATGCCTTTCTCAGAGACTCATATGGTAGCTGTCCTTTTTCTACTTGAACACCAAAGGTGACAGAAATCTCCCTGCCTCCCAAGGGACCAGTTAAAATTTTGATATCCCTTGGGGTAGAACTTTATTCTATGAAATAAAAAGAAATATTACTTTTGATGCTAGAATCTCTTCATCTAAATTCGAAGTTTTGAGATAGCATCCAAGAAGTATTTCCTCCACATTATCTAAATGTCTTTTCAATTCTCAGTGGGAGAAGTCACAGCTATAATGACCCTTTTCTCCTCAAGGCTAAGCACCCACACTGTTGTGAATGAATATTTATATGACAACCCATGATTCTAGCTTCCTTCTCCAAAGGTTGGCTAGTCTAGTTAAAGACCAGCTCTAAAGAATGGATAAGCATATTTGAAATGAGTAGAACTTTATTTAACCAACTTATGTGCACAGGATATTAATCAGCAACATTTTGCCTTCTACTGAGCCAAGGACATGTTGGGAGAGGCCTGAGAAAGAATTTGAGATGGCAGCTTACAGAGCAATGGAGTGAAAACCACCATCTGGTAAGCAGAAAAGATTGCATCTGAGAGGAGCCTGGAGAAAGCACTCTGTCTGCACAGAGGAGCAAAAGGTTTGGTTCCCAACCAAGAGGGAAGACAAATTAGGTAGGAAAGTCTGTCTCTAGTAAGGATACCAGGTACCCTGTGGAAAAATGGCAGCACCCAGCACAGGGTTGGGATGTCCTGGGGACATTGTGGACATTGGTTGGCATGTAGGCTGGGGAAGAATGACAACAGGCATCATCACCATCTTTCTCATTTCCTGGCTGTGGTCCCTCCACTGCCAAGGTCCAAGTCATCCTGAATCATTGTCAAAGCCTTGTCAGGTCCCCTGCCAAGGAACATAAGGAAAGTCTATGGCCAACAACTAAGCAGCAGACAGAAGAGAAACCAGTGACAACAGTGGTTGTGGAAAATCCAGTGACAAATTTTTATGGGATTCAGTAGAAGAGCCAGCAGGTGCAACCTGGGGCTCTGGGACTGACTGCAAATGGGTCAATGTTCGACACAGGGAACAAGCAGCTTGGGGTAATTGAAATGTCAGCTGTTAAGGACAGTGGGGCTGATGGTGGCAATTTAATTACAGAAGGGAGTGAAAGTTCTAGATTTTTAAATATTCTTAGAAATGTGCATGTTTATTAATTTCGACTGTGAACACAGAAAACAAACTACACTAATGAAGGTGGGCACACTGTAGATAAAACCTCAGGCAGTGATTTGAATGAACTTGGCCATATTGATTAATGTCTGCTTCCAATGTGTCTCAACTCTTCTTTGATATCATTAAAATTTTTTCTATCATATAAACAACGACAGAAATATAAAAATCCACAGTGTTATCTTTGAAAATGCACTATTTGAAAACAAATAAAAATGTAAAAGTGAATGGAAACAAAAAATATAAAATAAATTTATTTTTATTTATAAAAATAAATATTCTATCTCCCTGGAGAGGCTCAGTCACTTTTGTGAAAGTTATTATTTTTCCCAAATTGATTTATAACTTAAACACAGCTCTAACTCAATCTTAATGTGATGTTGTATTATTTGGCAAAGTGGCTGTAAAGGATATCCAAAAAAAAATAAACATAGGAAAATATCCAAGACAGTTTCCTTTAAAAAGACCACAGGTGAAATGCTTATTCTGTCTTGTGGCACGTTTACTGTAAAGCTCAAACAATTTAAATCCTGTGGTGTCAATACAGGAGATAGAAAATGTGGTAGAAAAATGACAATCAATTATTTAAACTTTAATATATGGAAGGGGAGTGGTTCACATTTCAAATTAAAATAATTATTTGTTAAATCATATTTTGAAATTTAGTTCAGTGAAAAATGAGATAAACACTCATCTAACACGGCATGAAAATTAATTGCAGAGAAAATAAAGCTTTGACTGTGAAGGGTCTAGTAGTAGTAAAAAATATAGACCTATATAAGAGAGGGTTGAGCAAAATTTATAAGAATAAAATGGAGGTCTAAAAATTACAAATAAAAAGATAGATAGATTTACTAAATAAAATATTATTCATAAATATGTGTGTGCCCTAAGTGGTAATAAATAATCACAGAGGTAGAACATTCGTCAGAAAAGTTATAAACAAGAAAATGTCTCTGTCTTATATGCATAGTAATGGATGATGATGTATTAAGATATTGAATGATATTGCAGGACTGATAGAAAAGTGGTCCTTCTGGTGTCTTAATTGATAGGTCAGGAAATTGACACATGGTAGATAAAATGTGCATTTCAATTGCATGTTTTGATTCTCCATTGTGTTTCATTATGAGAAGCTGATCTTAAAAAAAATCTTCATTTAGTCAAACCAGAGATCAAAAGATAATCACATAGTTGCACAATGAAATACCTACCCCTAAGTCTAAAAGGTTAAAAAAGCACAATTAATTTTTTAATTGTTCTTATCACCTGGAAAATCTAAATCATAAAATACGTTTATTTTATATAATCAAATTTCACATTTGTGTAACTATGGTTTGACTGGTTTTTCAACAGTCTTGACATTCTATATGAAAATATGTGTATGTGCAAATTTATTCGAATGATTATGAAAAACTATGTAAGCATTCTGACATTCAATATGAAAATGTGTGTATGTATGTACAAATTTATTAGAATGATTGTGAAAAAATATGTAAGCATTCTGGATCACTTTATATTCATAAACAGTCATGCATTATTAACCAAAGATAGAGGTTTGTGTTTATGAATCTACTGGCATAAAATACCCAGCATATTAATTTAATTCTTTCAGGTTAATGAGAAAATAAAAAAGAAAGACAATATGTAAGTGGTGTGTTTATGTCTGATCAAGTAAAACAAAACTGATATCATGGTGAGTTGTAACATCAACACGTATGTGATTCTTTTTTTAAATATTAGGAGTTAGAAAAGTAGTGAGGAAATAAAACCATGTGACAAAAAGAAGTAAAATGTCAAAATATAAACAACCTCCCAGTTAGAGGTCTTTGCCATGTTTATGTAATCTTCCTTTTTCTTTCCTTTCTTTCTTACTTTTCCTTCCTTCCTTCCTTCCTGACTTCCTTCCTGACTTCCTGCCTTCCTGCCTGCCTTCCTGCCTTCCTGCCTGCCTTCCTGCCTTCCTGCCTTCCTTCCTCTTTTTGGAGACAGGGTCTCCCTCTGTCAGGTTGGAGTGCCCCATGGTGTGATCACTGCTCACTGCAGCCTTGGCCTCCTGGGCTCAGGTGATCCTCCCACCTCAGCCTCCAGGGTAGCTGGAACTACACGTACAGGTATGCACCACCACATCCAGCTAATTTTTTGTTATTTTCTTTTTTGTAGAGATGAGGTTCGCCATGTTGCCCGGGTTGGTCTTGAACTCCTGGGTTCGAGCGATTTGCCTGCCTTGGTCTCCTGAAGTGCTGGGATTACAGGCATAAGCCACCATGCCCAGCCCGTGTAATGCTTCAAGCAGGCATTTATTTTTTATTTCAGCAAAACAATTTTATGAATCTCATTAATGTTTAAATTTTATTGGCTTTATGGTCTATTTCTATTATAAATTTTATTTGATTATATAATTGACTCAATAATTTATGCTTAATTTTCTTTACAAATGATAATACAGCTTAGAGCTTTCAACTTTTCTTCACCCTTTGAATACAACCCTTTGGAATCAACTATGGGTTATACCACAAGATACTTCAAGATAACCCTTTGTGAACAAGTGTTAGTTTCTTAAGTATTTTCTGTTCCAATTTCTTTACGTGTAAAAATGAGGATGCTGATGTGAACAATACAGGCTGTGTAAAGAGTCCATGAAAGCATCATACTTCCCAAGCTGACAAGTGAGGCAGAATTCAGTGGAAAACATGAGAAGTGAAATTCTAGGTGTCCAATAAACACAATTTGATTCCAAATGCCTGATATAAGTCAATGAATGAACAAATAAACCTTAATTCAACCAGACTAGACTGTACCTTGGTTATAAGATTTGTTTATTCGTCTATATATATTAATAATTTATTGAATGTCTCTTATGCACCAGGACTATGCTAGACATGGGGGATATATAGATAAGTGAGACAGAGTTTGCCACCTCAAAGTGCTCTAAGATAAGCGAACAAGTGGTTGTAACATAGGGTAGTAATTGCAATAAGAGGGTAGAAGAGACAGTTGTGTGAACAAAAGGAGGGGGTTGCGTAGGTGGGATGTGAGGATGACCAGGAAGAATTCAGGGAGAGAATAGTACTCGCGTTTGGTATTGAAGGAGAAGTAGGAAGTATTCATTTCAGGAAAGAGATGTCCTAGGCAGATGGAACAGCCAGTGTGGAGACATAGGGTGGGTGTGAGAGTATAGTGTCTTCCGGAAGCCCCATGTAGTTCAGGATGGCTGGAGCACGGGATATAAGAGGAGGAGAAGGAAGAGATGAAGCTCAAGACGTGGGCAGGTGTGGCAGGCAGGTTAATGCCTCCTTCCCCAAAATAGATGTCCACATCCTCACATCCTCATCTCCGGAACCTGTAATTATGTTGCTATATATGGCAAAAGGGATTTTGTAAACATCGTTAAATTAAGGAGCATATGGCTGGGCCCAAAGTAACTACAAAGATTCTAACAGGTAAAAGAGGGAGGCAGATGAGATAGACAGGCAGAGAGAGAAACAGAGAAAGAGAGAGAGACAGAGAAAGAGAGAGAGACTAGACTGTGGATCAAGGGATGTTGGTAGCCTCTAGAAGCTGAACAAACTTCAAGCCCACTAATTCTTCTCTAGAGCCTCCAGAAGGAAAGCAGCCCTGCAGATACCTTGATTTAAGTCCAGCAGGGCTTATGCCAAACTTCTAATCTCCAGAATTGCAAGATTTAAAACATTGTGTGGTTTTAAGCCACTAACCGTGTGGTTATTTCTTCCAACAGCAACAGGAAACTACTTAACAGCGGCAACAGGGTACGTGGAATGCCCTATTTGCTTTCTAAGGAACAGAAAAGTTTCTTCCCATGCAGTAGGAAGTGAAGGCGGCCAGCACCTCCACACCTGTGGGTATTTCTTGTCAGGTGGGACGAGAGACTGAGAAAAGAAATAAGACACAGAGAAAAAGTATAGAGAAAGGACAGTGGGCCCAGGGGACCGGCGCTCAGCATACAGAGGACCCGCACCAGCACCGGTCTCCGAGTTCCCTCAGTATTTATTGATTACTATTTTCACTATCTCAGCAAGGGGCATGTGGCAGGAGAACAGGGTGATAGTGGGGAGAAGCTCAGCAGGAAAACGTGAGCAAAGGAATCTGTGTCACAAATAAGTTTAAGGGAAGGTACTATGTCTGGATGTGCACGTAGGCCAGATTTATGCTTCTCTACCCAAACATCTTAGTGTAAAGAGTAACAGAGCAGCATTGCCACCAGTATATCTCGCCTCCAGGCACACGGCGGTTTTCTCCTATCTCGGAATAGAACGAATGTACAATCGGGTTTTACGACGAGACACTCCGTTCCCAGGGGCGTGTAGGAGATGGAGGCCTTCCTCTTATCTCAACTGCAAGAGGCCTTTCTCTTTTACTAATCCTCCTCAGCACAGACCCTTTACTGGTGTCGGGCTGGGGGAGGGTCAGGTCTTTCCCTTCCCATGAGGCCATATCTCAGGCTGTCTCCGTGGGGAGAAACCTTGGACAATACCCAGGCTTTCTCGGGCAGAGGTCCCTGCGGCTTTCTGCCATGCATTTTGCCCCTGGTTAATCGAGAATGGAGAATGGCGATGGCTTTTACCAAGCATACTGCCTGCAAACATATTGTTAACAAGGCACATCCTGCACAGCCCTAGATCCCTTAAACCTTCATTCTATACAGCACATGTTTCTGTGAGCACAGGGTTGGGGCTAAAGTTACAGATTAACAGCAGCTCAAAGCAGGTCAATTTTTCTTAGTACAGATCGAAATGGAGTTTCTTATGTCTTCCTTTTCCACGTGGACACAATAATTGTCTGATCTTCCTTTTCCCTACATGGGAAAATATGTTTCAGCAAAACAATTTTATGAATCTCATTAATGTTTAAATTTTATTGGCTTTATGGTCTATTTCTATTATAAATTTTATTTGATTTTATAGTTGACTCAATAATTTATACTTAATTTTCTTTACAAATGATAATACAGCTTAGAGCTTTCAACTTTTCTTCACCCTTTGAATACAACCCATTGGAATCAACTATGGGTTGATGGCAGTTTTGTCAAAAAGAAATGGGGGATGTGTAGGGAAAAGAAAGAGAGATCAGACTGTTACTGTGTCTATGTAGAAAAGGAAGACATAAGAAACTCCATTTTGATCTGTACTCTGAACAATTGTTTTGCCTTGAGCTGCTGTTAATCTGTAACTTTAGCCCCAACCCTGTGCTCACAGAAACATGTGTTGTATAGAATCATGGTTTAAGGGATCTAGGGCTGTGCAGGATGTGCCTGTTAATAATATGTTTACAGGCAGTATGCTTGGTAAAAGTCATCGCTATTCTCCATTCTTGGTTAACCAGGGGCACAATGCACTGCACAAAGCCGCAGGGACCTCTGCCCGAGAAAGCCTGGGTATTGTCCAAGGTTTCTCCCCACTGAGACAGCGTGAGATATGGCCTCATGGGAAGGGAAAGACCAGACCCTCCCCCAGCCTGACACCAGTAAAGGGTCTGTGCTGAGGAGGATTAGTAAAAGAGAAAGGCCTCTTGCAGTTGAGATAAGAGGAAGGCCTCCATCTCCTACACGCCCCTGGGAACGGAGTGTCTCGTCGTAAAACCCGATTGTACATTCGTTCTATTCTGAGATAGGAGAAAATCACCCTGTGGCTGGAGGTGAGATATGCTGGCGGCAATGCTGCTCTGTTACTTTTTGCCACACTAAGATGTTTGGGTGGAGAGAAACATAAATATGGCCTACATGCACATCCAGACATAGTACCTTCCCTTAAACTTATTTGTGACACAGATTCCTTTGCTCACGTTTTCTTGCTGACCTTTTCTGCACTATCACCCTGTTCTCCTGCCACATTCCCCTTGATGAGATAGTGAAAATAGTAATCAATAAATACTGAGGGAACTCAGAGACCGTGCCAGTGTGGGTCCTCTCTATGCCGAGCGCCGGTCCCCTAGGCCCACGGTGCTTTCGCTATACTTTTGTCTCTGTGTCTTATTTCTTTTCTCAGTCTCTGGTCCCACCTGACAAGAAATACCCATAGGTGTGGAGGGGCTGGCCCCCTTCAAGGAAGAGACTGTGGGATTTTGAGACAGAAGGTGATTTTTATTTTTTAAGTGCTTATTCTGACTGACGTGAAGAAGATGGGATGGAAAGAGTGGAGGCAAGGAGAGCAGCTCCGAAGCCATGTTATAATTTAGGAGGGGTAATGCGCAGGCATAGCTTGCCTTATTGTGCATCTCTTTACTGCATTTCACAGATATTACATATTTTACTAATGGAAGGTTTGTAGCAATCCTGAGGCAAGCAAATCTATTTGCACCATTTTTCCAAAAGCACATGCTCACTTCATGTCCCTATCACATTTTTTTAATTCTTGCAATATTTCAAACTTTATTATTATATCTATTATGGTGATCTGTGATCAGTGATCTTTATTATTTATTTATTCTTTTTTTTTGAGACTGAGTCTCGCTCTGTCGCCCAGGCTGGAGTGCGGTGGCACGATCTAGGCTCACTGCAAGCTCCGCCTCCCGGATTGATGCCATTCTCCTGCCTCAGCCTCCCGAGTAGCTGGGACTACCGGTGCCCACCACTGTGCCCAGCTAATTTTTTTTTTTTTTTTTGTATTTTTAGTAGAGACGGGGTTTCACCGTGTCAGCCAGGATGGTCTGGATCTCCTGACCACATCATCCACCCACTTCAGCCTCCCAAAGTGCTGGGATTACAGGGGATCAGTGATCTTTGATGTTTCTATTGAGATTGTTTTGTGGCACCACAAACCGTGTTCATATAAGATAGCAAACTTAATCAGTAAGTGTTGGGTGTTCTGACTACTCCACCAACTGTACTTTCCCCCATCTCTCTCCGTCTCCTTGGGCCTCCCTATTCTCTGACACACAACAATAATAAAATTAGGCCAATTAAGAAACTTACAGTGACCTCTAAGTGTTCAAGTGAAGGGAAGAGCTCCATCTCTCTCACTTTCAATCAAAGGCTAGACGTGATTAAGCTTACTGAGGAAGGCATGCCCAAAGCCAGGATCAGCCAAAAGTTAGGATTCTTGTGCCAAAGAGTTGGCCAAGTTGTGAATGCAAAATGAAAGTTCTTGAAGGAAATTAAAAGTGCTAGTCAAGTGAACATATGAACCGTAAGAAAATGAAACAGGCTTCTTGGAGATATGGAGAAAGTTTTAGTGATTTGGATGGAAGATCAAACCAGCCACAAGGCCTAATCCAGAGCAAACCCTTAAACCTCTTAAATTCTCTGAAAGCTAAGAGAGAAAATGAAACTTCAGAAGAAACATCTAAATCTAATAGAGGTTGGTTCATGAGGTTTTAAGGAAAGAAGTTGACTCTATTTAACACAAAAGTGCAAGGTGAGGTAGCAAGTGCTGATGGAGAGGCTGCAGCAAGTTATCCAGAAGACCTAGCTAAGATCATCGATGAAGGTAGCTACTCTAAACAACACATTTTCAATGCAGATGAAACACCCTTCTGTTGGAAGAAGATGCTACCTAGGACTTTCATAGTTAGAGGGGAGAAGTCAATGCCGGGCTTCAAATAATCAAAGGACAGGATGACCCTCTTGTTAGGGGCTAATGTTGCTGGTGACCTTAAGTTGAAACCAACACTCATTTCCCATTCTGAAAATCTTAGGGCCCTTAAGAATGTTGTTAAATCTGCTCTTCCTGTGCTCTATAATTGGAAGACCAATGCCTGGATGAGAGCACATCTGTTTACAGCACTGTTTAGTGAATATTTGAGGCCCACTGTTGAGACCTACTGCTAAGAAAAAGATTTCTTTCAAAATATTACTGCTCTTGGACAATGAACCTGGTCATCCAAGAGCTCTGATGGAGACATACAAGGAGATAGATGTTGTTTTCATGCCTGCTATCACGGCATCCATTCTGCAGTCCATGGATCAAGAAGTCATTTTGACTGGGAAGTCTTATTATTTAAGAAATGCATTTTGTACGGCCGGGCGCGGTGGCTCACGCTTGTAATCCCAGCACTTTAGGAGGCCGAGGCGGGCCGATCACGAGGTCAGAAGATCGAGACCACAGTGAAACCCCGTCTCTACTAAAAATACAAAAAATTAGCCGGGCGTGGTGGTGGGCGCCTGTAGTCCCAGCTACTCGGAGAGGCTGAGGCAGGAGAATGGCGTGAACCTGGGAGGCGGAGCTTGCAGTGAGCCGAGATTGCGCCACTGCACTCCAGCCTGGGCGACAGAGCGAGACTCCGTCTCAAAAAAAAAAAAAAGAAATGCATTTTGTAAAGCTGTAGCTGCCATAGATGGTGATTCCGCTGATGGATCTGGGTGAAGTAAATTGGAACCTTTTGTAAAGGATTCACCATTCTAGATGCCATTAAGGAAATCCATGATGCATGGGAGGAAGTCAAAATATCTACATTAATAGGAATTTTTAGGAAGTTGATTCCAGCTCTTGTGGATGACTATGAGGAGTTCAAGACTTCAGTGGAGGAGGTAACTGCAGATATGATAGAAATAGCAGGAAAACTAGAATTGGAAGTGGAGCCTGAAGATGTGACTGAATTCCTGCAATCTCATGATCAAACTTGAACAGATGAGGAGCTGCTTCTTATGGATGAGCAAAGAAAGTGGTTTCTTGAGATGGAATCTACTCATCGTGAAGATGTGTGAACATTGTTGAGATGACAGCAAAGAATTTAGAATATTACATCAACATAGTTGATAAAGCAGTGGCAACGTTTTGAGGTGATGAACTTCAATTTTAAAAGAAGTTTGACTGTGGGCAAAATGCCATCAAATAGCATCATATGCTACAGAGAAATCTTTCATGAAGAGTCAGTCAATGTAGAAAACTTCACTGTTCTTTTATTTTAAAAAAATTGCCACAGCCATCCCAGCCTTCAGCAACCACCAACTCCATTGATCAGGAACCATCAGCATCCAGGCAAAACCCTCAGCCAGCAGAAAGACTCCACCTTGCTGAAGGTTCAGATCATCCTTAGAAATTTTTAGCAATAAAGTATTTTTATATGCACATTATTATTGTTATTATTATTATTATACTTTAAGTTCTAGGGTACATGTGCACAACGTGCAGGTTTGTTACACATGTATATATGTGCCATGTTGGTGTGCTGTACCCATTAACTCATCATTTACATTAGGTATTTCTCCTAATACTATCCCTCCCCGCTGCCCATGACAGGCCCCTGTGTGTAATGTTCCCTGCCCTGTGTCCAAGTGATCTCATTGTTCAATTCCCTCCATGAGTGAGAACATGTGGTGTTTGGTTTCCTGTCCTTTCAATAGTTTGCTCAGAATGATGGTTTCCAGCTTCATCCATGTCCCTACAAAGAACATGAACTCATCCTTTTTTATGGCTGCATAGTATTCCATGGCATATATGTGCCACATTTTCTTAATCCAGTCTATCATTGATGGACATTTGGGTTGGGTCCAAGTCTTTGCTATTGTGAATAGTGCCGCAATAAACATACATGTATATGCACATTATTTTTTAGACATAATATTATTGCACAGTAAATAGACTATAGTATAGTGTAAACATAACTTTTATATGCACTGGGAAACCAAAATTTCATGTGACTGACTTTATTGCATTGATCTAGAACCAAAACCACAATATCTCCAAAGTATGCCTCTATTGCTTGCAGATATTAACCATACATATACTTTATTAAATAATAAATACCTGTACATAAAGTAAATACTTTAAATTTAAGTGAAATTAAATAGCTAGCTTACATACAAAAGTCTTCAGATTTTCCTTTTAGGAGGACTGTGGTTCATGGCAGTCCAAACTCAAAAGTCCCTAAAAGTCCAACAATAAGATGTGGGCTAAATTACACTATTAGAACATTCATTAAAAATCACAACTATATATACATATAGACATGTAAAGATAAGTTTTTTCTTGGTTATAACACAGTTTTAACTTAGAAAAGGGTAATAAATACATAGTCATCATATTTAGAATACATTTATAGAATAATTATACTTATATGCATTTGTATACACACACAGGTAAAAAGTCTCAAGGGAAATATGTAAATCTGTTAATGTTGGACATCTCTGGAGATAAGCATTAGAGTAGATAAGCAACTTTCTACTCAATGACTTACCATATGTATGATTTACTTGGGGAGTGGAGGAATCCTGACCTTTTTTCAAAACAAAAATTTATTCTTATTTAGAGGAACAACGGCCCCTCAGAGAGTTTTTGTCTTTATCTTTATCTTACTTCATATTCCATAGTGCTTGAGAGTTTACAATAACTTAATTTTTTACTCCACTGAAGCCCAAAAGGTGAGGACAAATTATCTAAAGATCCACGTTTGACTCTTTGAAACAAAGTATCTTTTCTCCTTTTTTTTTTTTTTTTTTTTTTTTTGTGAGACAGGGTCTCACTCGGTCATCCAGGTTAGAGCACGGTGGCATTATCACAGCTCACTGCAGCCTCAAACCCCTGGGCTCAAGCAATCCTCCTGCCTCAGCGTCTTGAGTAGCTGGAGCTATAGGTGTGCACCACCACACCCGGCTATTTTTAAATATTTTTTAGAGATGGGAGTCTCGCCATGTTGCCCAGGCTTGTCTCAAACTCCTGGACTCAAGCAATCCTCCTACCTCAGCCTCCCAAAGTGCTGAAATTACAGGCATGAGCCCTCACACCTGGTCACTATTTTCAACAGGATGAGTATAAAGATAATGCTGATGACCAGTAGTGACACTATTTCTCGGTAATCACAATTGCACTCAGGATTACAACAATAAGAGCTTCTGTAATCATTTATATTTCTGATGGTTACTTTGTTGGGCCCTTTTAGTTTGATGCTGCTTTTTTTTTTTCTGGTTAGGGACAATCACTAAAATAGAGAGGGAATCATAGAAGGAAGAGTGAAAGAGCAAGAAGATCAAGAGATGCACATTGCTGTGGCCCTGGCTATGAGCTGTCAGGACTTGATTCCTGCTGGACATCTTGGAAAATGTGCAGAACAGCTCCTAGAATTGTCCACCTGAAATGATGACCGGAGTATGTACCCGCAGGCTTGGCAGCTATCATTTGAGGGTTTCCTTATGAATGAATTGATGCAGAGGACTGAGCTGTGCTTTCAGGTGGACCAAGAGAACTCCTACAGCTTTAGCAATGGTCCAGAGGCAGAACTGAGGAAGATGTTCAGGTCACTTTTCAGGTGAGAAGCTCAGGATGAGTCTTCACACAGATCTGTGTGCAGCTGTACCTAAAGCAAATGTCAATGAAGGCGTGGGATATTCTCTAGAGGTGTTATGTAGTAGCAGGTGGTGCTCTGCCCAATTCTTAGACCTTCCTATTTCTGTGCACACAAGCCCACCAGCTGCATTCTGTTTGTTTGTTTGGGTCCAGCTGCATTAGGGCTAGGGGCCAGCTGCATTCTGTTTGTTTGTTTGTTTGTTTGTGGTGGTGTTTTCATTGTAGGTCTGAGGGGTTTTCACACCACTCTGCTGATGTGAACAACAAGCTGGGAACGCCTAGAAATTAATGCCACCAAATCCCCAGGAGTGCCCCTCTCCACCAATGACTGATGGAAGTTGACCTATAAAAGCACCAAGTTTTTTCTTTTTTTCTATTTTGGAGGGTAAGAATGAGGCTTGCAGTCTACATTGGAACTCAAAGTTGCACACTGGGATGAAGCTCGCTGTTGCCCATAGCAATGCCTTGGCCAAAAGCTCACACTTGATCGACAGCTTTCTCTTTTCTTTCTCATTTCCCCATCCCTCTACTTGGGTTGCATGAAATCATCTTCCAAATACACTATTTTTATTTGAAAAATTTTTAATTAATTTTTTTTATTTCAATAGCTTTTGGGGTACAAGTGGTTTTTGGTTACATGGATGAATTATATAGTGGTGAATTCTGAGATTTTAGTGTACCCATCCCCCAAGCAGTATACGTTGTATCCAAACTGTAGGTTTTTTTATCCCACACTCCCCTTCCAGCCTCTCTCTTCTGAGTCTCTCAAGTCCATTATATCACTCTGTATGCTTTTGAGTACTCAGCTTAGCTCCCAATTATAAGTGAGAATTTTTCTTTGAATTCTTATCCCAATTCTTAAGTCAAGATATATTCACCACACATTTTGGGTGGAATTATTTCTAATGTAAAGATTAATTTGGGTGCTCTTGGTTGGCATCTTTAAAATAATCTTCCAATCTGTGTTTCTTGGGATCACCTCTCAAATCAATGCTTTCATTTGAATTATTATGCCAGAATCAAAACATATTTGCTATGTATTTTGATTGGAATTATATGAACTTGTAAATTCATATTTGAGTGTTCTTGGAATCTTTAAACTATTGATTTTCAATTATGTAAATAGGATGTATTGTTTCATTTATGTAAATAGCCTTCTGGTATTTATTTATGGGTATGGTCTTTGGTGAGCAGCCTCCAAGAAGATGCCCTGTGATCCCCATTTTCTGTTATACGCATCCTGGTGTATTCACCCCCTCTCCCTTGTTTTACCAAGTAATTCTCATCCATTGCTCTGAGCAGAGTCAGCTGTCACATGTGAACACACTGAGGCAGGCTATAGAGAGGCCCACTTGCCGACAGACTGAAGGCATCCAGTCATCCCTTGCGTGAGCCTTAGGTGACTGCAGGCCGGGCCTATATTTTGGCTGAGACATCATGAGAGACCCTGAGTCAGAAGCATCCAGCTAAGCCATGCTTGGGTTCCTGACTCGCAGAAACTATGGAGGTCATTTAAACATTTGTAGTTTTAAGCTTCTAAGTTTTGTAGTAATTTGTTATACCATAATAGATAACAAATGCATGGTCAGATAACATTTCGTATGATTTCAATCTGTTTTAAATTTGGTTAAACTAAATAAAAAAATAAAGACAGAAAGATAAATTTGGTTAAACTTATAAAATGTATTTAGCAGGGGCCAGATAACGGTTGATTTTGGTGACCATCCCATATGTACCAGGGAAGAGTGTGTATTTTGCTGCTGTCATGATGTTCATTTGATCAAGGCGGTTCTTAGTGTAGTTTGAGTCTTCTGTACCCTTACTGATTTTTTTGCCTACTTGTTCGATCATTCACAGACAGTATTGATGTGTCTAGCTACAATTGTGGATCTGTCTATTTATCCTTTTGGCTTTATTAGTTTTTACTGTATGTATTTTGAAGCTATATTAATTAATAAAACATATTTAATATTGTTATGTCTTCTTGATGTAATTATTATTTTTTTAACTCTGGGAATATTTCTTGTTCTGAAGCCTACTTTAAAAATATTAATATAGCACCCTCCCCCCAGCTTTCTTATGACTTGAGTTTGCTTGGCATTCAATTTTCCATTCTTTTACTTTTAATCATTTGTGTCTTTATACATCCAGCCCATAGGTGGGTCTTACTTTTCACAAAATGTGACAATCTCTACTTTTTAATTGAGGTGTTTAGACTGCTTACACGAAATATGAGTTTTAATAGAATTATTAGCAGTAGGACAGGTATGGTGGCTCATACCTGTAACCCCAGTGCTTTAGGAAGCCAGGGCAGGAGAACTGATTTATCCAGGAGTTCAAGAACAGCCTGGGCAATATAGTGAGATCCTGTCTCTACAAAAAATAAATAACAAATAGCCAGGCATGATGGCGTGCACCTGTAGTTCCAGCTCCTTGGGAGGCTGAGGTGGGAAAAGGTTGGGGCTACGGTGAGCTGTAATCATACCACTGCACTCCAGCCTGGGCAACAGAGTGAGACCCTGTCTCTAAAGGAAAAAAAAAAAAGAATTATTAGCAGTATCTTTTTTTTTTTTTTTGAGATGGAGTCTCGCTCTGTCGCCCAGGCTGGAATGCAGTGGTGCTATCTGGGCTCACCGCAAGCTCCGCCTCCCGGGTTCACGCCATTCTCCCGCCTCAGCCTCCGGAGTAGCTGGGACTACAGGCGCCCGCCACCACGCCTGGCTAGTTTTTTGTGTTTTTATTAGAGACGGGGTTTCACCATGTTAGCTAGGATGGTCTCGATCTCCTGACCTCGTGATCCACCCGCCTTGCTCTCCCAAAGTGCTGAGATTATAGGCATGAGCCACTGTGCCCAGCCCAGCAGTACCTCTTTTTTTTTAGTGGTTCATCTAGGCTTACAATACATATATTTTTTATGAAGTCAGCTTCAGATAATATGATGTCACTCTGTGCAGAGCGTAAGACTCTTAAGTACACGTCTATCTCTTCCCTCTCACCCTTTGTGCTACTGTCATATATTATTTTGTATCCATATTTGTAATAAACCTCAAAATTAATTGTTACTATTTTTGTTTTAGGCAATTATGTTTAAAATATTTCTAAAACTAGAAAAATGTCATTTATATATTTATGCTCCTTTTTAAATTTTTGTACCACTATTTATTTTGTTAGATCTCAATATTCATCTGGTATTTTTTTCTGCTTTTAGACTTTCCTTTGTAATTTATTATAGTGAAGGTCTGTGGGTAGTAACTTTTCTTGGTTTTTACTTGTCCTAAACAGCCTTTATTTTATTTTTATTTTAAAATTATTTTCAACATTTTAAACTTGATATAGCTTCCTGGGTTGACATTTGTTTTCCCCCTTTCAACACTGTAAGTATGTCACTCCATGTCTTCTGACTTGCAGAATTTTGATTGAGAAGTTTGATGTCATTCTTTATTCTTCTGCATTTCATTTTTTTTTTTTTTGAGACAGAGTCTTGCACTGTATCCCAGGCTGGAGTGCAATGGTGCGATCTTGGCTCACTGCAAGCACCACCTCCTGGGTTCATGCCATTCTCCTGCCTCAGCCTCCCGAGTAGTTGGGATTACAGGTGCCTGCCACTATGCCTGGCTAATTTTTTGTATTTTTAGTAGAGATGGGGTTTCACCGTGTTAGCCAGGATGGTCTCGATCTCCTGACTTTGTGATCCACCCACCTTAGCCTCCCAAAGTGCTGGGATTACAGGCGTGAGCCACCACGACCAGCCTTAATATTTCTTTCTGCTTTGCCTCCAATACTTTCTCTTAATCTTTGTTGTTTAGCAGCTTGATTGTGGTGTGTTTAAGTGTGTCCTGCTGTGCTTCTCTGAGAATTCAGATCTGTTTGCTGTCTTTCATTAATTTTAGGAGATTCATGTCCATTATCACTTAAAACATTTATTCTGCTCTGTTTTATTTTTCTTTTCTTTCTTCTCTCTCTGGCACACAAATTACACATATAGTAGATTGACATGGTTTCACAGCTAAATTTTTGTTATGTTATTATTATCTTCTTACTCTTTTTCTATTTGTGTTTGGAAATGTCTATTGCTATATCTTCAAGTTCACTGATTATATCTGCTCTGTCCCGTTTGATTATAAACCTTTTCAGAAAAGTCATTCATGTCTGATATGATGTTTTTCATTGCTAGCACTTTCATTTGACTATTAAATTCTCATGTCTTTATTTTCCCATTATGTTCATGCATATCGTTTATCTTTACCACTAATCCCTAAAACATTATAATTGTAATTATTTTAAGGTTGCTGTTTGAGAGTTCCAACAGCTGGGCCATCTCTGGGTCTGCTTTTGTTCGTTACTTTATCTCTTAACAGAAGTTTCTCAGCAACCCCATTCAACATATATGTATTTCTTGTCATTTTAGATTGTCTATCATTTGTTATGTGTAAAAGAACAGTGTAAGACTGAAATAAATAATATTTGTGTTCAGAAATGGGTACACCTCTCCTTCAGTTAGGTGTTTACATTAGTAGGTTGAATTAATTCTGTTAGTAGTTAAGCTAGGTTTCAGTTTTAATGTTGTTATAATTATATCCAGGGTGTCACAGACTCCAAATTCCTTTCAAGGTGAAATGATGTAAGTTCTGTTGTTTTAGGGGTGAGGCTAAGTGTCCCAGAAGACTTTTTTTAGTATGCCTGACTCACCCTCAGCTGGCAGAAGGCCCTTCATGCCACACCATGTGGTGGGAGGTGTTTCCTCTTGCCCTTGTCCCTCCTCATGTGTTCAGTTGATACTGCCTGTGACCCAGCTTAAGGGTCCCGCTGGAGTGTAGTTGTTTCTTGATTCTCCTGATCCAGTATCAGTCTTAGGCAGGGCCTCTGTGTCTCAGCCTCAGGGCTTGACTTTCTATACTGTATGGGATGAGCAAGTGTTCTTTCTCCCTCTCAGAGCCAGTAGGCCTGTGCTTTGTATTCTTGTAGGATCCTGGACATGATCAGGTGTATTTGTTTATGATGTCTGCTATAACAAATTACACAAACTTTGTGGCTCAAAACAACAGAAAGTTATTCTCTTACAGTTCTGGAGGCAAGAATTTTGAGATTAAGGTGTTGGTAGGGCCATGCTTCCTCCAGAGGCTCCAGGGGCAAATCTATTCCATGCCCCTTCCAGAGTCTGGGGTCTGCCTGCAATCCTTGGCTTTTGGCCACATCCCCCCAATCTCTGCTTCCACAGTCACATTGCCTACCTGCTCCTCTTATGTGTGTGTAGTCAAATTTCCCTCTATCTCCATCTTATGTGGTTGCATTTAGAGCCTGCATGGATAATCCTGGATAAGCTCCCAATTATTTTAAGGTTCTTAACTTAATCACATCTTCAAAGACCTTCTTTCCAAATAAGGTAACATGTGAAGGTTCTAGGGATTAAGACTTGATGTATCTAGGGATGTTCTCAGCCCATTACTGCATGTTTCCTTTCCCTTCCTTAGTGCCAGAGGGGGTTTTCCTCGTATCAATGATGAGTGGGTGACAGGTTTCTATTCCTCCCTTCTATTCTCCTGAAAGTGGCCTTGAATTTTGGAACAGAAGAGCCTCCTATCCCTCTTTTTGTAGCAAACAGCTTTGTCTCTACCCCTGCCCTGGCAGCTGCTAAGCTTTGTAATTGGGGTTGCAGGATGTGGGAGGGTTTTGTGTAATCGGTGGCAGCTGATTAGAACTGTATAGGTTGTGTCAGCAAAGGAAACCAAGTCTTGCCCTGACCCTCAAAATTTCCCTGCACACCCATCAGAGTTTCAAGGAAAAGAGTTGGTGAGAGGGTGTATAATCCCTTTACATCTGGAACTCCCAGCACTTTTTACTGTCATACTAATACACACTCAGCCGTCAAGAATTCATTAAAATTTGGTTATTATCTTTCTGAAAATAGCTTTATATTAGCTACCACATCTGTTTAAGGAAAAAACAATTAGTGTGGCCTGTCTCTCTCTAGAAGAGTTAGGCATCCTTTGGAATTGTTTACCTGGTAGCTTTGCAACTTCTGCTTTTTGACAAATTTAAAAATTAATAACTTTGTAGATTATCTGTTTCTTTTCTCATTATTGGGCTGGGAGCAAGGCTATTTGTGGCTTTCTATATCCTAAGAGGAGGGAAACTTATTTTCCTTCTATTTAGTAGTTCACTTTTTATTTTGATAACCTTTTGTAGATTTTATGTAGAGGGTTCCACTATATTCATTCATTCATGACCATATATTTGATATTTTGGTGCTGTTTTAGGAAACTCATTTTTAAAGTTCAGTTTTCTAGTATAGTATGCTTCTATATAAAATTCAGCAGATTTTTATATTCATACCTATGAATCTTAATCATTCCTTTGTAGGTAATTTTGAATGTTCTATTTATACAATCATATTTGGCTATTTTATTTATTCCTATTTTAATCTTAATTATGTATTTTTCATGACTTTCAGGTAGGAAAAATTGAATGTAAGAGGGGATATTAAATATTCCTATCTCATTTCCCATCTCAGTCATAAAGCTTTTAAAATGTTGATATTAGGTATGATGTTGAATATGATTTTGAATATCATTGATAAAGTCAAACACATTTCATTCTATTACTAATTTTCTATTTTAAAAAATTATAAGTAGGTGTTTTATTTTATCGATTGATTCTCCACCCTAATGGAGTTTTTATACATTTTTCTTCTTTATTATATTAGCGTTGCAAAATGCATTAAACCCTACAGTAGTAGGGTAGTACCACTGTGGAAAACAGTTTGGAGTTCCCTCAAAAAAGTAAAAATACAATTACAATATTACCCAGAATCCCATTTCTGGGTACATAACCAAAAGAATTGACATCAGGGTCTTAAAGAGAGACCTGCACGCCCATGCACATTGCATTATTCACAAAAGCCAAGATATGAAAATAACTCAAATCTCTATTGACAAACACTAATGGATAAAGTGTTATATGTGTATGTTAATATGTATGTGTGTGTGTGTATGAATATTATTTAGCCTTTAAATAGAAGGAAATCTTACCATTTAAGGATAAAGGAAGATCTTACCATTTGTGACAGGGTGGATAGACCTGAAAGACATTATGCTAAGCGAAATAAGTCAGTCACAGAAAAACAAATACTGCATGATTTCTATTATATAAGGTATCTAAAATAGTCAAACTTATAGAAGCAGAAAATAGAATGGTGGTTGACAGGGGTTGGGAGGAAGGATAAACGGGGAGTGTATAAAGTTACAGTTATGTAAGACAAATATATTCTAGGTATCAGTTTTACAACCTAGTGCCTATAGTTAACAGCATGGTGCTATGCCCTTAAAATTTTGTTAAGAGGGTAGATCTCATGTTAAGTGCTCTTACTACAAAGAAAGCAAAGAGACGCCAGGGAAAATTTTGGAGATAATGGATATATTTATTACCTTGATTGTAGTGATGGTATCTTGGGCATATGCATATGTCCAAACTCATCACATTGTATACATTAAATATGTACAGTTTTCTTATATATCAATTACATCCCAATAAAGATGTAAAAATAAAGATGATTCAAATAAAATAAAATGTGATTAATTTATAAAAAATAACAACTGAATGTTAAGGTATTTATTTATTTATTTATTTATTTATTTATTTTATTTTATTTAGAGTGTATCTTTTTTTTAAATTATTGTACTTTAAGTTTTAGGGTACATGTGCACAATGTGCAGGTTTGTTACATGTGTATCCATGTGCCATGTTGGTGTGCTGCACCCATTAACTCGTCATTTAGCATTAGGTATATCTCCTAATGCTATCCCTCCCCCCTCCCCCCACCCCACAACTGTCCCTGGAGTGTGATGTTCCCCTTCCTGTGTCCATGTGTTCTCATTGTTCAATTCCCACCTATGAGTGCAAACATGCAGTGTTTGGTTTTTTGACCTTGCAATAGTTTACTGAGAATGATGATTTCCAGTTTCATCCATGTCCCTACAAAGGACATGAACTCATCATTTTTTATGGGTGCATAGTATTCTATGGTGTATATGTGCCATATTTTCTTAATCCAGTCTATCGTTGTTGGACATTTGGGTTGGTTCCAAGTCTTTGCTATGGTGAATAGTGCCGCAGTAAACATACGTGTGCATGTGTCTTTATAGCAGCATGATTTATAATCCTTTGGGTATATACCCAGTAATGGGATGGCTGGGTCAAATGGTGTTTCTAGTTCTAGATCCCTGAGGAATCACCACACTGACTTCCACAATGGTTGAACTAGTTTACAGTCCCACCAACAGTGTAAAAGTGTTCCTATTTCTCCACGTCCTCTCCAGCACCTGTTGTTTCCTGACTTTTTAATGATGGCCATTCTAACTGGTGTGAGTTGGTATCTCATTGTGGTTTTGATTTGCATTTCTCTGATGGCCAGTGATGATGAGCATTTTTTCATGTGTTTTTTGGCTGCATAAATGTCTTATTTTGAGAAGTGTCTGTTCATATCCTTCGCCCACTTTTTGATGGGGTTGTTTGTTTTTTTCTTGTAAATTTGTTTGAGTTCATTGTAGATTCTGGATATTAGCCCTTTGTCAGATGAGTAGGTTGCAAAAATTTTCTCCCATTCTGTAGGTTGCCTGTTCACTCTGATGGTAGTTTCTTTTGCTGTGCAGAAGCTCTTTAGTTTAATTAAATCCCATTAGTCAATTTTGGCTTTTGTTGCCATTGCTTTTGGTGTTTTAGACATGAAGTCCTTGCCCATGCCTATGTCCTGAATGGTAATGCCTAGGTTTTCTTCTAGATTTTTTATGGTTTTAGGTCTAACATGTAAGTCTTTAATCCATCTTGAATTAGTTTTTGTTTAAGGTGTAAGGAAGGGATCCAGTTTCAGCTTTCTACATATGGCTAGCCAGTTTTCCCAGCACCATTTATTAAATAGGGAATCCTTTCCCCATTGCTTGTTTTTGTCAGGTTTGTCAAAGATCAGATAGTTGTAGATATGTGGCATTATTTCTGAGGGCTCTGTTCTGTTCCATTGATCTATGTCTCAGTTTTGGTACCAGTACCATGCTGTTTTGGTTACTGTAGCCTTGAAAAGGCCAATTTTTCAAGTATTATGTTGAAATTTAGGTGAATATTTTGATGTAGACGTTTTCTAAATTAATTTTCAACTATTTTTAGGAATGGTACTATTTTTTGAGCCAGGTATTTCTCTTCTTGCATCACCTCAAAATGCTTACTGAAAAGAAAAAAATTGTGGTACTACAGAAAAGAATGAGGAATAAGGTAGTAGCCTGAATTATTTTCCAAGGGAACATGTTCTACCTGATGAATCTAATCTTCCATGACAGGGTGATTCTGTTTAAAGATGGGAAGATAGTGACAGGTGTAATATATCTTGACTTGAGTAAAGTTATGGATTCTCTATTGCATGACACATGAGTTTCATATTAAAAATATATTGTAAATTACAAGTGCTAGATACATACCTAGTTATGTTTTTTCTTGGATAATATTTTGTGTTTGAAAGTTGTTTTCTAAAATGATGGACTGAAATGTTGGAATGTCAGAAACCAGAAGTCATCTTCTGCTCCTCCTTCACTTTGGCTCACCTTACCCTTTGGTCCTCAAATCCAGTGAATTCTACTATCAAGGATGCTAGCTGAATTTCACAGTGTGTAAACACTGCATGACACCACGATTTTGAGCTTTGGTTATGAGGCTAGAGGTTAGATATGAGGTATCTAAAATAGTCAAACTTATAGAAGCAGAAAATAGACTGGTGGTTGACAGGGGTTGGGAGGAAGTATATATACTATCCTAAGAGAAAAACCTAAATGCTCATTTTTTACATAAAGCTTTCTCTCTCTCAGTTAGAAAAACGTCTTCTATTGGAATTTTAAAAACCCATTCTTTCTTATGACCGTCTTAAACCATTGGAAGTAGTTTGGTTTTTATGCAGAAGATTGGAGAATTCGAACATGTTAATAATATTGTTTTTTATTTTTTATCAGGATCACTCTGGTAACTCATGAGAATAGAAAATAAGATGCAAGGACAAAAGAAAAAAGAGTAGACAGTATCCCATTGTAATGACATAGGGAGGAGATGGTGAGGCCTGTAGCAGGTGAGAAGCAGTAGAGTAAGATGTGTTCAGATTCTGGATGTATTCTCAAGGTAGCACTAACAGAATTTACTGCTTTATGGGACATGGAGTATGATGAAAATAACATAATTTAGAATGATCCCAATGTTATTGGTCTGAATAACTAGAAAATTGGAGTTGGTGTTAACTGAGATGGGGTAAACTTGGAAAGCTAATATTTAGCGTAGAGATGGGGAGTTCAGATTTAGACTTGTGACACATGAGTAAACCAGATGTGCAACTGGAAATTTTGAGTGAGTCATTATATACAGAAGGCTGGCAGTAAGGAGAGAGGTCTGGTCTGGAAATAAAATGGTTTGGAAATAAAATTTGGGATTTGCCAGTGTTGTGTACTATGTGAAGCCTCATGAGAGGTTAAGATAACACAGGGAGTGGGTGTAGAGAAAGGAAGAGACCATAAGACTGATATCTGATGTACTCTGGTGTTCAGAAGTTGCAGAATGAGAATAATATAGAAAAGGGGGCTGAGAAATAGTTAAGAGAAAGGCAATGATGTGTGCTGCAGGAAGACAGTGGATGTGTAGCACCTCAAAGCTAAGTATAGAATATGTTCAAGGAGTAGAGCGGATTAACAGGTCAAGTACTCTTTAAAGATACAATAACGTATGCATTAGGACATGATCATTAGGTTTCATAAAATGTCAGTCCTTGATGATCTTGACAGAAGAAGTTTGGTGGAAAGTGACAGTGAAAACCTTATTGAATTGAGTTTAAAGAATGGGCATAGAGGAATTGGTGACAGTGAGTGTATAGACACTTTCAAAGAGGATATTTTCAATGTATGGGAACAGAAAATGGGGTGGTCGCTGAGAAGGAGTAAGATCAAGAATGTATATTTTAAGGGCTAAAAATAAGAGCATGTTTGCATATACTGATAGCAGTAATCTAGTGGAATAAGAAAAAAATAATCATCTAAGATTAAAGGAGTAGAAATGCCAGAGCAATATCCATGGGTGGAAAAGAATGGAAGGGATCATGGCCACAAATGGAAGGCTGAACTGAGACAAACATGGCAACAGGAGAGATTTCACAGCCTATGGCTACAGATTCCGGTAGCAGGCAGTGTGAGCGTGTTGAATTGTTCTTCTGGTTTCTTCTGTTTTCTTGGTGTAAAAGGATGTAAGGGTAAAGATGAATGAAGTGTATGTATATAGTTTGAGAAAAGACAAGGTGATTCGATATAATGTCTATGCAAATGATAGAGTGAGTAAAAGGAAAATGGTGACATTTGGGGCGTCCTGTGGGCCACTTGAAGTCCATGGTCAGGAATTTAAGTTGTAACTAATCATCATAGTTATGTGTAGCAATGTTCCCCCCCGCCCCCCGCCCCAGTCACTTTCAGCTGCACGTATACAAAAGCAGAGTAACAGAAATTTGGATTTAACTAATTGGGTGCTTTTCCTCAAAACAAATAAGAAGGAAGAAAGGATGAAGAAATTGGGAGGTTGATGCAAGGGAGTGATTACAATAATTGCCTATGGAAACTAAACTGGGTACACTGGGCAGAGGACCCTGTGAGGGTGAGGGATGGTGCAAAGCTGGTAATGCTGATGGATTGTAGATTCTGATGTGTTGCATGATCGTTGGGGTTGGGAGTCATTCAGAAAGACAGATGCTGGAATTGGATATGTCAAGGCTCATTCTAGGTCATCTAAAGAAATGTAAAAGGGGGAATGACACTGTTCCCTGTGTTTCATGGTCTGATAGGAAGGAGTAAACCTAACATGTGAGGGAAATAAAGGAGTTATTAGTACTTAATGTATCCTACTTTGTGCCAGGAACTTTCTATGCAGTATTTCATTTATATCTTGCAAAACTGCCAGTGATCTAACTATTACCATTTCTGGGTTATGGAAAAGGAAGTTGAATCTCAGGAACTTGCCTAGCGTTGGCAGACACAGAAAGATTCAAACCTTAGTGTTCTGATTTCACAAATCTTTATTTTTATCACTAAGCCTGAGTAGGTAAGTCCAAGATATTATTATCAACGGAAAGAATAGCAAACTCACTAGACCTTTCTTTTAATGAGGGGCTTTAAATTATTTCAGTGGTATACATTATGGTAGGTAAGTCGTTAATGTATTCTCTTTGTGGCATGATTTAATATAGTAAGAAACAGCTCATAGAATGTATGTGTATTATGGTATCACTTATATTTTAAAACACCAATAGCTTGTGTGTGTGTGTGTGTGTATTTATAAATTCAAATATACAGTATCTAGAAGAATGCACAATGAGTTATTAATAGAAATTTTATCTAGCTAGAAAATTGAGGCTAGGGTATGTAATAAAGAGATGAATTTACTTTTTGTTATGTGTGTTATTTTTCCAAAATCTGAAAATACATTAGAACAAATATGAAGGGGATGGATATATAATGGGGTGTTTTTGATTTCTCAGTAAGTCAATAACATTAGAGAGAATCCAGGATTATTCAGTCTAACCAAATATTATAATTGATGATTGGTATTATAATTTAGTTATGGGAAACCAAATCTATTTCTATGAGTGTTTCTACCTACGCTTTGTGGACCTCAGTATTCTCAAATACACAGTGAAAGAGGAATGAGATAACACCTATATTCTTTGATGTAGGTGTTGAAAAATATACTGATGATCAAGCCCAAAAGTTTGCATTCTAATAATTCCTTTGATCCTGACTTGAGGAGCAATTTGGAAGAAATTTCACTTTTTTTTCTTTTGTCTTTAGTCTTACTATTGGGAAAATGAAAGACTTGAATTAGATCAGCAGTTTTCTGCTTGGCTTCAAGCTACCTTAATCAGCAGTTACCTTGGATAAGTTCCCTCATCTTTATAAGCTTCAAGTTCTCATGTTTAAAATTGATCGAAAAACAATTTCTTTGCAAGATTACTGTGAGGACAATACAAAATAATACAGAATAATATTCTTTATGAAAGTATAAAGAGCAATATTGTCCCCGAGTGAAAGTTTAATGAACAGAGTTCCAGGATTACAGCAGAAGGCAGCTTAATGAACATTTTGCTTCTGCCACATCCCCATTGGGCTTCTCTTTGAGGATGTGGCACTTTAACCAGGGCTTCATGGAGTCTGCCGTGTTAGGGCAGAAGGAGGACATGGAGGCATTCAGCAGAGGAACATGTGTGAACTGTTAATCCTAAGAAGAAGCTTGTTTAAATTTCAGTTTATTTCAATGCCATAATCTCCCTTTTAGATGAATACAAACCCAAATTTGAAACAAGACAAAAAGAGTTTAAGGCTCAAAGCTGCTTCACCATTTCTCTTTTTGTTTAATAAGCAAATCTTTTTTTTAATTTTATTATTATTATACTTTAGGTTTTAGGGTACATGTGCACAATGTGCAGGTTTGTTACATATGTGTACATGTGCCATGTTGGTGTGCTGCACCCGTTAACTCGTCATTTAGCATTAGGTATATCTCCTAATGCTATCCCTCCCCTCTCCCCCCACCCCACAACTGTCCCCGGAGTGTGATGTTCCCCTTCCTGTGTCCATGTGTTCTCATTGTTCAATTCCCACCTATGAGTGAGAACACGCGGTGTTTGGTTTTTTGTCCTTGCGATAGTTTGCTGAGAATGATGGTTTCCAGCTTCGTCCATGTCCCTACAAAGGACATGAACTCATCACTTTTTATGGCTGCATAGTATTCCATGGTGTATATGTGCCATATTTTCTTAATCCAGTCTATTGTTGTTGGACATTTGGGTTGGTTCCAAGTCTTTGCTATGGTGAATAGTGCTGCAATAAACATACGTGTGCATGTGTCTTTATAGCAGCATGATTTATAATCCTTTGGGTATATACCCAGTAATGGGATGGCTGGGTCAAATGGTGTTTCTAGTTCTAGATCCCTGAGGAATCACCACACTGACTTCCACAATGGTTGAACTAGTTTACAGTCCCACCAACAGTGTAAAAGTGTTCCCATTTCTCCACGTCCTCTCCAGCACCTGTTGTTTCCTGACTTTTGAATGATGGCCATTCTAACTGGTGTGAGATGGTATCTCATTGTGGTTTTGATTTGCATTTCTCTGATGGCCAGTGATGATGAGCATTTTTGCATGTGTTTTTTGGCTGCATAAATGTCTTATTTTGAGAAGTGTCTGTTCATATCCTTTGCCCACTTTTTGATGGGATTGTTTGTTTTTTTTCTTTAAATTTGTTTGAGTTCATTGTAGATTCTGGATATTAGCCCTTTGTCAGATGAGTAGGTTGTGAAAATTTTCTCCCATTCTGTAGGTTGCCTGTTCACTCTGATGGTAGTTTCTTTTGCTGTGCAGAAGCTCTTTAGTTTAATTAAATCCCATTTGTCAATTTTGGCTTTTGTTGCCATTGCTTTTGGTGTTTTAGACATGAAGTCCTTGCCCATGCCTATGTCCTGAATGGTATTGCCTAGGTTTTCTTCTAGGGTTTTTATGGTTTTAGGTCTAACATGTAAGTCTTTAATCCATCTTGAATTAATTTTTGTGTAAGGTGTAAGGAAGGGATCCAGTTTCAGTTTTGTGCATATGGCTAGCCCATTTTCCCAGCACCATTTATTAAATAGGGAATCCTTTCCCCATTTCTTGTTTTTGTCAGATTTGTCAAAGATCAGATGGCTGTAGATATGCGGCAGTATTTCTGAGGGCTTTGTTCTGTTCCATTGATCTAGATCTCTGTTTTGGTGCCAGTACCATGCTGTTTTGGTTACTGCAGCCTTGTAGTATAGTTTGAAGTCAGGTAGCGTGATGCCTCCAGCTTTGTTCTTTTGGCTTAGGATTGACTTGGGGATGCGGGCTCTTTTTTGGTTCCATGTGAACCTTAAAGTAGTTTTTTCCAATTCTGTGAAGAAAGTCATTGGTAGCTTGATGAGGATGGCATTGAATCTATAAATTACCTTGGGCAGTATGGCCATTTTCATGATATTGTTTCTTCCTACCCATGAGCATGGAATGTTCTTCCATTGTTTGTATCCTCTTATTTCATTGAGCAGTGGTTTGTAGTTCTCCTTGAAGAGGTCCTTCACATCCCTTGTAAGTTGGATTCCTAGGTATTTTATTCTCTTTGAAGCAATTGTGAATGGGAGTTCACTCATGATTTGGCCCTCTGTTTGTCTGTTGTTGGTTTAGAAGAATGCTTGTGATTTTTGTACATTGATTTTGTATCCTGAGACTGCTGAAGTTGCTTATCAGCTTAAGGAGATTTTGGGCTGAGACAATGGGGTTTTCTAGATATACAGTCATGTCATCTGCAAACAGGGACAATCTGACTTCCTTTTTTCCTAATTGAATACCCTTTATTTCCTTCTCCTGCCTAATTGCCCTGGCCAGAACTTCCAACACTATGTTGAATAAGAGTAATGAGAGAGGGCATCCCAGTCTTGTGCCAGTTTTCAAAGGGAATGCTTCCAGTTTTTGCCCATTCAGTATGATATTGGCTGTGGGTTTGTCATAGACAGCTCTTATTATTTTGAGATACGTCCCATCAATACCTAATTTATTGAGAGTTTTTAGCATGAAGGGTTGTTGAATTTTGTCAAAGGCCTTTTCTGCATCTATTGAGATAATCAAGTGGTTTTTGTCTTTGGTTCCGTTTATATGCTGGATTACATTTATTGATTTGCGTATGTTGAACCAGCCTTGCATCCCAGGGATGAAGCCCACTTGATCATGGTGGATAAGCTTTTTGATGTGCTGCTGGATTCGGTTTGCCACTATTTTATTGAGGATTTTTGCATCAATGTTCATCAAGGATATTGGTCTAAAATTCTCTTTTTTGGTTGTGTCTTTGCCAGGCTTTGGTATCAGGATGATGCTGGCCTCATAAAATGAGTTAGGGAAGATTCCCTCTTTTTCTATTGATTGGAATAGTTTCAGAAGGAATGGTACCAGTTCCTCCTTGTACCTCTGGTAGAATTCAGCTGTGAATCCATCAGGTCCTGGACTCTTTTTGGTTGTTAGGCTATTGATTATTGCCACAATTTCAATAAGTAAATCTTGATTACACATAATCCTTGACTAATGCAAGGCCATAATTCATTGATGTGTCCTTAATATGATGGGAAAAGCTGACTTTGAGATTATTGGATTTGTAAGACATAATATAATGAGTAGGAAAGCAGAGATGAAAAATGGGTCCCTCTTTATCCAAAATGAGCCAAGATTTTTTTCCTCAGCTCACACTTAGAAGCATTTTATGTTTCCATTATAATTTTTACTACCCTATTAGGAGACAGTTATTCATGACAGGGAATTTGAGTAACTATTGCAGAGTTTCTTCAGGTACACCAATATCTCATAGTCCTCCAGCTTCCTTGGTGAGCTCACTCCCTGCGGTCTTCAGTAAATACTTTAAATGCAACCTTGATTGTAGCCTTGAGATTTCCTGGAAACTTTCTTGGATGAGTTACAATGCATGAGCAGAGAAAAGCACTTCTAAATCTGGCAGCAATGGTAAGTGTGGAAGGTATGGAAGTGTGGAAAGTGGCAGGCATTATAGGCATTAACTATCACAGAAACAGTGGCATGTTGGGTGGGTGTGGTGGCTCACACCTGTAATCCCAGCACTGTGGGAGGTGGAGGCGGATGGATCACCTGAGGTCAGGAGTTTGAGACCAGCCTGGCCAACATGGCGAAACCCCACCTCTACAAAAAATACAAAAATTAGCTGGGCGTGGTGGTGAATGCCTGTAATCCGAGCTGCTTGGGAGGCTGAGGCAGGAGAAT
Organism: Hylobates moloch; assembly: GCF_009828535.3. NCBI lineage: Eukaryota > Metazoa > Chordata > Mammalia > Primates > Hylobatidae > Hylobates > Hylobates moloch. The sequence goes on from NW_026652284.1 coordinate 119,382,207, forward strand.
CGCTTGAGCCCAGAAGGCAGAGGTTGCAGTCGGCCAAGATCAGGCCACTGCACTCCAGCCTGGGCAGCAAGGTGAGATTCTGTCTCAAAAAAAAAAAAAAAAAAAAAAGAAGAGAAGAGAACAGAAAGAAAGAAACAAGAAACAATGGCATGTCTAGAAGATTATGTGTAAGCTGAATTGGTTTTTCCTTGATTGTTTTCACAGATTAATATGAAATAAAGTAAAACAAAGAGGATCTCTCAAGATCACTTCTCTTTCTTCTCTTTCTACCACAAAGCCTAAAGGCCTCCTGTAAGATAAATAAGAGTAAAACCTCCAAATGTGAACAAACCATTGGAGAGGTCAATTTGACTGGGATGCAACCACATGCTGGCTATAAAGATGGGTACTAAAGATACGGACCCTATCTTTGTAGGGTTTGAACCCTAGTGAGGGTCATCAGAAAAAAAATCCAAAATAGAGGTATTAAATATCTATTGCTGCTGTGGGAAATTACTGCAGAATTAGGAACTTATAACAAAAATGTATTTTCTTACTGTTTTTGGAGGTCAGAAATCAGATGTGGGTTTCACTGGGTTAAAATTGAGGCATTGTCAGCACTGTGTTCCTTCTGAAAGTTTTAAGAAATAATTTGTTTCCTTGCCTTTTTTGTGTCTAAAGGCTACCTGTGTCCCTTGGTTCATGGCCCCTTCCTCCATTTTCAAAGCCGTCAATGTGTCATACTCAAATCTCTCCCACTCACTTGCCCCTCTCTTTCTCTTAGAAGGAGCCTTGTGATTACATTAGACTCATGGTGATGTCAGGGTAATCTCCTCATCTCAAGTTCCTTAATTTAAGCTCATCTCCCAAGACTCTTTTGCATGTAAGGTGATATAGCCACATGTTCTGTGCATTATGACTTGGACATCTTTGGGAGGCCACTTCTCTGCCTACCGCAGTAGTCTGAAATAAACAGTTCTGCTATCAGTAGAGTCTCAGAAATGGTAGAATGTATCTTCAGAGCAGCAATCAGCAAAGGCTTTATTAACTCATTCAGTAAGTGTTAACTTCAGCCTACACCATGACAGACACTGTGCTGGACTTTGGCGATGAGAAGGTAAGAAAAAATAAGCATGATGTCTGCCCACACTGAACTGACAATGTAGTTGGGGTGGCAGTAAACAGAAGGTCACAAAATCAGCATAAAACTTCACCTATTCTAAGTGTTAGAAAGCAGAATATAGGAGGCAATGAGAATGGATGGTGGTGAATATGGGAAGAAGCCGTTACAGGCTTTGGGGATCAGAGGCCCTGTGATGAGGAGGGCCTGGCAAGTGTATGGAACTGAGGTCCAGGGACCCTGGTGCTGAGCAGGGGAGGCACTGTATGAGGCTGGAGAAACGGAGAGCATCGGATCACTCAGGGCCTGGTAGGCTATGGCAAAGATTTTTGTCTTCATTCAAAGAAAAATGGGAAAGTAATTAAACTGTTTGTACCTTGTGTGTATATTTGTATGTACGTAGAGCTAGACTACAAAAAAATAGCATACGGAGAATGACAATGGATCCGGGATGATGGGGATTTGTTCTATTGAATAATGTTCGAGTTTCACTGCAGAGCTCAGGGCAACAGAGGCAAGGATCATAGATCTTAAAGAATAAGAGGTCAGAGAAGGAAATAGCTGATATTGACAATAGCGTTTAGGAAAGATTTGTAGAGTACAATAACATAGAACCTGCACGTAAACTGTTTCAGTCTATTTAGCATTCATAGTTAGCATGTATACATTTAAAACATAACAAAAATAAATATCAAATAGTGAAATACACATTGATTAGAAGCAGAGAATGAAAAAAATACTTGATTTCAAATGCCAGATTTTATTTACCATTTTGATTCATTGTCATATTGTTCAAAATTATATATTGTTTCCCTTGGAAGAATAATTGTACTTCCCAACACTGTGGACATCAGACTTGGCCACGCCCCTTTCTTTGACTAAATATAATGAAACTGTGTAAATCCTGGGCAAACACTTTAGGAGCCAGCAACCAGTTGCCTGCATTGTCCTCCTCCTCTGCCACAATGTTCCAGACGTTGCTCCATCTAACCAGGTCCCAGTGAAAATGACATGAGGAATAGTTTCAGCCGACCTGCAAAGAATAAGTGGTATGAGTGAGAATTGTATTAATACCTTTGTAGATATAAGCAAGTTTTCAAGTTATTGTGGCATAATCTGTTCTATCCTACCTGTTAAAAGCATGTATATTTGGGCAAGTCATTCAAGTTTCTTCATCTGTGAAATGAGGATGCAAGTTCTGCTTTAAAAATTATGAATGTTTACAATTTATGGGTATTTTTGAAGATTAGAGATGTAGAATGAAAAAAATTACATTTCAAAATACCAATACAGAGCCTGACACAGGTTCTATAAAAGTTAATTTTCTACAGCAGTGATTTAACATGCATCAAGAAGCACTAAATTTCATACAGTAGACAGTGAGTATTTGGGGATCTCATTAGAGGAAGATCTTGCTGATATTAGCAAAAGCAACAATGACTACGGAAGGTTTCCCTGAGCTGAGTTTTGATGGTTAGTTAACATCTTAATAGACCAACTTTCCTTCTCTTGCTCCATCCCTCCTTGCCTTCCTTCCTCCCTCCATTCGTTCCTTCCTTGCTCAGTTCATTTACATCAAAAGCAATTGGTCAGACCAAAGTAAATAGCCAATAGGATGGAATCCAAACTGGCATTCAAGACCTGCCCAGTGGTGACCAGAAATAGCAGTCTGCAAGATCCAGTACTGCAGCAGGATAAAGTGGGTGAAGATGGTCATACAGGAGTTTGAACATATAAGTCAACATATTGGGAAGGGGAGCTAGCTTTTTACTGACAAGAAAGAAGGTAGAACTATGTAAAGAGACTATATGCTGTTCATATCCTGTTTTATTAGCTAGATAGATAGATGATAGATAGATAGATGGGCAGAGAGAGAGAGACAGAGATAATAAAAGCAATTAGATTTAAAGGGGCATGTATGTGTTCATGCTCACATGCATGCATATACATATGTTTCCACTGAGGGAGGCTGGAGACAATGCGTCTACAGTAGCAATAAGCTCATATAGCATCATTTAGATCTTGGTTTATTAATTCCATGAAGGTGCAATGCTCTATACAAGGAGGCCAGAGATTTAAAAAAGAAAGAACACATTCAGTACCCTGGACAGTCCCCGGTGGTTGTACCAGCTAGAAACACGTCAAGGTGACATCCCCATGCAACTCTGAGAAGAGTTTCTGACTACCACTTTACTATGCCAGGAGAAGCACTCGTACTGTCTACTGGCAAAAATATAATCTGGAAAACAAATCACATCATTCAATGATGACTAAAAAGAACATTATTTCATCTATGAAATATAATTGCATTTCAATGAGAATTAAACAATTTGACTTTTCAAAATATACAAGGAGGCAGAGCCTCTGTAAACTGGAGCAGAAAACCATGACATAAGAAAAATCTAGGACAAAAAGTCAACAGGATGATATAGAAAAGAAAGCTACATGAAAAGAGAAGAGTCACCCTGGGAACAAAAAAAAAAAGAAAAAAAAACACAAAACAAACCAAGAGAGTCATAAAATTGTGTAGACTCAAATACTCAAATGAATAATATGGACAACAAACATGCAAAATACTTTCAGGTTTCAGAGGAAAAGACTGAAATTAAAAATATTAAATCAAATTAGTAATTTAGATTCAGGTGCACTAGCTCATGCCTATAATCCCAGACCTTTGGGAGTCTGAGGCAGAGGATCACTTGAGCCCAGGAATTCTAAACCAGCCTAAGCAGCACAGTGAGATCCTGTACCTAAAAATATAAATTTTTAAAAATTAGCTGGGCATGGTGGTGCATGCCTGCAATCTCAGATGCTTGGGAGAGTGAGGCAGAAGGATTGCTTGAACCCCAGAGGTCAAGGCTCCAGTGAGCAATGATCATGTCACTGCACTCCAGCGTGGGTGACAGAGTGAGACCATGTCTGTAAACAAAAAAAAACACACAATTTTTAAAATTAGTAATTTAAAGTGTGTGTACAATAGTAGATTCAGAGATTTAGATGTACGAGATTATAAAATTATGGAGAAATATATTTTCAAACTTGTTAATAAAGATTGCTAAAAACAATATATATTATTTAAAACATCTAATTGCCACAGAAAACCCTGTGGCTATTGACTAGGGTAACTGCACCAGTAAAAGGGAAATTCCAATACCATCTCAGGCACAGGCTCTGAACTATCACTAATGCTGGGCACCAAAATATCACTGGATATCATTGGTCAGTTGGGTTTAGAACAGTCAGATTTTGGCTTACAACCGACTCTCAGCAGGATAAGCACTTTACTACATGAATGACATTTCTGGGAATCCAGAGTATAATACAAACTGGAATAAGCCTCCTAAATACAGCGAGAACTTGCTTCACTTTCACCTCATACCACTGTGCAAAAGAAGACACAATGTTCATTGGGTCTTTTTGGACTTTGGAGATAACCATACACCATAGTTAAAAATGCTGTTCGGGTCAGTTTCCTGGGTAACTCGTTAGGCTACAAGTTTTCAGGATGTCATGCACAAAAGGAAGCTCTGCTTTAGCTCTAGAATGTACTTTAAACTCCACCTGGATCTTTTGAAACAGCTAAACATAAAAGAAGGGTTTCTGGCCGGCCAAAATGCTTTAAGAAGCCTCTGATAAGCTCTGATGGCAGATATAAGGGCATATTTCTAGATATTTACACTAAGCATGATCTCTTCTGTTGATGACTACTGTTCATCAGTTTTGTTTAGTTTTTTTTTCTTATTAGAACCCTGTTTTATACACACACCAAGGTAAGCATTTTATAAGACCTTTCTGTTAGCCATCTAGAGCATAAGAATTTTTTAAGACAATAAAAAATTAATAACTACTTACAATTTTATACTATTTGAATATTTTCAAATTTCTTTGTAGACTTTATATCATGTGTGCCTTATAATAATTCCAAGAATTGAGTTATCGTCTTTACTTGTTTCACAGATGGGAAAACTAAGGTTCAGAGAAGCTGATTTGTTCTAGGCCATGGAGTAGTAAGTAGCAGGGTGACTAAACATCCCGCGGGTAACAGGTATGGCTCATAACCCAGGCACTGCCCATAGAACCTCTTACAGTTGCTTCAGGTTCACGTAATGATTGTCATGCTAACATATTATATCCAGGTAATTTCCAACTCCACTTATTTCACAGATAACTACAATGTTTTTGAAGGTGAGTAATATGGTTTGGCTCTGTGTCCCCATCCAAATCTCATCTCAAATTGTAATCCCCATAATCCCCACATATCAGGAGGAGGGACCTGGTGAGAGGTGATTGGATCAAGGGGGCAGGTTCCCCCACGCTGTTCTCATGATAGTGAGTTCTCTCATGCGATCTGATTGTTTTATACGTGTTTGACACTCTCTCCCTCTCTCTCTCTCCTTCTCTCTCTCCCCTCCCTTTCTCCTTCTGTCTCTCTCTCTCTTGCCTGCCACCATGTAAGATGTGCCTGCTTCCCCTTTGACCATGATTGTAACTTTCCTGAAGCTGCCCCAGCCATGCGGAACTGTGAGTCAATTAAACCTATTTCCTTTATAAATTACTCATTCTTGGGTATTTCTTTATAGCAGAATGAGAATGGATTAATACAGTGAGAGATTTAGAGAATATCAATACAGTTCAATTCCTGCCTGGAACTTAAAATATTGACATCACCAGTGATTTTTATATGAAGTAATGGAGAGAAGAAAGGGGTTAAATGAATTAACAAAACATGCATTCTGATTACTGCTTACGTAGCTATTGGGAAGGAATGATTGAACAAACCATAGCCTTCTTCTATGATCACTCATTTCATCTTCCCCAGCCCCTTGGACAGTCTCTCAGTTAGTTGGAATTTCTTCCTGGTGCTGTGGCTGAGGGCTTGATTGACATGAGACTCATATCCTTAGTGGATCTTTCTTTATTGGATTGCCACAATTTTCTGTTGACTGATATTTTGGGGAATGAGATTTCTAAGAAATAGGAAAGTGCATTCCTTGAATTTCACACATTGTCTTTCTTGACATGTATGTCTCTTGACAATGGCATTTTATTAACAGAATTTCCCCTCGATAATCACAGCTAATCACCCCAGCAAGCACAGTGCCCCTCCTTTCCTCATGGTGATGTAATATCATAGGGGCAATAAATGCTTAGGAAGGAGTTTCAGATTCTTATTTAATGAAAGTTTTACTGCAAATTCCGATTACAGTAGTCATCCTTGGGCATCTAAACCAACCAAGCTTAAGTTTCCATGTATGGGAAATAAAACTCTTAGGAATAATAGAGATAGACTATTCCCTTTTCCACTCCTTTGTCTTTGACATGCTCATGTGCTTATGGGGAAGAGCACGCTGTAGAATGATGTGACCATCACGGTTTACTGTGTCTCATCTCCAACCTCACCCTGTTTTGCCTGCTCTGTGATAATGGAGCTAGACCCTGTAAGCATTTCCCTTTACAACTGACACAATGTTAAGCTTTGTCACCACAGGGGTCTGAAGGGACAGTGCAGGAGGAAGGACAGTACAGTAGGCCTCAGACACCTGCAGAATGCAGCATTCAGCACAGCATGCCACACTTTCCCAGAGGTGACTTCCACTAGTACACCACCCCCTGGAAGCAGCTTCTATATGGGTTCTTTGGTGAAGCACTTCCCTTTGCATGGCTTCCCCTGGCACCCTAGGAGGCAGATTTCCAGTGAATTCCACCAGTGGGCAAATTACCATGACACCCCAGAAAGTAGCTTCCTAGGGTGCTCCATGGCCTGGTGTCTCCCCATGGATGGCTTTCTCTGGCATCTCAAAAGACAGTTTCCCAGTGAGTTCAGCTAGTGCAACCCTGGACTTTCCAAATCTAGGGTGACTTGGCTAATGCAATGCTGAGTCCCTGATCTGCCAAAAGAAAAGACCATAAATGAGACCCTAATATGACACTATTTCTTAGTGGGGGACCACCTAGACATCTGGTAACAGGTCGATTATATTGGTCCTCTTCCTTGATAGAAGCATGTGAGATTTCCTTTCACCAAAATAGATACAATTTTAGATGTAGATTTGCCTTCTCTGCCTGTACTGCTTCTGCTAGCAGCAGCATCTGTGAATTCACAGAATGCCTTATTCAGCATCATGACATTCCAGACAACATTATGTATGATGAAGAAAGAAACCCATTTCACACCAAAGAAGTGCACCAATGGGCTCGTGACTGTGGAATCAACTGGTAACAGAACATACATGGGGCACTGTGTGTCTCTGAGGAGTAATTAATTTGGCCAGTTATGGGTGCAATAACTATTGGGAGTGTGCATCCTGACACTTAGAAAGTATGTGAAAATGTCTGTACTTGTAAGAAGGATATCTGTATCTTGCCTGGTGGAAATATAAAGTTGGTTCAAGGCCAGGCATGGTGGCTCATGCCTGTAATCCCGGCACTTTGGGAGGTCGAGGTGGGTGGAGCACGAGGTCAAGAGATTGAGACCATCCTGTCCAACATGGTGAAAACCTATCTCTACTAAAAATACAAAAATTAGCCAGGCGTCATGGCGGGCACCTGTAGTCCCAACTACTCAGGAGGCTGAGGCAGGAGAATCACTTGAACCCAGGAGGCAGAATTTGCAGTGAGCTGATATTGCGCCACTGCAGTCCAGCCTGGCAACAGAAGAAGACTCCGTCTCAAAAATAAATAAATAAATAAAAAATAAAAGTTGTTTCATTGTTGGATAGAAGTCAAAATGTGTGAAGGGGGTGACAATGGAAGCTAAGTAGTCATATGAGAGGACTATGCTGGTTATCAACTTACCGCCTGTCTGCTCCAAACCCATATTTCATTGCCTGTTCTTTGATGATGGAAATACACCATATAGATAGATTGAGTTTGTCAGTAGGCACAATGCAAAGCTTTATCTGTATGCAGTCCTAAAGGGACACTGCCATTGGATGGGGCTTAGATTCCTGGTTGCAGAATGCCCCTCTTCCTAGGCCCTGGCAGCACATGGTAGCCAACAGCCTGCTATACTGTCTCATAGGAGTTTTGCCCAACCTGCACTAGGGTGTCTCCCCAGTGCAACACCCGGGAGCATCTGCCCCACGAATTACAAGCCTTGGGCTTCTCTGGCACCAAAAAGGAAAGCTTGTCCACAAGTTCACGAGTGCAGCATCTTCCAATGGGCAGCTTCCCCAAACCCCAGAAAAACGGCTTCTCAGTGATTTCTGTGGTATGGTTACCCACTGTGGACAGTTCTTCCCAGTATCCCAGAAGATTTCCAGTGAGCCCCACTAGCGTGACAGCTCCATGGACTTTTCTGTCATTTGGTGGACTTTGGCTGCATCCTTTCCAATGAGGTCAAGATTTAAGCCCCAGCCAGGGAATGGGGTTCTTACAGATTTGTTCCTCCCCTGGGTGCTCTGCCACAGCCTTAGTGCTGCTGTCTGTTTTACATATCTGCCATTGCTGTATTCTTATTTCTATTTGTTTTTGCCCCCTGTGAGCAATCCCCTGTTATAGTTTATAATTATTTACATTAAACTTTGAACTTTCAAGATATTGTGTGGTTTCTCTCTCCTGTTTGGGCCCTAACTGATAAAAACTGCCATTGGTTTAAGGCATATACTTTATGTCGTGGTACAGCACCCCAACTTTACAGGATGCTACCTCAAAACTGTGCCCTGAATCTCAGAACCCCATTCCTTCTTTTCATCAAGCCAGTGATTTTGTTTTGAGGCACATGGAAAAAATAAATTAATTTGTGCATTTTAGCTCACTACGAGTTATCCTCCACAGCAAAATGATGTCCTTGGCTAATGTCGTTGCAAACTGGGACACCATGGTGAAAGACCAAGGAATTTCTTAAGTCACTTAATGATAGTTCTGTTAAAAATATTTTCTGCAGGGTAAACAAATCTGTATCTAGAATACATATCCATTTCCATGAAAATAAATTGTTGCCCACTCCATTGTAGAAAGAAAAGATATACTATACCTACTATCTGGTGACAGGATGATTCCACATGGAAGTGGTGCAATATCTATAGAGTGATCATGATTTATAATCTAAAGTGGGGCATTTTTTGAGAAGAAAGGAAGTGTCTAATGTGTCAAAAGGGTAAGAAGAATAAACCACCAATCTTGGGGAAAATTTGAATGCATGGTTACCCTATGAAGTGAGTGCTTAGCATTAGACTCTCTTAAAGGCATTATTAGTATTTGATGGTAGCAGCGTCCTGTTTAGCTTGGTGAAGCATCTCCAAGTTGTAGAATCCATGCACAATCTCCAGTATCGACGCTATAGATCTTATGTGCACAGATGCATGAGGCAAGAGCCAGCCTTGCCAAGGAAATATGCTGACCAAAATCCACATGCTCATCTTGTTCATCTGATTATTGAGTTTACCCGATTTGTTATTCCCTTTTATGGTTATTTAGTTTTTTCATAAATGTCTTCATTCACTATGCCCTTTTGAAGATGCTCATCCACATATCTTTTTTAAATATGCCACCTAACTTCTAGGAGTTTTTTTTCCCATAGTCCCCAAGAAGCCAATCCATTTGTAATCACTATAGGCTATGTCTTTCCCACTGCAAAATGGACATATGAAAATACTACCCCAATTCTTCCCACTTCAGATCACTCCACCTTATGAAGTAGTCCTACAGGGCCACCCCTGCATGGGACCCTCTTGCAGTAGCCCTTCTCTTCTAGTGACAGCAACACACTTCTAGGAGAAAGAATTTAATGGTGGTGGAGGTGCTGCAGATTCAAAATGTTATAGGAGTACAGAGGAGAGAAAGACCAAATAAGGCCAAGATAACCTTCCAAGGTCCCAAGACTTCACCTAGATGTTATAAACAGGAAGGACTTCTTTTTTTCACACCCGTCTTTGAAGCAGACCCTTGATTCTTTTCAGTTATGTTCACTGGCATCACGGAGCTGCACTTAAGACTACAGGAGTGAGTTGTTGGGAAAGCGGTGAAGCACAGGGGAGTTAACTGGAATGTGAACCACCTTCTCATGCAGGTTACCCACGCCTCACGGATTGGCTTTGGCCTGGTCTCACAGATCATTGTTGTTTAACCAAAAGGCTGTTTTCCAGGTAACACTCAGCTGGTGATAGTAGATTGAGGTTGCAGAGTCACTTGTCCTAGATCGGGCATTCAACATGGATCAGGACCCCGTCAACCAGAAGGTGCTTGTCAAAAGGAGAATCATTGTCCAAAAGAAGTTATGGCTTTACTCCAAAACCCTGAAAGTCTCTCCTGAGATTCACGACTGGGGTCTTCCTAGACACCTTGCTGTGCCCTAGACGCTTCCAGTACTGTTAGATTTACTGGCACGTAAGGCTGAAGCAGCAGCAAAGTTTGCACCATGCACGAATCTGCTGAGAGCACTTTCTAGCTACAGGCCTGGATAAAACTTACAATCTTATGAGTTACCTATATTTACGTATGAGTAAGTGTATTACAACATCAAATGTGGTATATATTACCATAAAAATCCAGAGATTTATCAATCATTGTGTCTCTTTCTTGGTTGTAGGGTACAAACTGCAGCAAGCTGTATCTCTCTGTAAAGGAATATCCTTATATGCTCCCAGAACACTGGGCCATTAGAACTTTGCCCATGTTGCAGACAATTGGATTTCTGTGGGTTTTATTAGCAATCCTTTGACACAAACATGTCTCACTATATCCTCTAGGTTGCTGGCTACAACCTGCTCAGCAGGGGTGTTTAGACTAACATCACCGACTGAAAGGACCAGTGTGATCTTCTTCAGAATATCAAAACGAAAGTCTTAAGAGAAAGTCGTCTGAAACAAATCTAAGATAGAAAATCACAGGCAGGATGTTTATTAGGAATTATCCACAGTATGTACAACAGTAAGAAATGAGATGGTAAGATATGGCAGAGAAAGCTGACTGGCAGTGTAGTTGCAACTGAGGTCTCAGCCAATCATGCAGAGCTCTGGCTGTGGGATGGCCCCTCGGTTGAGGCATTTGTATCTGTGTATAGTCAGACATTGGTCTCAGCCACCTCCTGGATGGAGGTGTCACCTTAGGGTGGGGCAGTTCTCTGCTGTTAAGCAGCAGGCCCAGTGAGGGGCATGTAAATGAGTCTTCAGCAACCAATATTGCTAGCAGCTGTGGGATGGGTGCATTAGCCTTGGGGAAAGAACCTGGATGAAGTATCACTTTATCCACTACAAGGAGAATACTGGAGAATTGTATTGTTAGATAATATCATCAAAATATATTGATATTGGAATAATGACTGCTGTATAGATATCAGGGTGTTGATGTTAAAAACAAAAGCCTTACCAATGATAAAGCCAAATTTTATGTATTTGGCTTGTCAATTTCTGAATCTATATCCAAGCATATTATCCCATTCAAACATTGCACCAGTACTACATTACAGTGAAGCCCCTGTAAGAGAGATCAACAAAAAAAATATATATCTTTATTCAAGAGTTAGTGAAATGACAAGGATGAGCCTGCTATGGAAGATGGAGGCCTATTGCTGACTTCATTATATCCTGATTTGTGTATCATGGGGTTCTACCATATCAACAAAAGTGTTCATTCATTATGCACTCACTGTGGGGCAGGCCTTTGGTCAGTGCTTTTCATGAATTATCTTAATTATCTTATCAAATTTATCAGTCCCATTTCACACCAAAAAAGCCTGATTCAGAGAAAGATTAATTAACATGCCCAAGGTTATACAACTTGTCAATAGAGACAGAGATTTTATACCAGGAACTCTTATACTGAGAGCAGGATTGAAATCTCTAATTTGTCCAGTAAAGATACAAGGAAGACAGATGGCCCTACGATAAAGAAAAATAAGTGAAATGTTTATTACAGATGGGATTATTGATGGAGAAATTATTTGAAACCTAGTAAGTGTTTGGCAGCAGCATCATCAGCATGCAAAGCCAGCTCTTGCTGCCAGTGGCAAAAACCAGGTGCCTGTGCCAACGTCTCCTCAGCAGGACCCCAGCCAACTGCAGGCCTCAGGGTACATCTGCAGCCGGCTAATTTGCTGGATAAATTCTGCCGCCAAAGTCAGAAAATCATCTTCAGAAATGACCTAGAAGACCTTTTACGAAGTTTTGTGGAACTGACCAGGTGGCAGAGTTTTTCAGGTGTCCATCTGCTCCTGTGTTCCAAGGATAGTCAGGATTCCAAAAACATCTCTTGTTTAATGCTTGCCATATTCTTCCCATGGAGTGCTTCAGTAATTAGTTTTTAACCCATTTATTACTACAAAATGCAGAAGTGTATTATGCCCTGTAAAGGGTCCATCTAGGCTTGGTTTCTGAAAAATGTTTGAAATAAAATCTTTTAGGATTGTAATGCAATTAAATTAAGCAAATGGTGCAAGCAGTGGGACCCCTTTCAACAACTTGGGGTATAAAAAGTCACTCCTTTTCTAGCCTAGGCATACCCAGATCCCAGAGAAATTCCATATGTCATGCTTAACCATGAACCTCAAAGGCATTGCCAATCTAACTGTATAGGGCTTACCTCTAAATACCATATTAAGAGAACTAGGAGTAATCCAGGCACCCCACAGGGAAATTTCATCTTCCAGCTTCATCATTTTTGTTGCTGACCGACAGGGTGACCTGTGACAATGTGTTCTTATCGTCACATTTTAGATGCTGTTTTGGGTTGCATGTGTCCTTCAGGAAGGTATGTTGAAGTCTTCACCCCCGTATCTGTGAGTGTGACCTTATTTGAGAAAGAGGTCTTAGTAGACATGATCAAGTTGAGATGAGGTCATATTGAATTAGGGTGAGCCTTCATCCAATATGACGGGTGTCCTTAGGAGAAGAAGAAAAAAGACACAGAGGCACAGGAAGGAAAGCATCATGTGATGACAGAGGCAGAAACTGGAGCTACATCTTCATGTACAAACCAGGGAGCCCCAGTGATTGAGCTAAGACGAAACATGGAACAGAGTCTCCCTTACAGCCTTCAGAGGAAGCATGCCCTGCGAATGCCTTGATTTCAGACTCTGGTTTCCGGAACTGTGGGTCAATAAGTTTCTGTGATTTTAAGCCACCCAGTTTGTGGAACTTTGTTAAGGGAGCCTCAGATGCCTTACTGCTCTGATCCAGCACAGAAGGAGGAGGGGTGAAGATAATCCCACTCTCTCCACTGTTAGACAGGGCACAGCACTGCATCGCGGAGCTACTGAGCTACTTCATTTATACTCACATTGTCAATACACCTTCCCCCCAACCCCACAAAACAGCCCTTCCTCTGCTAGGAGCTGGGTTAGTGTGGGGGAAAGGTGGAGAAAGGGATTTCGTACCAAGGCAAGTGAGCCTGTTATATGCTGGGTGAGAACAGCCTCCCCGTACATTCTGTGACAGAGTGGTTGATCTCAACGTCATGTGTGTATGGTAACTGAGTGCGTGATAGGCATGCTGATTCCCAGGCCTCATCTCAGACTTCCTGATTCCAGCATTTGGGGATAGACCTACTGCTGCTGAACTCAACAGAGTGATTGTATTAGTCCATCCTTACGCTGCTATAAGGACATACCTGAGACTATGTAATTTATAAAGGAAAGAAGTTTAATGGACTCACAGTTCCACATGACTGGGGAGGCCTCACAATCACAGCTGAAGGCAAATGAGGAGCAAAGTCACATCTTACATGGCAGCAGGCAAGACAGCTTATGCAGAAGAACTTCCATTTATAAAACCATCAAACCTCATGACATTTATTCACTACCATGAGAACAGTATGGAGGAAACCACCCCCATGATTCAATTACCTGCACCTGGCCCCACCCTTGACACATGGGGATTATTACAATTCAAGGTGAAATTTGGGTGAAATTGTGTCAGTGATTCTCATGCATAGTGTCCATGGAACACACTCTGAATAGCAATCCTCTTGGCTTTGTTAATGAGCTATGTTTGCTCACCCAGAAAGCTTCTTCCCACCCAGTCTGTCTACTGCTAGCAGACCTCCACCAGCCCTCTGCACCACTGCCTGCTGACTGATGGGGTGCTTGCCTTAGTCCCCCTGGTGAGTCAGAACAGAAAGCACGTGGCAGCATGGGCATAGGTATTTGGCCATGTTTAGGGAGAACACACACACTTCTCTAATCCATGGAGATGGCAGCAAAGAGGTGAAGGCCGTGTGTCTTTAGTTTTAAAATCTGTGTAATTTGAACTTATGGTACAATGGTGCATACTCCATGTATTCTCTGGTTTGTGTGTACTTTTTTACCGTTTAAAACTGGGAATGCTGATTTCTGGCCAGCACCACATGTCCAGTGCGCAGCAAGATATGTCACTTTACAAAGGGCTGAGATCACAGCCCCAGGAACCCTCCAGCTTGGTTAACTATTAGATGCAGAAAACTCACATAAATGTCTATTTTCATTACATTTCTTCATTCATTACATTCTCCAATGTGGGCTAATTGTTATAACCGCTGATTTTCTTCATGGCTGGAAATGATTGTCTAAACATCTTCATGCCCAATGTCCAATCTGTGGGCATTGATGACAGTTCTGGGCTTCAGTTCTTGATGGGAATAGCTGAAAAGTGTCATGGCTGTTTCTGTAATATACTTCACTCAACACATCGCTTCTCGGCCTTTTGGCTAAGATCAAGTGTATACTTCACTCAACAACATGTTATAAAAAGCAGACTAAAACACCTATGAACATAAATAACTATACTATAATGCAAAAACAAAATTCAACATTAAAAGTACTAAAAGGTATGAGAGTAGGGCATTTGGAGTCATACAGAATGGGGGTCTTTTCAAGCTGGCTCCTTTCACTTAGCCATAAGCATTTAAGGTTCCTTCATGTTGTCTTGAGGCCTGATAGCTCATTCCTATTGTTTCCATATAATACTCCATTGTAGGGATGTACCACAGTTTGCCTATCTATTTGCTTATGAAAAGATATCTTAATTGTTTCCAGTTTTTGGCAGATTTATGAATAAATCTGCCATAAACCTTTGTGTATAAGTTTTTGTGTGGATGTAAGTGTTCAACTCATTTGGGAAAATAACTAGGAGCACAATTGCTGGACTATATGGTAACATTATATTTTGCTGCCAAATGTCTTCCAAAATGGCTGCACCATTTTGCATTTCTAGCAACCATGAGTAAGAAGTCTTTCTGTTTTGAGTCCTTGTCAATATTTGATATTGTCATTTTTTGGATTTTAGCCATTAAAATATATATGTAGTGGTATCTCATTATTGTCTCACTTTGCAATTCTCTGATTACAAATAATATTTGACATCTTTTTCATGTGCTTATTTGCCACCTGTATATTATCTTTGGAAAGGTGTCTGCTCAGGTCTTTTGCCAGCTTTTTTTAAATTGGGTGTCCGTTTGCTTATTTTTTTAGTTTTAAGAGTTCTCTGCATATTTTGGATAAAAGTCTTGATATCAAGTATAAGATTTGCAAAT
Source organism: Hylobates moloch (assembly GCF_009828535.3). Taxonomy (NCBI): domain Eukaryota; kingdom Metazoa; phylum Chordata; class Mammalia; order Primates; family Hylobatidae; genus Hylobates; species Hylobates moloch. The sequence continues at coordinate 119,397,751 of NW_026652284.1, forward strand.
ACTTTATTTCAATCTGTGACTTGTTTTTTAATTTTCTTAATGACTCTTCCTTTTTTAACTTTGACAATTTTCATATGTGAAATTAAAATATGTTTCTAAAGGAAGTAAGCAGAAGTACTGTGCTCTACTCTGAAGTCTGATTTCTCTTCCTTGTTCCCTCATTCCCCACGGGGCTATTGTCATGAATCTCTTCCTCCTCCTGCTTTAAGGTTCATTCAGCTCAGTGTCACCTCCTCCCTGAAGCCACCACAGCTCCTCTTATTTCTTCCCAGCAGTAAGGCAGCAATAGATTCCCTTTCCTATGTTATTCTAACACCCTGTGTCTCCCTTCCTCCTTTATCTGTCTGAAATCACAATTATATTATGATTTTCTGTTAGTGAACCGATTTTCCCTCCTTTTTGAGTGCTGACATGATGCTCGAAGGAAAGGCTCATTAGTCTAGGCACTTTGGATTTTGGGTTTTCAGATTCAGAATTCTCAACTGTTAAGTATATTGCACATATCCCAAACATCTGAAAACCTCCAAAATCCAAAACTTTGTCTCATTCCAAGCATTTCTAATAAGGGATACTCAACCTGCACACAGTGAGCAATTGCTGGGTAGGTTACCTACAAATGAATTGTAAGTGTGTGAGTTACTGAGGTGCATGCACACATATCCACATAAGGTTTCATTTGGGGGAACAAAGTTATATTTTAAAAAGTAAGTTGGAAAACTACTATAGTTAACTATCCAAGTATCACTCTTAATTATCAGTCTGCAATGGATGACTATATCCCAGGGTTGTGTGAGATGATATATTTAAAGCTGTATCTAAGGGCTAAAACCCAGCAGGCACTAGATAATAGCGGTGGGTTCTAACTTGGTTTCTAGGTTCCCATTGGCTCAAATGGAGATTTACCTACTCCCTGTGCCATTATTTCTGGGGTTTTGGCAAGATCCTCTCCACAAAAAAAGTTGCAACCAATAGGATAAAGGGGCAACCAATAGGATAAACTGAGGCAGAAAGAGTAAGAAGCACCCAGCACAGGTTGACCCAGATGCCAGAAGCATCAAAGGATTAAGTATCAAGAAGTACCAAATTTTCAAGGAGTATCAAAGGAGTAACAAAGGGGTATCACAGCAAGAGCTGGGGGAAGGGTGGAGTTAGGATGGACCCGACACTCAGTCATGTTTGGGACTCTTGCCCAGGCGTGGCTGTAAATAATGTTCATGCTTCAAGCAAGTTATTCATCTGTGTTTCTAACTTTCTCCTTTCAAAAATAAATATAGAATTTTATGAAGCATATTGCCTACAAACCCAGCATCCAAGGCTATTGTTCATCTGGGTAATCCCTCTTTCCTCCTAACTACTTATTTTCCAGATAATAAGCATGAAATATTCATCATCACTTTCTATTTTTTAAATTTGTTTTTAGAAAGGAGCCTAATCATGTATGGTTATGCAATTTCAAGTACTCATGGACTCCCACAGCTGGGATTAGAAAACCTAAGAAATCATACAGCCCAGATACTCCAATTACACATAAGGAATCTGAGGATCAGAGTTTGCACAATTTATCAAAAATGCAGTGCTGCTGACTTGGGGAGCCAAGGGGAGAATCTGTGACCCCTGATTCTTGGGCCACAGACTTTCTAGCTTATCGTACGTTGCTTTGGATTCATGTGGCAACCAGAGGAGGCTGTAACATTTTAGTTTCTACCTGGCATTCCAAGTCACATCTTAACACAGGACTTACCATAGGTCATCCTGAGATTCCAGCCTGGATGCTGGAAGCATGGGAAGGCTGTCAAAGGAAGTAAAGGCTCTAAATATGTGTGTCAATAGATTTAGAAAGAAAGAATGTCTCACTCAGAATAAGCAGTCTCGATCAAATACTCACAAGAAAAAGACTTTTGTGAAAATTTAGCTACTTTGGTGTGAAGAAAGTATTGAGCAAAAGAGAAGGGTGGTAGGATTGATACATTCCTAAATGACCAATTTTAGTCAAAATGTACTATATCACATTCAACCTGAATTGTCCCTAAGGTTTCATTACACAATCATTTTTGCCAAGTGTAGCGTGACCTTTAAAAATTCTGAATGAGTCATTTTCAAGTTCTGGGGACACTAGACAGGTGAGCTTAATCAAAAGTTCATACTATGAAGACCTGCAACTTTGTATTGTATTTTACCAACCTCCATAGATAGGTAGTCACGAAACTCAAAGTGATCCTTGACAATTAATATTAATAAGAATATATTTTTGAGTTGGAACAAATATAAAACATCCAAAAGGACCAGAAGGATGCAAGATGCCAAGTAACAAAGAAACCACCAAAAACTCTGGAAGTAATCATGGAAAACTGCATCGCACTTCTCATTCCTGCTCCCTCAAAATTCTAGAAGGAGAAAGAAACAAAGAAAGAGGGAAGGGAAGGAAAGGGGAGGAAAGGGAAGGGAAGGGAAGGGGAGGGGAGCGGAGGGGAGGGGAGAGGAGGGGGGGAGGGGTGGGGAGTGGGGGAGGGGAGAGAAGGGGGGAGGGTAGGGGAGGGAAGGGAAGTTGGGGAGTGCACTGGGGGCATTCCCTGAATTACTCCTCACTTGTCACCTGAATGGGCTGATGTGCTTCACAGTTTTACTTCAGCCCTTCCTAAAGCTGTCTGAAGGTAGTAATAGATTAATCTCCACAGCCACATCCTATTTTTTTATGGTTACTGTTTTTTAATAAAAATGTTTTGTATTGATACATAATATTTGTACTTAATTTTTTATTGATACATAATATTTGTACTTATACAAGTGTGTACACGTGACATTTTGTTACATGTCTAGAATGTGTAATGACCAAGTCAGAGCATTTAGGGTATTCATCACCTCCAGTACTTATCATTTCTATGTATGTATAACATTTTAAGTCCTCACTTCTGCCTATTTTGAAATGTACAAGACATTTGTTGTTAACTATAGTTACTCTACTCTGCTATTGGACAAAAGAACTTATTCCTTCTGTATCTAATGGTAACATTTTACCCATTGGCCAAACTCCTCTTATCTCCACACCTAACACACACACCCTTCTCAGCCTCTGCTATCTATCATTCTACTGTCTACCTCCATAAAATCAACTTTTTAGCTCTCACATCTGAGTGAGAACATACGATATTTGTCTTTCTGTGCCTGTCTTATTTCATTTAACATAATGACCTCCAGTTTCATCCATAGTGCTGAAAATGACACGATTTCATTATTTCTATAATAAATATATTATAAAATTATAATAGCCAAATAGTATTCCATTGAATACACATACCAGATTTTTCTTTATCCATTCATCCATTGATGGACACTTAGGCTGATTCCATATCTCTGCTATTGTGAATAGTGCTGCCATAAACATGAGGGTGCAGGTATCCCTTTAATATACGGATTTCTTTTTTTTTGAGACGGGGTCTTTCTCTGTCCCCCAGGCTGGAGTGCGGTGGCGCGATCTCGGCTCACCTCAACCTCCACCTCCTGGATTCACGCCATTCTCCTGCCTCAGCCTCCCGAGTAGCTGGGACCACAGGCGCCCACCAACACGCCCGGCTAATTTTTTTGTGTTTTTTAGTAGAGACGGGGTTTCACGGTGTTAGCCAGGATGGTCTTGATCTCCTGACCTCGTGATCCACCCGCCTCGGCCTCCCAAAGTGCTGGGATTACAGGCTTGAGCCACCGCGCCCGGCCGTCGGATTTCTTTTTCTTTTGGATAAATACCCAGTAGTAGGATTACTAGATTGCATGGTATTTCTATTTTTAATTTTTTGAGAAATTTCTATACTGTTTTCTATACAGGCTGTATTAATTTGCATTCCCATCAATAGTGGGTAAGAGCTCCCTTTTCCATGTCTCACCAGCATCTGTTGTTTTGTTTTGAGACTCTCACTCTGTCACCTATGCTGGAGTGCAGTGGTGCAATCTCAGTTCACCGCAACCTCCGCTTCCCACGTTCAAGTGATTCTCCTGCCTCAGCCTCCTGAGTAGCTGGGATTACAGGCATGCACCACCATGCCCAGATAATTTTTGTATTTTTAGTAGAGATGGGGTTTTACCATGTTGGCCAAGCTGGTCAAGAAGTCCTGACTTCAAATGATCCACCTGCCTTGGCCTCCCAAAATGCTGGGATTACAGGCATGAGCCACTGTGCTGGCCATGTTGTTGTTGCTGTTGTTGTTGTTGTTTTTTTTTTTTTTGGTCTATTTTTTCTTCGGAGACTGGGTCTCACTGTGTTGGTCAGGTTGGCCTTGAACTTCTGGGCAAAAGCAATAACCCTCCAGTCTTGGCTTCCCAAGTAGCTGGGACTACAGGTATACACCACTGTACTCTGCCTTTAATAATAACCGTTCTAACTGGGGTAAGATGATATCTCATTGTTGCTTTGATTTGCATTTTCCCGATTACTAATAATGCTGAACATTTTTTCATAGAACTGTGGCCATATGTGTGTATATTGAGAAATATCTATTCATGTTCTTTGCCCACTTTTTAGTGGGATTATTTGTGTTTTTGCTGTTGAGTTCCTTGTATATTCTGGATGTTGGTTCTTTGTTAGATGAATAGTTTAAAAATATTTTCTCCTATTCAAAAGATTGTCTTTTCACCCTGTTGATTTTTTATTTTGCTGTTCAGGAGCTTTTTAGTTTAATACGGTCCCATTTATCTATTTTTGTTTTGGTTGTCTGTGTTTTTGAGGTGTTAGCCATAAATTCTTTGCCCTGACCAATGTCCTGAAGTGTTTCCCCTATGTTTCTTCTAGTAGTTTTATAGGTTTGGGTCTTGACGTTCAGTCTTTAAACCATCCTAAGTAGATTTTTTTTATATAGTGAGAGATAGGGGTCCAGTTTTGTTCTTCTACATATGAACATCTAATTTTCCCAGCACCATTTGTTGAATAGAGTGTCCCTTCCCCAGTGTATGTTCTTGGCACCTTTGTCAAAAATTAGTTGGCTCTAAATACATAGATTTATTTCTGGGTTTTCTATTCTGTTCTATGGGTCTTTGTTTTTACACCAATACCATGCTGTTTTAGTTACCTTAGTCTTGTAATATATTTTGAAGTCAGGTGGTGTGATGCCTCTGGCTTTGTTTTGTTTTGTTTGTTGTTGTTGTTTGCTGAGAATTGCTTTGGCTATTTAGGCTCTTTTTTGTTTCATATAAATTTTACTAGTTTTTTTCTATTTCTGTGAAAACCAATATCAGTATTTTGACAGGGATTGTATTGAATCTATAGGTTGCTTTGGGTAGGATATTCATTTTATTGATATGAGTTTGTGTGATCCATAACCATGGATGTCTTTTCATTTGTTTATGTCTTTTTCAATTTTGTTCATCAGTGTTTTGTTGTATTATGACCAGAATTCAAGACACATATTGAGGAAATGTCCTTACAATTTTAAGAGTCCTTTACTGTGGACAAACAGAGGCTACTACATGGCAAGTGCTCATCCACTGCTGTTGGATATGGCTTGTACAGCAGGAAGCAACATTTCTTGGAGGTTTATTATAATCCTCTTCCCTGCACTGTACATGTTTAAACATATATTGGACATGCCCTAGTAATGCCAGGGCCTTTGCCATTCTCAGTCTTAGAATACTGTAGATCTGGTGTCCTCAGATTAATGATGGACTAATAAGGACTAGCAACCATCTATTAGACAACAGATACAACAACTGAGTTGACTCCAACAGACTTTCAAGAGCCTGCCTGCCATCCCTCACTGGTGGCCAGCACAGGGAAGGTGATGCAGATGGCTCTCCCAGCAGGTATATAATCTGAGTCCTTAGCTGTGTCTTGCAAGTCTCCCAATGACTGACAATACTATGCTTGTTGCCTAGAAAGGTACTGTCAGAACCTGTCCTGTGAGAGGTGATATTCAGGTAAAGAAAGATGGAAGCAATCTAGAGGCCAGAAATGAGCAAAATTGGTGAGATAATTTATCTGTCTTCTACATAAGAATCATATGAATCCCTTCAAGTTCTGGGTTGTCAGTGGGACCCCCTCCTTAGGATCTCAGATAGAGGAAAAAATTCCAAGGTAATTAAATTTATGTTTATGTGGAGCTCAGTGATCATAGAAGTTTTCCAGATGGCCTATTCCCTGGTTAATTAACTCCTATGGATTAGCAAAAGCATATGGCTATACAAAACTATTTGGAATGTACATTTGTCACCTGGTTGATATTACATGATGGTTATATCTATTAGAAATGAAAAAGTGGATTAATTTTAACACCTCAATGAGAATTTAAAAATAAAATCCATGTTAAACTGTTGAATAAGAAGTGCCACTAATATATCCAGCTGTCTACTCAAGAGAATTTATAAAATAAAAGTTTCATGGGTACATTACCTTGGCTAACAAGGTAAAGACAGCTTGAATTGAAAGGTGTGGGAATTGTCAATAATTTTGAAGAGGCATTGCATATTTAAAGGTAATTTCCAAATAGCAATAGATATCTTAGCAAAGTTCCTGAGAACTTATTGGAGTGTGGTCATATAACACCATCAAATGCAGTCATCTTAGCCCAAGTTCATATACCAATCCCACATATGAAGGGTTTTCCCTTGAAATAAGGTGATGTTGTTTGTTCTGTCAACCCCCATCCAACATGAAAAGAATGAACCACTTTTTAAATCTGCTCTATAAGGGAACACATTTTCCTAATGAATGATTTGGTCATTGAAAAAAGCTGCTAAGCTGTTAACTGGTTCCCTATCCTCTCCACGTGAACCAAAGTCAGTATCCTTCTGAGGACCCAAAAGGCCCCAGCTGCCCCAGCAGAGGGAGATCAAGAATACACTCTAGGCCAGGTGGGCACTGTTCTTGTTAAGTGTGGGGGAGGAGCAAGCGGGTCTATAAGAAGCCTGAGGCAGCCCTTCTCACCCGGGTGGGTCACAGCTTATGAGGGCGTCTGCGTGGGTGGTCACCTTTACCTGCCGGGGTTTGGGAGCTCTGGAGTGTGCCTGGGTCTGCAGGAGTTGGGTGGATTTCCAGGGAGATCAGGAATTGTGGGCTTTCGTGATTCTCTTTCTATTAAGGCAAAGTTACTTCCTTCTTCCTAATGCTCGCTCTCTGCCCAACCTCTCCTCGGGGCCTTCTCTCTGTGGCTGTTCTCTCCTGCTCCCATGTCTCACTGTGACCCTCAAGGGACAGACATGGAAGCCTCTTGCCAGCCTCTCTCAGAAGTGCACTGGCTCCATATGATCTACTTCTGGAATCTTCAAAGACATCTTTCTTTCCTCAGAAGCCCCCCTTTCCCTTTAGGAAAAGCACCTTGAGAACTGCCTGTGAGAAGTTTGGGTCACCTTAAAAAGGCAATGAAGATCTAGTCTCTAATCACACTTTAAGAGAAGTGGACCGAGGTCTCAGGAAAGCCTCAATTCCTAAAAAGTGTAGTGTGGGGGGGGCCCCCATGGTTGCTGGAGAACAGGATTTGGGAAGCAGAATGAAAGGCAGTTTTTTGCAGAGCTGGAAGTTCCTAATAGGGAAGATCTTCTCTAAAGTTCTATGTTTAGTGTAGAAGCATGCAGGGTTGGGTTGTCTCTGAAAGAACTACTGAGTTAAAATGAGTCAATGATTGTCTTCATCTGGTACACAGAACAATACTGAATTTCATGCTGTCTTCTGCAAGATGGGGTGGTAACTGCCATCCCCGTGCCCAATAAGCACCAGGTGTTATCTTCTGATCCTTTTGTTATGACACCTGTTGTCATTGAGGACTAGATGATTAGGTATTGGAGCCTTCTGAAGCTAAACCTTCACATAAACTTGTGCTAAAGAAGTCAAGTGAGCTTTAAGTTCAGCCACCAACATGGCAGCAATTGGCCATAAAAGCTAAATGCCTTCTCCCGTGGCAGAGGCCCCTAGAACTGAAGAGCAGGCCCCTTGGAATATTTCAGTCCTTAAAGCATGTATTACTCTGTATGGCCTCCTCTGTAAGGAGGCACTTAACTATGGATTTATATTAAGCTTACAAGGGCTACCTGTGGATGCGCAGGGGGCTGCTAAGGACTCTGCTGGTCCCTCACTCTCGCAACTAAAACCTTCAGATTCCTTAACAGAAGGCATTTGCTATTCCACTCAATATCAGCCTGGGAGCCAAAGTGCTTTGGTCATGTTGCCTAGTTCTACACTAACAGCAGATCTGGCAAACATTTACTTCACATGACTAATAATGTTCACTAGCCCTGTGAGACAATATGCCATGAACGACGTTTTGGACATCCAGAATCTTGATGCAGCAATAGGGGGTAGGGGGAAACAAGTCTTCATTTCTCGTTACTTCCAATATCCTATAGCGAAGTCCCCACTAGGCAGGTGCTGTGACCCCTGTAACCAAGGAGTTTATTAACAAAATGCTACTATGCTTCTGTTTCTCCTTACTTTCTTGTTAAGCACAGTATGCTGTTTAAGAAAGGTGGAATCTGGGTTTGCCAGCTGGAATTTTCTCAAAGCAACACAAGTAACTTTGCGGGTAGAGGGATTCTTCCCTGGTCTTTCTGACTGAATCTGATTCCTTTAATTACCTGCCTGTAAACAGAGCAATTCTTAACTCCAGCACCACCATCCATCTTATTCATGGCTCAGGTTTCTAACTGCTCTCCTGCAAATAATCCAGGCAGGCTGAATGTGGAGGCTTCTGAGACGACTCGAGTGAGGCCATGTGTTAAGACATTCCAGGTAACTGCTGCTTCCTCTCCTTTTGGGAAAGGTATTGTAAGTGAAACCAGGTGAAATGCTTCACTAAGAACAGCCAACGGCTTCCACAGATAATATCTGACCAGTGGTCATGGTGGGAAAAACCACAAGGGCAGAGAAGCTCAACGTGGCCCTTGGGGTATGTTTTAGAGAACTTGTGGAAGATTTTCTAGGCTCTCCCAAGCCTGCATCTTACGTAGAGAAGATCCTACTGTAACTACGTCTATCATTTGATGTCATGTCATGCTAGGGGACCTAGTCCACTCCAATTCCTTTCCCTTGTGCTAAATTGGAAGCCTCCCCGATCACTTCTGACTTCAGCATTCCTGTCTATATGAGCTTGCCTGCTCCTCATTGTCCTGTCTAGGACACCAGCACTTCTAGATCACATTTTTATAGACTTGGCATATCCACAGACCTGTCACGTAGATACATCATGTAATGGTGAGATCTAGGCTTCTGGCATGCCCGTCACCCAAATAGTGTGAACAGTGTACCCTATTGGTAACTTTTCAATCCTCACCCCCTCTCAAAATCCCCATTGTCTATTTTCCTGTTCACGTGTACCTACTGTTTAGCTCCCACTAGAATGAGGCATTTTGTTTGAAAATCAAACGTAAGTTTCACTTAGGATAAGTCTTCAGTTCCACGTTACTGGGAAAGACATGACTCCATTCTTCGTTATAGCTGCACAGTATTCCGTGGGCTTGGAACTCTTTCTAATCCAAACAGGGATTCCCAAACCAGTGAGGGACTTATGCTGGTACATCATAAATACTCCTCAGTGCACAGTGAAACTTAAAACTCGGAGCTGCCCATTTAGTTCCTCACTAATATGTTCTTTATGAAATGTTTCTAATTAAAATGTGTATACGTCTGCTCAAAGTCCAAAATTGTTCTTCCTGCACACAATTTTAAGAATGAATCCCTAAAGCCCTGAGAGGCTCTCCTTTATTGGATTTGGGCTGTAGAAAGTTAAACACAGATGTTCTCTCTGAGAAGGTATAATCAGAGACGCGGCGTGGAGAGGAGGGAGGCCTTGGGGGGAGTCAGGGGCGTTCCCTGTGCACTCACTGGCCATCAGGGGTAAGGCCTCACCCGAAAGCAAAGGTGTGGTGCACTCTCCCTCTGCTGACTGTCAGGCCTTGCCTCTTCCACTTCCCAGCCCTGGTTCCTCTTCCTTCCTCTACACTTCAAAGGTGTCAGAACTCAAGGATATGCTGCCAGCTACTGAAGCCAAACTGCAGTGCATCCTCTTCCTTGAGTGCATATAGATGCCTTGGCTCAGCTGGAGCCTCTCAGGGCTTTAGGGATCCAATCTTAAAACTTAAGGCCTGTTGCTGGAGCCTGGGTGGGTAATGTAGGATCTCAAATTGCAGCTTCAGCACAGGTGTAGCTCAGGTGATGAAACTGCAACACCCTGCACTTATTTAGAGAAAGGGGGGGTGGCCTAGGCAAACATCCGCTATGCCCTGGTAGCACCCCTGGAGGAGCATGCTCTGTCTATGGAGGACCAGAAGGTGCCACCTCTTATAAAGGAGTGTAGAGGTGCCAGCGTGTCTTCAGGATCTGCCCCTGAGGAGGGCTTGCAGGAGGTCAGGACTACGCCAGGAAGGAGCAGCTCTGCTTATTGCAATAAGATGTGAGCTGTTGACCTGTTCCCTCATCTTTCCTCTCCACATGGAGAGGTGGTTGTCAATATCCTCGTGAGGACCCAAAAGGCAGCAGCTGCTCCAGCAGAGGGAGGTCGAGAATACACTCGAGGCCAGGTGGGCACTGTTCCTGTTAAGTATGGGGGAGGAGCAGGCGGGTCCCTAAGAAACCTGAGGCAGCCCTTCTCATGTGGGTGGGTCAGTTTTTACAAGGCAGCCTGGGTGGGTGGCCCTTTTTCTCACCAGGGTCTGGGAGCTCTGGAGTGTGCCTGGCTCTGCAGGGGTTGAGTGGACTTCCGGAAAGATCAGAAATGGTGGGCTTTCATGATTATTAAGGCAAAGTTGCCTCTTTCTAATGGTCTCCTTTGAAACATTTCCTCCTCAGGCCTTCTCTAGCTGTTCCCACCTGTTCCCCTGTGTCACCATGACCCTGAAGGGGCAGATATGAAAACCTCTGGGGTCTCAGAAATGTGCTGGCTCCACAGGATATACCTCTGGAATCATCAGAGTATCTCCTTTCCTTAGAAGCTCCTTTTTCTCTTTAGGAAAAGAACCCTGAGAACTATATATAGGAAGTTCAGGCTACCCCTTAAGAGAGGCAGTGAAGATCTCTTCTAGCGGTTTAGAAATAAACCAAATTCTTGAAGCTTCAACTCGCCATGAAAAGGCTGGGGAGTGGGTCCCTGAGGCTGCTGTGGGGAGCTTGTGAAACTGGATTTGGGGGAAGTAAGGAAGGACAGTTCGTGCAAAACTGAAGGTCCCCACAGGAAAGATCTTTCTAGCTTTCTTTTCCTTTGTTTAGTGAAGTAAACAAGAATGGACTGCTCCAAGTGTTGGGTTAAAAGGAACAGTAATGACTCAATTGGAAAAACAAGGAAATTGAATTTTATGACCTCTTCTCCTGCATAATGGATGGCAGCTGACATCCCTGTGCCCAATCAGTACCGGCTATCTTGACACCTGTTAGGGTTCAAGACGACTGGCACCTGGGGCCTGTTCAAACTAAACGTCTGCATGGATTTTATACAAGAGGTAAAATGAGCTTGTTTTAAGCTGGAAAAGTGGTAGCCAATCAGCTGTGGAAGCCAAATGACCTTTAACGTGGCAAGTGCCCCTAGAACTGAGAGGTGCAGGCCCCTTAGAGAACTTTGGCCTTTAAAACAAGGTTGTGGTTCTTGCAAGCATCTCCTTACAAGTTAGACCACACTAACTGGAATGGACATGAAGATTACAAGGGAGACCTGCAGACATGTGAAGGGTGGTAGTGAACTTTGCTATCCCTTCAAACTCTTGCAGCTAAAAATCCTCTTAATTAAATAGAATGGCACATGCCTTCTGTCCCTGGGCCCCAAAGTGCTCTGGTCCTCTTGCCTTAAACCTATACTGATGTTGGATTTGGCAAGCCTTCCTGTATATGCAGTATTGCAAGGCTTCCTGCGTCCTTCAGTAATGCTCATTACCTATAAAACGCTATGGCAGAAACTACATTCTGGACAACTAGAATCTTGACCTAGCAAGAAAGGTAATCTTCTTCCAATATTGTGTAGTGAAACTCCATCAGGCATGTGGCCATAATCCCACTACTTCTGAGGAGTCTACTAATGAGAAATGCTACCGTACACTTTCACCTTCTGTGTTAAGCACAGTATTTCTGTCTTGGGAAAAAGGTGACTGGATTTTCTGGTTGGATTTTACTCAAACAACCAAAGTAGTTTTGGCGCAGAGGATTCAACCCTTTATTTCTGATCCAGTCTAGTGCCTCTGGTGATTGGCTACCTGTAAACAAAGTCTTGTTTCTTGCTTCCGTTTAACCTTTATCCTTAGCTCAGGCTCCTAATTGTCCTGTAAACCCAGCAAGGAAGCTGAATGGGGGAGGCTCCTCCGAGATGGTGTTGTGAGTGTACTAAGACGTGTTCTCATGGTAAATTGCTTTTGGGAAGCGCGGTCTAAGTAGCCTGTTGTATCCTTTCAGCCTGCTCCACAGAGAAAAGCTACCAGCTCACGTAGACATTAAGGTCCTAGAAGCAGTTCTGAGGCTCTTCTGGGCTTTCATGGCCAGCATCCAGGTTTCTGCAGCTACACTGCCATGGAGGCCTGCCTATCCTCAGACTGAGCCCTCCCCGTTCTACTCAATGTTACAGCTGCACACACCAGTGGCTCCTCCTGGGACGTGCACTGCCACAGGGCCTGCTTTTGTCTCCCCTTCCCCTTATCCAAAAGCCGGTATCTTATGGGTAGGGGGGTACCGCTGGCTTAGAATGTGGAGTTAAAGGCTTTGTAAGCCCCGTTCTTGCATCCTGAAATGAGTCGGACCCATGTGGGAAATGTGTAGCTTGGCCTCTGACACTGGGCCTCTCAGTCCAGCCACCTGTTTCCTGGACACTGCACTGCGGGTTCTTCCCTCTAACTCTAGTGCCTAGGAGACACAGGCACTGTTCAAGGCCTGGGGCACAGAGCCATCAAGACAGTCTCATGATAAATCAAGATAAGACACATGCAGGAAGAATGAGTGTCTTACCACTCCTTTTCTTGGCCCTTCTGGGTGCTTCTCCTAAATTTGGAGCCTTTTTATCTCTTTGGTGCACATTGCAGTCTTGTATGTTTCATCAGCCCCATCCTCCCAAATTGGATCCCTCATGCCAGTAGCTGCCATAACACCACCTGTTCTAGTGGTGTCTTACTCTCCAAAGCCCTGCCTTGAGATTTCTGTTTATGTGCACATTGTCATCCTACGGCACCTGTTCTCAGAAAAATAGCCCAAAGGAACAGCAGCCAGTGGGGAAGTGACTTGCATTTCTATGGTATGGTAGCACTTTCCCACTCTTAATAGAATGTTGACTATTCTTCCCGCCACCATCCTTGTTGCAGAGTAGGAGACGAGATGCAAAAGATAAAAGGAGAATGAGGAACAGATGGATGAGGTTAGTAAGGCCATCTACCAGGATGCTGCAAATTGGGAAGTCCTGCAGAAGTCTAGATCTCAAGCTCTGAGTTGGGAGCTTATGTGCTCCTAACTCAATATAGTTTGCCACCTAGGGATGGAAGGAATGCAGAGAACTCGAATGACAATCCAGGTTTCCCTACTATACACAAATCCTTAGCTAATTTGGCTGAGCTGCTTCAAGCTAGCGTCAGATTATACACATTCTAAAGATTCCAAAGTTATCCCTAAAGCTATTTGTCTCTCCTACCCTGTTTGTCTGTTTCTCCACCACCTGGGTGGTGGCAGGATGTGCCTCCTTGAGAGGGATGATCTGTCCTGCAAGCATCTCTCCTGTCTCAGAATCCCAAATTCTAACAATTCTTCCTGAAGTTGCTAGTTTTTAGTGGTACTTGAATTTCCTCTGAGGAAATTCCTGAGCACCATGTGCCTGGAATTAAACCTCACAATTGATCTTCAATTTTATAAGTGGCTTAGTTTTCAGATACTAAAAAGTAGATTTGGGGTGACCAATGTTTGTGCAATTCTTAAAAAAGCCATTTTCTCTACTTAAAAGGCAGGAAGTATTCAAATCCTTGGAAACTGCTGAAATTGAATGCCAGGATGCTTAGCTACCCTGGAGCTTGTTCCTATTTTGAGCAGGTGCTCATGGCATGAACATGAATTGGTGTTCTCCAGCTGTGTAGTTCATATGTTGTCCTAGTGCCAGAATCAGAGTGAGGTAGAGCCCTGAAACTCTCGTGGCTGCATCCCAGTCGAACTGGAAGGAGCTAAACTGCCCTAAAATGAAGACGAGTCCTAGCTTCTGATATGTCCAGGTATACTCTTTAGGATCTAACTGATTTGGGTTGAATAGGTTGGGTATGATGAACCTGCTCGAGTAAGGCTTGTTCTAATCTTTTGTTAAACTGAAATGGAAATACTCTTATTGAAGGTAGCAGTTAGTAAGCATCCTATCTTTTAGAGAAAGTGCTACTGTTATCTTGAGTATGCTTCTCCCCTAACTTCCTTCTGAAACCACATAGGCCTCTTTGCATGCCCTACCATGCTGTTTCTGTATCTTCACTTTTTATTTCTACATCACCAATTTCATCTCCTAAGATACCTCTTCTGCTTTGATCTCATCCATTGAGTTAATCTTCAAGAGAGTAGGATGATCTTTGGATACTAACAACAATTTAGCCTGTCTGTGAGGACAGTGGTGTTGCCAGGCCGAAAGATAATTTCTGGAGTCCAAGCAATTGGATTGGATCTACATACAAATCCTCAACCACTTATGATTGCTAGTGGAGCAGATGGAAGTCTAAGTGCTGCTAAATATGTGAAGCTAGAGACAAGACTGACAGCCCAAAGGCACAGCACACTTGCAGAGTGTAGAATGAGGGTGAGGCTCAGGAGTCCTCCTGTGAGTTTTAGGGTAGGGTAATAAGAAAAGTTCTACCCGAAGAAATCCTGTAGGTCTGACAGTCTAAAGGTTCCCATAAACGGGGTTAAGGGGTGAGGAACTGGACTTATGCCAGTAACAAAGATGTGACAAAAGCTCTGAGTAGCAAGGGACTCTGGGGCCCTGACCTGAGTCTCCACTTGCAGAACTTAGGAGTGTTTGTCTCGACAAATACATGCAAAACATCTAGTAGGGGCCAGTTCTTGGGATGGGGGCAGTAGAGATACTGAATCTAGGGGTTTGACTTTGGAAATAGTGTATAGTCAAGATTTAAATGTCACTTTACCCTTACAAGAACAGGCTGAATGTGGCATCTAGTGGCACATAGGGAGCCTGACTTGTAAGATTCCCAGAATTAAGAGGAACCTCAAGGTTTGTCGCCTTCCATGTCTTGAGAAGGGTTCCCATGAAACTGCTTCAGGAGAAATGAGATAGCTTCTGATAAAATGTAGATTAGTCTCCTGTAGAATGATCTTGAATATGTGTAATTGTCTGGCAATTCAGATGAGTAAGTAGAAGACAAAACTGATTGCTAGCCTTAATTCCAACATTCCTGATCTCCATGCATGTCTCCCACTGAGACATCAATATTACAGAGAAATTGCTATCACCAATAGACTATACCCTATTAGGAGAAATAGACAAATAGTTTTAGGGATAACTTTGGAGTAATTGTTTGAACGTGTATAATCTTTGACTCTAGCTAATTGGCTGAGCTGCTTTAAGCTAAGGAATTGTATATAGTAGGGAAACCTGGATTATAATCCTAGAGTCCTCTGGGGATCTTATAGAAGTTCTTGTAGACTGTCCTGGGAGCTGAGAAGCTTTACACAAGAGAACCCATACCATCATCGTCCTAGACTGTTGCATATTCTAAAGTCTGAGAACAATTTGTGTACTCCAACAGGCTTGAGTTATTTCTGAAGATAATCTCGTTAATGTTCATATTTTTATTGCTAGCCACCACCTTGTCACTATGACTTAAAAGGGATGACATTCTCCTGAGCCTCAGATCTCTTAAATCCATAGTTGGTGGGAACTATTGTTGGAGTTGCTAATATTGCCCATTCTAGTGTGGGAAAATAATGGCTAGAATTCAGAGGTGTGAGAAAGCTAACCCTAATCTCAAAGCACAGGGGTGCATCACCCAAAGCAGACATGCTCAGCTTGCATATACTCAGGAAACTTCTGGCAGGATCATTGATCTAAATGCCTCTGGACATCGAACAAATAAGACTTTGCCACAGGGAAGATCTGTATATTCATGGCAACACGGGAAGAGACCACAAAGCAGCAATATACAAAGTAGAAATAGTAGGTATGAACTTCATAAAACGAGTTGGTTTACAGCTATTGTGGGTACAGGTAAATGACTTAGTGATTTGGAAGATGAGAGTTTAACTCATTACCCTAGATTCCTAAGTCCAAATTTAGAGTACAAACACTCCAATATCTGGAGCCACAAAAGTACCAGGCCAATATTTAGACAAGAGACCTAAAAGCAGAAATCACAGGGGAAGCTGTGTTGAATGGGGCTCAGGTAGAGCTCAGACCTCTAGAACAGAGTCAGGAGGTCGACTTAAAGGTATGTCTTACCTTGACCCACCTTGAATACAGGCCCATTGAATTTCATGCCCAAAGTGAGATAGGCAATAGTTATGACTTCCACAAAACCAGGACTTCCTAGGTTAGTCTGGATAACTTTTTCTATTAATAGAACTTGAGGCTACTCTGAATGAGAAGGTAGAAACGGATAGTGAAAGAAGGAACAATGTAGCCTTAGGAAGAGGCAGGACTAGTGACTTTAGTATGAGAGAGACTTGCCATGAAAACCATTACCCTCTTGTCCGAAGGTGTGAATCTGAAGGAACTGGAAGTTCTCCAACGGTCTTCTCCAGGTAAATCATGCAGGGAGATCTGTAGTACCATTGAAAGCCAATTAAATCACTTGGAAATACATGTGGCAGTTGCATTTTTCATGTCCAAAAATCTCTTCAGACGTCTAAAATTAATACAAATGTGAAGTAGTAAAGCTAGAGTGAAGTGAATGCCTGATCCATTCTTTTAAGATGATCAAAGCTAGATAACTCTCAAGAAGGTTAAACATTCACTTTGCCATAAATGATAATAGACCCTGTATTAGTCCATTTTCATGCTGCTGATAAAGACATTCCTGAGACTGGGCAATTTACAAAAGAAAAGTTTAATTGGACTTACAGCTCCACACGACTGGGGGATGCCTCACAATCATGGCAGAAGGCAAGGAGAGGAGCAAATTACATCTTACATGGATGGCAGGAGGCAAAGAGCCTGTGCAGGGGAGACTCCTGTTCTTAAAACCATCAGATCTTGAGACCCATTCACTATCATGAGAACAGCATGGGAAAGACCTGTCCCCATGATTCAGTCATCTCCCACGGGGTCCCTCGCACAATATGTGGGAATTAAGGGAGCTACAAGTTGAAATCTGGGTGGGAACACTGAACCAAACCATGTCAGACCCCAAGGGTGAGACTGAGGGACTTTGAGATGTCTACCTGCCACTGAGCTGGTGACTGCCTAATGAGTCAAGGAGAGGAGAAAAATGGGAGAGCTTCCTTACAAAAAACAAAAGCAATAACTGTTCTAATTCTCTTCTGGATCTCTGGAAGTAAACGCAAAGGTTGTTGTAAGACTTCTCAGGCCACCTTGGAATGAATAACGCCCTGACTCCAGGAGCTTGCTTGTTTTTGTATAAATCTGAAAACCCTTTTGAGTGACTAGGTGTAGTGTAGTGAGTCTCATCAGCCTTTATCATTCTACAAGTATCTTTGCTCTTTTTTTTTTTTTTTTTTAAGACCAGCTAATCTGGATGTCTGTTACAAAGTTATGCTGGTCCCGTGTCTTCGAGGTCTTTACAGAATTAGCTGGCACTAGATCATTAGGGAATTGTGGGTTACTATGACCTGCCTAGCTACTAGTATCTCAAATGTGCAGATCCAAGTTCAAGAGAATGTTCTCTAGGTCCTAAAACTAAATGCATTATCAAACCTTGGAGATGGATAGCTGAAAATAGTGGGTAAGGGTGGCTGAAACAATCACAAGATTGTGACCAGAGGGGGAAGAAAACAGGGTGACTTAGAAAAATAGAGAAAGCTAGGACTTCATGTGGCCTCCAAACAGAAGCTTTGGGCAGGTCAAATTGACTTGGACACAGGATGAGAGGCTGTATTAGGATTCTCTACAAGGAGAGAACTAATAGAATATATGTATATGAGAGGGAGTTCATTAAAGGGAACTAACTCACATGATCACAAGGTAAAGTTCACAATAGGCTGTCTGCAAGTTGAACAAGGAAGCCAGTGGTGGATCAGTCTGAGTCCTAAAACCTCAAAAGTAGGGAAGCTGACAGTTGCAGGCCTTCAGACTGGCTGAAGGCTCAAGAGCCCCCAACAAAAACCACTGGTTGTAGGTCCAAGGGTCCAAAAGCTGAAGAACTTGGAGTCTGATGTTTGGGGACAGGAAGCATCTAGCAAGGGAGAAAGATGAAGGCCAGAAGACTCAGCAAGTCTGTTCTTCCATCTTCTCCTGCCAACTTTATTCTAGCTGTGAGAGCAGCTGATCAAATTGTACCCAGATTGAGGGTGGGTCTTGCCTCTTCCAGTCCGGTGACTGAAATGTTAATCTTCTTTGGCAAACACCCTCACAGACACACTCAGGAACACTACTTTGCGTTCCTCAATCCAATCAAGTTGACACTCAATATCAACCATCACACAGCCCAAGAATTTACATCAAATGTGGGGATCATGGCCCATGGCATGAGAGGTAGGAGATAAGCCTTCCCAGTGGTTGGACCAACCTATCTCAAGCTTCTGAGATGCTGAGGCAGGGAGGTCCATGAGCCTTTCCCAAGGTATTACTGGAAAAGCTCACTTCTGAAGCCACTGGGAGGGAAACACAACCTAGATCTTATCAGACCCTTTGAACAGACTAGCAACATTCTGCCCTCTCTTCTGGGTGCCCACAGAAAACTACAAGGATTCCATTTTTAAAGCCTTATGACACAAGGCTGACACATGGTAAGTTTCAGTGTTTAAACTATTTTCAGCATATTAGGGACATGCCGAGTTTGAGGAGTTGATAGGTTGATCAGGGATAATGTCAGTGAATGGGAGGAGAGAAGCAGGATTGGTTAGGAGATGTTGAACTGTGGTGCAAGTCCAGCTAAAGCTTCCATCAACATCACAGAGCTCCAGAATAAGTACTGTAAATCTGAAACACCCTGCAACACCTTCCTTTCTGTCTTGCTGCTGGAAATACCATGCAATGTGGTGTCTGAGCCCCTATATAAACCAGCATATTGCCTGGCCTGCACCATGTCCCAATCCCCCTCCCTAGAGGGTCTTGGGAATTGTGATGTTGGAGCACGAGGGGTGGCAGGAGTATTGCTACTGCACTCAACAACCAGCAAATTAGGACCTTGTAGCCAATTCCTGAATCCCATCTTGCTCTTGAGTTCCAGGTCAAGTTATGTTGTCATCTGTCAAGCTGACTAATAAAAGCAGAACCTGAGGTGAGGATAGGTATGTAAGTTGATATGGGAGATGATCCCACGAGCATCTGCAGGGTGGTGGGAAAGTGAGACTTGGAAGTAAATGAGTTACCATTCAATGCACCTGGAGGTCCATCTCACTTAAACTTCAGGATACACTGGCGACCTACCTCAGCGTTATCTTGGTCAGGTGGGACTTAGTATGTAACAACTGCATCCATCATAAGTTGGGCCTTGTGATGAATTCACCAGAACTTTGGCCTGCACTTCATATTGCTGAAGCCCTAGGATCTTTAAAAAGCCACTGATCCACAGTATCAGATGTTGGCATGTACAAGGACTTCATGTGCTGAGTGAACAGGAGCCAGATGCTACCAGATTCTGCTCTCCTAGGGCCAAGGTACATCAGTGTCGGGAGTGGGGGGGGACTGACAAGATCACATCCAGCCATGAGTGCAGGATCCCTGAGTGACCAGCTAGAGATGAGATGTCTTGTCTTACCCAAAACAATTCAACATTCTGTGTTATGGTGAGACTGCTACCAGAACGTGCTAATGGGGCAAGGGGGAGGACCTACTGTGTGCTCTACTTCCTGCACTTGGTCCTCCAATGCAAGTGCTGATTTACTTGTAGCTCCTGGTCATCGTGTGACCTGAATCTGCCACGTGATATAATCTGAATTGAGCAAGATCCACCAGTCAGAACAAGGACTCAGGGTAAACAAAATGTAGACTACCCTCCCTTTTCCCAGAGTCTACATCTCATCTTCTGCTACCAGACACCAAGTTTTTCCAAAGTATTTGAGCTCATCTTAGGATGAGTCCCATTGCTGAGTTGGTCCTAGCCCAGGCTGTGACTAGTGTCACTGGGGAGCTGTGAAACAAGCTGTTAGTCAGGGTCTCAGAGCTTGATCCACAGTGGCCATTAGAGGGACAGCTAAGGACTCTGAAGTCAACATAATGCCCACATTTCTGAGCTGTGCGGTTCTGTGTCCTGGACTGTGCCATGACTCCCCATCCCAGCGGTAGTGAGTGGCCTCTCTCCATTCCACAGAAGGAATAGAACATGTGCTGGAGAAAAACTCAGTCTGATTCAGTCACCTTTAGACCTGTGACTAACTGGGAGCCAATCATAATTCTGACTTGCCTATGGTAAATAGTCTTCTTCCTATTTCTCCATTCAGGTTAAATTCTGCCTTTTTCTTGAGCCTGTGGGAAATTCTTACTTTTTATGTAAACATGACCATCTGCCCTCTCCTGTTTCTAAGATGTGTGACTTTAAAGTTGCCAACTTGCAAACTCTGTAGAAATTACAGGGTTTTATGGGTGTCCTAAGTCTTTTCTAAGACAGATGGTCTTCGAATCGGGTTCTCTTTTCTCTATGCAGGATCTAGATGCTTAGACAATAACTTCTGATGTACTGAAATAGTTTGGAAAGAGCTTAGTTTCCTGAGACTTGCACCCACAACCATGTGCCTTCACTACTGAAGGGGAGAAAAAGTCCTATGTATGCCTTTGAATGATTTCTTGAACTGAAAGTGAGCAGATAGTCACAAAATGCTCACTATTTCAACTTATTTATACCTTGCCTTCTAATAGTGTTTGCATATCTCCCAAAACCATCAAATGTCCCTCATGTAAGATATGGTCAGAAGCTCATGGGACTCCTGTTCTGATCAAGGCTTGCTGATCCTAGTGACTTTCTTGGCCAGGTTTTCGAGGATTGTGCTGTTTAAGGCAGATGAATCATAGCCAAACACTTCTCAAAATTGACTGAATAAAAACCACATTTGGTCCCCTTCTTCCTGGCCCTTGACAGCCAGTTACCTTGAAGTTGGTTTGTGTTAAGTTGACTTGACACTAAGAACCTAAATGGTGGAAGGGACAGGGACATGACTCAGTAGTTAGAAGAACCAGGAGGGATTAAAGGGAAAGTTCAACTGGAGGGAAGAAGTGGCTCTCATGTTTGAGATTTTTCTGGGACAAGGCTTCTCTTGCTAAATACTGGAAAAAAATATTTGCCCAACAAATGGTACCAGAGTTACCAGAGAGGGCTTAATTATTAAATAGATCTAGATGTCATCCGATATCTTCAAGAATATTGTTTTGTGGCTTAATGGCAGGATAGAGGTAGTCCTTGAATGGGGAACCTGGGAAGCATGATGTCTCTCTGCTCCTGAGCTGTCCTTGCTCCCTGTGGCAAAGACTTGTTTCCATGAGAAAGCTGTGTGGATAGTGGGCTGAAGTTTCCAGCCAACCAAGTGACTATAATATAAAACACCCCATATTGTGACTCATTTCAACCGAGGGGCTAGTAAGATCTCCAGCCAACAGATTCCATTATCAAGATGATTATGAAACTGAATATCATGGTGTCAAGGTTGGAGGAGAAAAGTTATTCTCCCCTGGAAAAACAATTTGCCTTCCATGGGAAGCTCATAAACCAGTGGTGCGTGCTCATAGGTGGTTGTGGTTATCCTTGCCCCTCACCTAAGAAATAGGATTGTCTTACCGGTTATTAATCAGCTAAAACATCATCTGCCATAAGAATCAATTACACTGAATGGGCATTTTCTGATAGTAGGTATCAAAGACTCTAAAATGAGTCTGCTTAATATTATGATTCACTCCATTGATTCAGTTAACTTGTGAGTTTGTATCTTGTACATCTTAGATTTGACTCCATGTCTCATAGTTGTCCTAAAATATAAAAATCTTGCCCATTATCTCCTCAGAATTGTCTTAATTCAGGCACACTACTTGGGCCACTGAGTTTGCCCATAACTCACCTATGTACAGTATACCTAATTTTTCTCACTTGGATATTTTCTATTCTATTCTTAAGGTTCAATAAATTCCTCTGCAATATCCAACTTACTGCTATTCCAAACCACTGTAACTGTCATCCTAGATGCTGAGACTAAGTTTGATTTAGACATCTTCTATATTATACATGTTTTATTGAACGCAAGACAGTGATAATGAAACACTCCTATAACCATATGCTCATAGGTCATTTCATAGGGCTTGTGGGGCTGTGAAACCAAGAGCTCTTAACGCTATGACCAAATACTGAAGTTTTCCATAGGATGTGATGGCCACCAGGAAACACAAGACTTAGCCACTCACACTCATGACATGACTCATATCTGTAGGAAAGTGCCTCAGTTTTAAGTGGTATAAAGTTATAACAACTAAGGTAATCAATTAAATGTTCCTTGTACTTGTATCTGTTAATCAACTTTCATTCCTTCTCCTGGTGCATGTGGAGTACCAGTTCTCATTGCATTCTCCTGGCTGAGTGTTGGGTTGGCCTCTTCCTCATCTCATCTAGAGTCAAACTAAAACTGTTGAAAGAAACAAGGATGCTTTCTCCTCACTCACAAGCCTCATTTGGGACTACATTTCCATGGGTAAATGTCTAAAATGGTGTGCAGCACAGCTTTGGAGTCTGAGCAGCTTGCCTGTTTACTGATGATGCAGCTATCCATCTTGTCTTTGATTCCATTCCTTTTATGTCAATCATGGGGCACATTACCTTTCAGCATACTGTTTCCCAGGTACAGTACCAGCTTGCTTTCATCTGGTCCTAGCCAGTGGGAGACGCCTGCAGGAGACTGAGGATGGGAGGGAAGTAATAACATGTTTTACCTCCTCACTGCCTCAGACCTCATTCTGAGTCTGCTCCATGGGCCCAGCTTCATCAGACCGGACAACCACGGTGTCAGTCTCCAATGGGAGACTATCCACGTGTTTCAAAGACACCAGCTAACCTAAATTCCCAGTCAGCCTGGGAATGGCCACAAGTGTCTTCCCTCTTGGAAACCAAGCATGCTACTTTGCATTTCCATGGCCTCTATTGTCAGGTTGTTACATCTTTCCTCAGGGAAGGGTGAGGGAGTGTTCAGCTTCCCATTACTTGTTTACATGAAATTCTTTTTGACACTTAGAATTCATGTACCTTTTCCATCTTCATGGCCAACTCTTGTATCCCCTGAGTAAAATTACAGGACAATGGTTTCTGGTTTACAAACACAACTCATTGTCAATACTCAGTATCCATAGGTTCACAGAACAAGCAGTGTTTTATCAGTTTCAGAGACTGCTTTTACCTATGGAATTAAAAATATATGGTTCTAGGCCTGAACTTCTCCCCAGAAACATTAGGAAACTTCCTAACCCTAGAAGTTGACGTTTGGTGCCATTAACACTGAACCATATAAAATAGCTTCCTATTCAAATGAACTCGGGCTGCACTGGGCTTCTCAGAAACCTGTTCTAGATTGCTGCTGTTCATCAGAAGATTCTGAAGACCAGGTAGTGTCCCCTCCCAAAGCAAACTCCAGGTTTAGTTTCAATCATTAATAGAAAAGGATTCTCATTTGTCCTTGTTCTTGAGCCTGACTTTGTTGGTTAGGACAAATCACAACGTGTGGCAATGAGAATGGGGCAGGAAGAAACCTTCAAACAGAATGGGGACAGTGCTTAGTCTTGTCCATGTCTCTAGACAAGCCGGCTCAAAATGTGTTTAATAAAACCACAGCACATACCCTGTCTGACCACGTGGGACATGGTGTTTAATGAAGTGATGTCTTCTGCTGTCCTGGTCTTTTAGCATTGTTACCTGGGCTCATAGGAAATAACCCAATAGATAACTTGGGTGCAGAGGTCTAGACTCAGAAATCTAAGTTCTTGTAATAACTTTACCTTCAACACAGCTATGGACAAACTTCAGTGTAGAAAGTAGCACTTCTTATTCTCATGGGTACAGGGCTGGCAAATGGTAGGAACAGTTGCAAAAATGTGTATATAAAGATTTAAAACTGACTTCCTAACTGATAAAAAAAATTACATTTCCAATACATACTGTACTAGGGTTCTCTGGAGGGCAGAACTAATAAGGATATGTCTATAATGAAGTTTATTAAGGAGAATTGACTCACATGATCACAAGGCAAAATCCCATGATGGGCTGTCTGCAAGCTGAAGAAGGAAATCAGTAGTGGCTCAGTCCAAGTCCAAAAGCCTCAAAAGTAGGGAAGCCAACAGTGCAGCTTTTAGTCTGGCTGAAGGCCTGAGAGCCCCCAGCAAACCACTGGTGTAAGTCCAAGAGTCCAAAGGCTGAAGAACCTGGAGTCTGATGTCCAAAAGCCAGAAACATCCAGCATGGGAAGAAGACAAAAGCTGGAAGACTTGGCAAGCCAGCTTAACCCACCTTCTTCCACCTGCTTTGTTTTAGCCATGCTGGCAGCCGATTGGATGGTGCCCACCCACATTGAGGGTGGGTCTTCCTCTCGCAGTCCACTGACTCAAATGATAATTTCCTCTGGCAACATCCTCAGGCACACTCAGAAAAAATACTTTACCAGGATAAGGACAATGTGTAGTCACCTCTCAAGTGAGAAGACAGTAACACTGCCTTTGAGAATGAGGGGTCTGTCTGCTACTGAGCTCTTTGTGACTCTAGGCAATGATGGGCACCCCCAAGATGAAATCAACATACTTGGCTCAGAAAGCACTGGATCTGCCAAATTACCCACTTAAGGGCATACTCAGAATGAAAATTTGGGGTGATTGAATTCTTGCTAAGAACAAAGATCATCACACAGATGGGACCCTCGAACTTAATGCTGGACTTAACTACAGGGCAAAACTGAGGACTTGTTCAAAGCCACATTCATGCTTTTACTAACTTCAAAATTGGGAAACTTGTCCATACCCATGGCTTGGTGTTCTCTGCACCTACTGTTTTCCTATATGCCTCTGAATACTGTCAATCTCTTCACTGATTTGGGGGTTGCTGGACATAGACTTTCTCTGGCCACCTAGATATGAAGATGTTCTGCTCAAATCAATGGGCTAAAGCTGAAATCCAAGCCTGGTCCTCAGAACTGATTATTTTGGAGCTGTTTTGCACAATGGAGAGCAAGAATTGATGTCGTTATCTAGGATGAGGCCACTATTCCAATATCCACTGATATCTATAAATGGAAAGGCCTATAGATATTAGTACTGAATAGGCTTTCATTGGGATACTTCATGTCCTAAAACTGACTCTGCTTCAGATCCCCTACACTTTGGGGGCATCCTCAGTGAAGTTAAAATATCACTGGTTTGCATTTTACCTATTCCTCATAATTAAATATGGAATGACTCCAGCAAAAAAGCCTAATGGCATCTTGGTTAAAATGAACTGTTTAAGCCAGATTGTGCCAGATTGATTGTGATAGGCTTAATAGCACCTCTTCTGGTTCAAGTTGGTGTTGAGTATGGGGAATATGGGATAAGCTGTTATAAATGCCCTGTACTAACTGCAAGGCCAAGAGACTTCCCAACGGCTCTATGGGGACAGGGTATCTCTGATCATATGCACACACATGTGTACAAGTAGAACTCAGGATGAACACATACCCAGTAATCGGTAGTCCCTGATCTAGGAGGATTTGTTCCTTCCTAGAAATGAAACTATTTCTCTATCAAATTCCTCTGTTATTCTAGAAACAGCAGGTGATGCACTCATTTCATCAAGCTGTGTAAAGATTCTATTTTCCTGGTTCTTGGTCTCATGTGAATTGAACTCTGCAAAGTTCAGACTTCAGAAACTGTCTTCAACTTCTAGTGTGACCTCTTCTGCACTGGCATGCCCGATTCCTTTGAACTTGCTCCCATTGCTGGGGGAATGTCTGAACATGAAACAAGATGACACAGAAGAGGTTATAGGAAAGCCTCACTTACATATCGTCTGGTCCTTCTGATTCCAATGTCACAGGAGCCTGTGCTATGGAAGGTAAAACTCATGCCCTCAATGAATTCTTGTGCTCAGAATCTGAATGTTGGCTCTTTGTTCTCAGGGTGGTCTTACAAATAACTTTCTCGAAGTTCACAACTGGAGTTATGGTTCAGAACACTCCACCCCCAAAAAACATCCAGCTTCTGTTGACATTTTTCTGTGTGCCTTTGTATAGCTGAGTTGTATCACCATATTAAGCCTCCAATGGAATATTCAAGGAGCTGGATGCTGGAAGGCAAAAGAAAGTTCTTAAACCTTTATCCTGAAATCTGAGTTTTTTTAGGAAATGGTCGTGTTAAAGAAGACTTTATATTCATGAGACAAATTTTTGTGTGTTTTAATTAGATGGGGTCTTGCTCTGTTGCCCAGACTGGAGTGCAGTGGCACAATCTCAGCTTACTGCAACCTCCACCTCCCGGGTTCAAATGATTCTCAAGTAGCTGGGATTACAGGTGTGCACCAACACACCCAGCTAATCTTTGTTTTAAGTAGAGATGGGGTTTGGTGAAACCAAGTTTCACCATGTTGGCCAGGCTGGTCTTGAACTCCTGACCTCAGGTGATCCACCTGCCTCAGCCTCCCAAAGTACTGGGATTACAGGTGTGAGCCACCATGCCTGGCCCCATGAGACAAATTTGAAGACAAGTCAGATGAGATACCACTGAGGTTTTCCTGGATGTTGAACACTGTTACAAATATACAAAATCATCCCAGCCATTGAAACTATGAAGAGTTAGAGTTTCACTGTTGCATGCTAAGTTTGTTCTATGGGGTTGGTGGGCAGCAGGTGGTGTGTATGAGCAATGTCACACGTTACCCTAAAGCCTTCCATTCGTGTGCATCTACTTGTTCCCTACTAAGAGTCTGATCAATGGATACTCTCTGGCTAAGCACAGGTGGCCAGCATTAATGGTGTGAGGTCTAAACTGCTTTTCTCTTCTCAGCTTAGATCTGAGTGCTAGGACCTCTGTGGAGAAGAAGCCTGAGGTTTTGCTCCATGTTTTGTTTTCAAAAGCTATTGCATATGCTAGAACATCCTGTTTACGTGAGCTCTCCTGTCATTGTGAATGGAGAAAAATGATTTGTTCTCACCTAGGTCTTAACTACAAAGGGGAGTGCTAGGAAATTCAGGATCTGACTTTAAATAGAAGTGGAAGTCTTTAGGTGTCACCCATGTAATACCTGCTCTGGAAATGAATTTTAAGTTTAAGCAGGGACACTCAAGATGGATATAAATGTCATAAGTATCCATCACATGTATGAAAGTCTTGGCTAATAGCAGTCTCCCATCCAGGAGTTGTCGCAGCCAGTTGTAGGTCCCTGTGTAGTTCAGAAAGGGCAACCAGGTCTGACCTTGAAGCTGCCTCGTGTTACTTGGAGTTTTCAACACTGAATTCACAGGACAAGATCTGTGGTAGAGAGGGAGCAGGACTGAAATTCTGGAGAAGGCTTCATTAGATATAGAAAGGGCTTCAACTAGTTTTATATGTTGAGGTTCACATAAAGACAGACTACCGATACCAGTCTATAGAACCTGCTTTCTCTCTCAAACTAAGACTCAGGAGAAAGAGGAGCAGAGATACTGAAGAGGACTGCCATAGACTAAGTTGTGGTTTCAGAAGGACCCTCAATTTTCTCTCCCAATTCTCCTACGTGACAAAATGCTGACAAACTGGGAGAGAATCTAGTACACTTAAGCGATTTTAAAAGCAACTTATCCACATAACTTTATCTTCTGTGGCAACACTCACCATGCAGGGTGGAATCTTCTCCTGTGGGTGGAATCTTCTCCTGTGGGTGGAATCTGTAATCCTGTTTGCTTTTATTGCCTGTGCTTTTGAGGTTTTACCCAAAAATTCTGCCCAAACCAATGTTCAGAAGCATTTCCTCAATATTTTATAGTCTCGGGTCTTAGATTCAAGTCTTCATGTTTTGCTTTGGTGTTTGCTTATGGTGATCAATAGAGATCTAGCATTATATGGATATTGAGTTTTCCCAGAACTACTCATACGTTTGTCCCAATGTTCTTGGCAACTTTCTCAACAATATCTATAAACATGTGAATTTATCTCTGGATTGTATCTATACTGTTCCATTGGTTTTTTGTGTATCTTTATGCCAGTATCTTTGTTTTGGCTACTATAGCTTTGTATTGTACACCTTAAAGTCAGGTGGTATGCCTCCAGGTTTGCTTTTTGTTCAGGATTTTACCTATACCATTAGAGAACATAGGGTTCCAGGCTTGAACCTGTATTAGGGTCCTCTAGAAGGACAGAACCAATAGAGATAGATACATAATGGGGAGTTTATTATATGATCACAAGTTCCCACAATAGGCTGTCTGTAAGCTTGATGAGCAAGGAGAACCAGTCTGAATCTCAAAACTGAAGAACTTGGAATCTGATGTTCAGGGGCAGGAAGTGTCCAGCATGGGAGAAAGATGTAGGCTGGGAGGCTAGGCCAGTATTGCCTTCTCACATTTTTCTGCCTGCTTTATATTTGCTGGCAGCTGATTAGATTGTGCCCACCAGATTAAGGGTAGATCTGCCTTCCCAGGCCCACTGACTCAAATGTTAATCTCTTTCGGCAACACCCTCACAGACACACCTAGCATCAATACTTTGTATCCTTCAATCAAGTTGACACTCAGTATTAACCATCAGAAACGTCTCTCCAAAATACCAGCCAATTATCCACAAGTGGGATATTCTGGGTTACATTTGGGGCCATATATCTTGTCCTCTATTAAATGGATTTTCTATAAAATGTATTCTGGCTACATTGTGCCTTTCAGCTGCATATGCTAAATTTGATACAGGAAGTTCTGAATACCATGTAGTGTCACTTTCCAAAGTAGATTCCAGGTCTAGTTTTCTTCATTAATAGGAATTAGACTGCGTTGTCTACTTATTCTTGAGCCTAACTTTACCCATTAGGATGGTCCAAAACGGACAGCAATGAGAACAGGGGATGGGGAAGGCTGTAAACTGAATGGGGCAACCAATGCTTAGTCTTGTGCTCATCTCTGACCAGATGAATCTGATTTGGACTACTCAAATCCCAGCATACACCCTGTCCAACCATTAGGTATGTTATATATTCTATGACATATAGTCTATCATTCTGGGGTGTCTCAGCTTTGTTACCTGGACTAAAAGTAAATGGCCAACAAGAGAACTGTTGAATGAATGTGGGGTCTAAATTCAGGAATCCCTTTCTTTTGTAATGACTTACCCACCAGCAAGGCTACTGGCTAATCCCAGTGTAGGAAGTATTTCCAGTTTCTGCAAGAACAGTTCTGATAAATTGTGAAGAGTTACAAATACATACAAACTTAACTGACTTTTCTGATGTTTAAACTTCTTATACATAGTAAACATCAGAAACATTCTAATGCTTCATGATATTGTGGGTGACAAGGCTCTCTGGAACAGTCTCTGGTGCTTGATTCTGAAAGGCCAGATCCCAGTTTCCTTGTTTCTCCCTTAGAATGAGCCTTTGGCCTTTCCAACTTCAGTCTGGAAGGACATGGGTTTTCTGGAGGGGAGCCTTTCTGAAGAGCTGGCTCTACAGGGAAAAAGGGCACATAAGGCTCTGTGGGAAGGGACTCCATGCTGAGGGGTGCCAGGGAATGTCAATGAAGTGCTGCTTTCCTAGACTACCTCCTTTTACCTTTGTTCCTTCAGGAAGGGATGGAGTTCAGACACAAGGTGGCTAAAGGTGACCTAATAGGACAGTATAGGTGTAAGGAAAACCTGGTGTGAAAAACCCAGAGCAGTGTGGCTTTTCATGACTAGAGCCAATAGTCCTTCCTAACATCGACCTATTACTCAATGAGGGTATGGAACAAAAAAATGTAGAGCGACTTTCCCACAAGAAAGTTGGGTTGGATTCGTGGTGACCTGTCAAATCAGAAGACCACACTGCCTGAAAATGAAGGACCTGTTTGCTACTGGTACTGGGTCTTTGACTCTAGTCAAAGATGACTGCCCCCAAGATGAAGTCAACATGCTTAACCAGCACTAGATCTGCCAATCCACCAACTAGGGATATAGCCAAAGTTGGTAAATCTGAGCTCATAAGCTTCATGAGGAACAGGTAATTCACATGGGGATGTCACTAGTGTTTAGGGCTGGCCTTAAATGAAGCATGGAAATGAGGACTTGGTGGAAGAGCTGGATGTGGCTTGGAACCACGTCCAAGCTGGGTGTTGCTATGACAAATTCTTCTCTGTGCCTATGGCTTTGTGTTCTTGCATCTACTCACTGTTCCCTCTGCCTGAATATCGATCTTTACTTCTTGAGTTTGGGGACTGCTGGGACTAAAGACTGTCCCCAGCTGCCCAGATGTGAAGCTGTTCAGGTAGTCTGCAACCTGAGGCTGATGCCCACAAGTGCATCACATTCAATAGCTGTTTGAAGCTGTGTTCTCCAGGGAATAAGGATGCTTATAAAATGCCACTACCTAGGACCAAGTGGCCCTTATGACAACGCCCACTGATGTCTACAGATGGAAAGGCCACTGTAAAAGATGCAGATATCCATATTGGATGAACTGTCTATGGAGATGCTTCATGACCTAGGACTACTTTTTCTTTCCTTTCTTTGAATGCCCTAAAAGACTTGGGGTGCATCCTCGGTGAAGATCAGAAAATGACTATTTGACATTTTACCTACAAGTTTACAGTACAGGAGATGCCTGATGGCACTTTCTTAGATAAACTGTTAAAGCCTAAGCCACCAGATATGGGGGTAGCAACTCCTGATTCAATGTGGGAGTTGGATATGGGGTGACCTGTTGTTGTAGACTCTGTGCTAACTGGAAGGACAGTTTTATTGACTGCATGAACAGGGCATAACTCAGGTTTTGTGTGCACACATGCAGTTACACTGACCCGAAGGCAGAAAACACAAACCACAGGAATAGTCTCCGATCCTAGAAAAAGGCTTCGCTCTTTGCATAACAAGAGCACAATTCTATAAAATCCCTCGTCGTTCTAGAAAATAGCAGGTGATGTTTTCATTTTAATCAAGCTGTGTGGAGGTCCCATTCCCCCTGGTTCATTCTCATGCGAGTCTCCTGTGTGAATCAAACTCTGGAGGCGTCACGGACTTCAGGAAATGTTGTCTTCCTCTACTGTAGCCTCTTATTCACTGGCATGGGCATCCTTCACTTGGATGTCAAATGTTGGCATTTGAGTACGAAACAACTAAGGCCGAAGAGTTGTAGGGATGGCATCATGAACACAGGTACATATTCTGGTGATTGAGTTAAGACACATAAGCCTAAGTGCTGTGGAGGAAAACTCATGCCCAGAATGAAATTTTAAGCTAAGGGTCTCGGTATTGACTCTAATTTTCCCAGGGTGATTTTAATCAAACCACCTTCAAAAGCTGAATAATAGAAATATGGAAGTGGCTGTTTAAATTTCTGATCCAGAATACCTCTTTCATATTTCTTATTGGGTCATAAAAAGCAGTCTTTCCTGAAAGTCTAATTCACTTGTGTCAGCAGGAATGAGTCTTGGAGAAAAAAAGTATTCGAGGGTCTGTGGCCCAGGCTACCAGCATGTGTATATATTCATGATGACTCCCTGTACCTCTTCTGCTCTCATAATTGTTTCATATTCAGAAATCAAACATTTGACATCCAGGTGAAAGGCGGCACCCATGCTAGTGCACAGAACGCTACCCTAGAAGAGAGCAAGAGAGCTGTCTCATCTTGTTTCATTTTCTGTGTAGGGAAATGGGGATGTCGGAGAAGGGCCTTGCTAATCCCATGAAACCACCTGAAAGCGTCAGCTGAGGTGTGATGGAGGTTTTCCTATGCTGGACTTTCATGGGAATCTTTCCAATGAGGTATAGTCAACAGTTGCTTAAACTACCAGGTGCACAAAGCTTGGTCTATAGGCTCAATGGGCACAAAGTAACATGTGTGAGCCACATGACATGCAATCTGAAGACTTTCACTCTTGTGTGAGTCCTAAGGAGTAGTCCTAAGCACTATTTCTGTGCTTAGACTCAGAGCATCAGGCACTCTGTGACACAGCTCTAGTTACTTCAGTAGAAGTGTCTTTACCCTGTTGTTTATCATGTAAAGATTAGGAAAGTACCTTCAGAGAAGCTGACACCCGGGGAACACTGATGCTTTGAAAACAAAGCAAAAAAAAAAATCTTTAAGTCATTTATCACATTAGATGTTTGTCTTTTGTGGCAAAACCAACAGTGGAGGGTTGAATCTTGCACTTTCTTTCCTGAACTTGTCTAGGTTTACTTGGCTAGGTGTGCAGGCTTGGGTTTTGAGGGCCAGGTTCCTCGGCTCAGATGTACTTCATATAGCAGGAAGAATGAAGTCAGACTGAAGAGGTTCCTTCATGATTACATAGGAGCCAGCATGAGGGAATTGAAGACAACTCAGAAGCAATTTCAGAAGAGATAGAATGAAAGGGTCATGTAAACCTAAGTCCACATATGCACCAAGTGCTCTGATTGGGAACTGGCCAGAAGTGGCAGTGCTTAGCAGTTTCGGCTACAGTGAAATACATCAGGTCTGTAAGTCTTGATGTCAGAGGACTCAAGCAAAGTGTGACATCCCATTGTCCAGGACAGACTAGTACAGATTTGAGCCTTTAACAGTGTTCCCTCTACATGAGCTGTTAAGACATTCTTCATCAGGTCTGGGCTGATCGGAGCATGCCTAGGAAAATAACTTCGAGTCTGCCTTCATACATCTTTTGCAGCTGCTTATTACCAGGCTTAGAGTTAAGATAAATGTGGAATAGTGTCCAACTCCTATAAAAACAGCCCCTGATGTGTGGGACTCTTGACTGGAGGGGCAGTGACATTTGCCGGCAGCTCTGGTGCCTATGTGGCTAGAAAGTAGAAAGACATCAGTGAGACATGGAGCCCAAAACTGGTTTCAAGATGACCTATGTGCACTTGGCTCTTGTCCGGGGCCACTGTGTGTGCCTCATGTAGGAGACAGGACACAGGGAGCTGTGCCTTTGAGTAGTTCTGGCTTTCCTTGTGAGATGAAGACAAAGATCTTCTGTCCTAAGTCCACTTATAAAACCTATATTCAACTAAAGCTGAGTGTCATCTCACTTAGCACCTGACTTATTGCTACAGCTGCGTGTATGTACAATGCTCACCCCAGGATACGGGTGGTGGTGGGAGTTATCCCCAGTGCCTGTGTCTGAGATGCTGGGCTCAAAGTGATTCTTTCCCCTGGCTACATGTGGAGGCTGGGACTGACTGGGTCAGCTTCCTCTTCCTCTAGATACATAAAAGATTATTTTGTTGGCCTGTTTTTCATCTGGGCTCATATTCCTGAAGCTGTACAATATTCCTTTATTGTACAATCTGTCTTCAAACTATCTCATGACCCTACTGCAGGATATGGTCAGAAACGCATGGAAATCCTCCATGTCCTGGTCAAGCATTGTTGATCTTATTTTCTGATCCTTTTCAAAACTGTCCTCAAATGTGCCTCTGAGAGGGTGGCAGCATAGGTGAAAAACTCCTTGAATTGTCGTGAATACAAAATGCATTTCAGCTGGTATCTTGTAAGTTCTGCAGTTGGTTCATGTGAAGCTGATTCAACTCTTAAGTACCTAGATGATGGGACAATGCCAAGACTCAGTAGTTAGGCAACCAGTACAGTAAAGGCTTAAAATATTAGAATCCATATGGGGAAAGACTAATTTTCTGGAGACTTTTTGGGAAGAGCCTTCTTGCCATGGTGCAAAGAACATCTGTCCAGATGCTAGCTGGCAATTTCCAGATAAGGAATGGAGGGATCCAAAGATCATCTGTTTCCCATAACATTGTGTTTTTAGTTTAATGGTGGTCTAGGTAGTAAGAGTCCTTGGATCCAGGAGCCTGGGAAGTATGAAGGCTTTCTGTCTACCCCTAAGTTGTGTTCTTTCCTCATAACAGGAAAGACTTCTTTCCATGAGGGATTTGCATGGATAGGGGCTACAGTTTACCGGCCAGGCAAATGACACTATAAAGTAGCCCCATATTGTGATTCTTTTCAACAAAAGGGGCTAATAAGATAGTTCCCAGCCCACAGATTCCATTATCAAAGGTGGTGATTATGAAACTGAAGGCTGTGGAGTGATATAAGGGTTGGAAGGAGATAGAAGTTGTTGATCCCTGGAAGGACAACTTCTGTGGGAAGCTTTTATAAACCAAGAGGTGCTGATGTTGCTTGCTGGTGGTCATCCCTACTCCTCACCTAGGCTCTAGCAGGATTGCCTGGTCTTGGTTATTAATCAGTCAAAATCATCAACTCCCATGGGAGACCTAATTGACACTCCCAACTAGCACTTTTTGACTAGCAGATATCGAGGACTCTAAAGAGTCTTTGCTACTGCCACGATTCACTTCACTGATCTGGTTAATTTGTCCCATGTGTGCTTAAGATACACTTTGTGCTTCAGAGGTTTGACTTAATATATATTGACTTACAGTTGTCTTCCAATATCAAATCTTAGCCACTCTCTTTTCAGATGTCTCCCTCTGTCCTTCAGGTGATCCATTTATACATGTATTAGGCCACTTTTGCCTACAACTTACTGTTCTGTTCATGTATATTTACATTTATCTGCATGTCATTTTGTACATTTTCTATTGCTGTCCTTAAGTTCAATAATCTTCCTCTACAATCTCATTTTCACATCCACTGATTTCTACATGCACATAAAATATGTGAAGACTTAATCTCTAAAAGTCTTAGCTCATTTTTGCCATGCATGTCTTAAATATAGCTTTTCAATACATGGAACAAAGTTATCTATCTCTTTACAATTGAGTTTTGCTCATTCATGTTATGGACAAGGAAGACTGGTTCCCAATGTATTCTCAAGGTTGAATAATGGGTTGGGCTCTTTCTTATACCCATCTGAAATCTAGATTCAAACTAAGATAGTCCAAGGAAGCAAATGCTGCTTCTCTTCCCTCACCAGCCTCATTTGGAACTTCATCTTTATGGGGAAATATCTATGGAAATGGTATGTGGTAGAACTTGAATTTGAGCAGCTTACCTGTATCTACTGATGTGGCTATTGGTCCTGTCTCACAGAAGAGAAGGAATGGACTAGTCAATCATGGTGCACACTACCTTTGAGCATACATTTCCCAAGTATGGTACCAACTTGCTGTCTTCTGCATCCAGTCAATAGGAGAACTTGGTAGGAGACTGAGAATGCAAGGAAAGGAAGCATCAAGCTGCTTCAACACCTCATTGCCGCAGACCATGTTTTAGAGTCTGCTGCATGTCTCCAGCGTCATGAAACAGAACAATCACAGTGTCATTGTTCCAGGGGGAGGCTCTATCCTTGGGCTTCAAATCACTCAGTGTCCAATCAGCCTGGGAATGGCTGCAAATGAGTTTTCTTGGAGACCAGTCACATTCCTTTCCATGGAGTTTTAGCTCATAGTATTATAAGTAACTACATACCTCAGGAATAGTGAGGGGACATTCAGCTTTCCTCTAATTGTTTAATATAAAACTATTCTAGATGTCTGGAATTGCACACACCTTATCCATATTCAGGGCTAGCTCTTATGTTTTCTTCATATAGGTAAAATAAGGAAAAATGTCTTCTAGTTTAAAAACAATAACTTGCCTCTGTGAACCTCAGAATTGGACCTCTAAGTCTTAACAATGACGTTTTATTGTAGTTTCATCATGGGACTCTGTATTTCAAAGAGGATTTAGGGTTCTAGGTTCATACCTCTCCCCAGAAATACTAGGCAATTTCCTAATACTAAAAGACTAGTGGACATCCGGAGCCATGCACATATTGTAGCCTATGAGATGGCTTGCCTATCAAATGAGCTTAGCCTCCATTGGGCTCTTCAGGAGCATATTCTAGATTGCTGATGACTCAGGAGGTTCTGAAGGCCAGGTAGTGTCACTTCCTGAAGTGAATTCCAGGTTTAGTTCCTATTAATATGAAATAGACTAAACTTACCACTTATCCTTGGCTGGAGCTAACTTTGTTCATTAGGACAGTCTAAGATGGGCAGCAGTGGGAACAGGAGATAGAGAAGGCTTTAAACTGAAGAGGGGCAATGTTAAGTCTTGTGTCCATTTCTTAGACAAGCCTGGTTCAGAAGACGGTTTACCAAAAACACCCTGTGTGACCACTTGATGTTGTGCTCAATGAAACGGGTGTGGTCTACTGTCCTGGCCCTTCCCTCCACTTTGTTACTAGATTCATAGGTCTTTGGTTGGTTATTTACTATTGGGTGTGGGGCCCAGATTCAGGAATTCATGCTTTTGTAATTTCCTTCAGCAAAGTTACTGGCAAATTAGTGTAGAAACTCTTCATTCCTGCAGAGATCAAGGGTTGGTACATGCTATGAAGAATGTTAAAAACACAAGTCATTTTAATCTTCCCCATAAACATGTCTACCTGTCTTAGAAATGTACACTTAAATAGTAAAAACTAGATCACTTCAACTTTTTAGATTCAGGGGCACACGTGCATTTTGTTATGTAGGCATATTGCATGATGCTTGGGTTTAGAATATATATGGTCCTATCACTCAACTACTGAGCCTAGTACCCAATAGGTAGCTTTTCAGCCCTTGCTCCCTCTCCTAGTAGTCCCCAGTGTTTATCGTTCTGGTCTTTATGTCCATGTGTACCCAGTGGTTAGCTCCTGTTTACAAGTGAACATGTGGTATTTGATTTCCTGTTCCTATATAATTTGCTTAAGATGACAGCCTCCAGCTCTATCCATGTTTCTGCAAAGGATGATGCCTTACTGCTTTGTCCCTTCTAGCTTCATAGACTTCTGGTTTCTTGGACTTTACCTCGTTGGTTTTTTTGTTGTCTTGTGTTTTTTTTAAGCCTGAGTTTGTTCCTGGCTTTATTTTCAAAGGCTGTACTAGAAATGCTTTGCATGAGCCCTGATTTTATTGCATTACTGAAGAAATACTGTCACCTACGACCTACTTAGCTATATAATTGATGAAAAGGGAGGATGGGAATTAAGAAAGGTCTAATAGGGTCTGACTTCTTCAGGACTGTAAAAGATACTGGAGAGTCTCCAGTTAGATGTCTTCTCTGGAGATACCGTCTCCATTATGTAAGAAAGGGATGATCAGGCTGGCTATGATGAATGGACCTCCAGTATCATGATGAATAAGAATGTTCTAGCCAGTTGTAGACACCATCATCCCTTCCATGACAGTCATTGACTACTTGTCATGCCCAAGCAGACCCCAAAGACTTGTCCTCGATGCTACCTCCATGATTTTTTTCCAGGGATTCTAATGCTAGGTGGACATCAGGGATGATATGGGCAAATGTGGAAGTAATGGCTTACAAGGGATCTTCTATCAATTTGAGAAGTGCTTTTAGTTTCAAATGTTAAGGTTCACACAAATACAGACTATCTGACATAGGACTAAATAATTGGGTTTCTGTACAGATTTAAGACAGTGGGTAGGAACAGGTAGCCCTGAAAGAGACTACCAGACTAAAATTCTGGTACAGAGGGAAGGATTCCAACAGATATGGCCTTTCCAAATTCTCTTGACATGAGCAAGTGCTTACAAAACAGTGGACAACCCACGGGGTGCTTTGCATTTTTTTAATGAGTATTTTTAAAATCCCCTATTCAGAAAAGTTGGATATATTTTTCCCCTGTGGCAACATTAGCAGTGCAGGGTTTGAATTTGGCACTTCTGGACGTGCTCAGGTTTACATGGTTCATGTGACTAGAGTCTGAAGTTCTATGATGGGCTTTCTGCAAGCTGGAGACCTGGGATGCTGATAGCATGGCTCAGTCCGCATCTGAAGGCCTGAGAACCAGGGGATCTGCTGGA
Organism: Hylobates moloch; assembly: GCF_009828535.3. Lineage (NCBI taxonomy): Eukaryota > Metazoa > Chordata > Mammalia > Primates > Hylobatidae > Hylobates > Hylobates moloch. Next base: position 119,435,673 of record NW_026652284.1, read on the forward strand.
CTAAGTACTAGAGTCTAAAGGTTAGAGAGCCCGAAATTCTTGTTTCACAATAGTGTATCGCAGTTTCAGGGGGGAGAGTGAATTTGCCTTCTCTCAATTCTATCCAGACCCCAGCTGGTTGGATAGTACCCGCTTACATTGAGGACAGATCTTGCTCAGACTCACATGTCAATCTCCTCTGGAAACACCTACAGAGATACCTAGAAAGAATGCTTTACCAGTTATTGAAGTATCCCTTAACCCAGTCAGATTGATACCTAAAACTAACCATCAAAAGTCTACTCCTTATCAACTTAGCACCCATAAGCTCTTTAAACTACATCTAACTTCCAAATAAAGACAATAAGGTAATTGTTTCACCTAATATGATACAACTATCGTGCATAAAACTAAAAATACACTAATGCCTTAGCTAGAGAAGGTAGAGTTCTTGGATGATGATTCTTATGATACTCCATAATTTAAATACTATGATGAATAATTAATACGCAAACACAATATAAAGTCAAATCTTCCAAGATAAAGGAATAAGAGGAATGAAAGCAAAGGTATTTGCTTTATGCATATGTACGCAAAGAATAGGAAGATATGCATGACAACTAGTCTTACTTCCTGTAACTGGTCATGTGTTCATAGCTGACATTTATAACCAGGTTATTTTACTACCCATTCTGTATCTTCTTTACCTCTCAGATGTATCTCAACTGGTCATAGTTCTTTACCTGATGGGGCAACTCAAATTTTTATTCTGTCTGGACCATTCCTAGTCTTTCCTGGATAGGGTTGCTGTAATTTTCCAATGACATTAATCACAGGGCATGGTAACACTAAGATGTCCTAAGGACTCTCCTGTATTCTAGACATACTCTTCCTTAATTCTATTGTGGAATAGCATTTTGATATCCCCTTGGCAGTTTGGATTAGTTACCCCAGCCAATGCTAACTGCTGTCTTAGCCTGTTGACTCTGAGGTATGAGAAGCCGAGATGGCCGGGTGGCTGTCTTGTCTTACAGTTCAGTGGAATCATTGTCTCCTGGTGGAAGCATTCCTCCCTCTGAAACTAAGACCTCTAGGCCAGCAGAGCATAAACTTGCAGGAACAGGAAGCAAGAGCTTTGCTAGTGAGTGTTTGCCACGGGTAATGGTGAAGTAGTACTGTTCCCATGTCCACTCCTTGATTCCTGAACCCTGTGAATCCTGGCTATGAGTTCCATTTCAATATGATATATATTGGATGCTGATTCAGAGCATATACAGCCTTCTGAAGAACCTTGTCCTAACCCTATGAATTACCGTCACCTAGCTGGAAGTGGAAATGTTTTGAAAAGGCTTTTCTGCTATTAAGCCAGCTGTTTTAGGATGGTGGGGAACATGGTAACATCAGTGACTTCCATAAACACGGGCCTGTTGCTGCACTACTTTGGCTGTGAACCGATTCCTTGGTCAGAAGCAGTGCTATGTGAAAGGCCACAATGGCAGATAAGGCATCCTGTGATTCCATGGATAGTATTTTTTGGAAGAAGCATTGTATGCAGGGAAAGCAAATCCACATAGAGGGTAACTGTCTATTCCAGTAAGAACAAAATGCTGCCCTTTCTATAACAAAAGTGGTCCAATGAAATCAACCTGCCACCAGGGTAGCTGGTTGATTACCCTGGGGAATGGCACCATATTGGGGGCTCAGTGTTGGTCTCTGCTGCTGTCAGATTGGGCTCTTAGTGGAGGAAATCTGTTAAGCCCATGTAGAACCTCAATCTTTGCCACCATGGCCACTCCGAGTTCATTGAGTAATTACAGTGGTGGCTGGCAAAAGAGGCTAACTAGTATTCACATAACAGGTCCTTTCTATCCACCTGATCGTTAGTTTTTCTCTGCCAAGATCACTCCTCAGCGTTCACATGGGACACAAGTAACTTTAAATCCTTTGCTTATGCAGATCTCTCCACATACCATTTCCCTAAGTCTGTCAACTTTCCAATTATGTTCCTTCCAAATTCCTGATCATCTAGCCAAACAACTGGCTACAGCACATCTGTCCATTTCTCCTTCCAAAGTACACAACCAGGTGAGCTGCCTGGGATTCTGCCCATCAGGAAAATTTCCTTCACCATTGTCCTTCAAGGATGTCCCAGAAACGGGCTATAGTTATCTACTTATGGGTGGTGCCTTCATATTGTGCAGAACTATTTGTAAACCAGGCCCTTGTCTCCTGTCAACTGATCATAGGACATTCATGAGTCCATAGTTCCAGACAGTGAGAAGGCAGTGTAACTAGGAATGTTAACTAGAAACAAGATACTTCATGTGGAAATGGTTCATGAGGCTTTAAAGATGTCATCAGCTGAAGCATGGCTCTTAGTACTCAGTACAAAAGTATGTATATGGCTCTACCACTTCAAAGAAGGATGTTGCTTGGGACATTCGCCATATTTATGGCTGGTATTCGTGGAGAGAAGCCATGGGTAATTGGGCCAATTTTTCATGTAACCTGTGCCATCAGGACCTGCTTGGGCTGAGTCACACTTACCCCTTTCATTTGCTGGAGTGCTGCTGTGCACACCCAAACTTATAGCTTGGTGGGTCAGATAATGATCAGTTTGTGATACGTAGCTCAGGTCTTATGGTAACTTGGTGGCCCACGGTCTAGTGTTCAGTTTCTAGTAAGGCATAGTAGCAGGCTAAGAGCTGCCTCAAAGCTTACCTGCAGATGGCAGACGCTTGCCCCAAAATCCTAAAGGCCCCCACTGCAGTTCATCTATGAAGCCTTGCCAAGGGGTTCAACAGCATCCTATCCACCCTGGATACCTCAAATGCCATTGGGTCTATTGGATCATATATTCTAAGTGGCAGAGCAGCTTGTATAAAAGCCTGGATATGTTGCAGAGTTCTCTGTCCTGGGCCCCACTTAAAACTAACAGCTTTTGGGGTCACTTATGGCCAGAGTAACACTCAAATGAGGAATGTGTTACCTCCAAAATCCAAATAGGCCCACTAGACATTGTGCTTCTTTCTTGGCTGTGAGAATGGACAGATGCAACAACTTGCCCATCACCTGAGATGGGATATCTAAACAGGCTACATGCCACTGAACCCCTAGAAATTTCACTGAGGTTGAAGGCCCTCAAATCTTAGATTTGTTTCCTGCCCCGACATACAAATATCTTACCAATAAGTGCACATTAGTTGGTGTTTCATGCTCACCAGGTCCAAATAGCATAATTTCATCAATGTAATGGACTAGTATATCTTCTGGGAAGAAAAGGTGATCAAGATCCCTTGAACTAAATTACAACATAGGGTTAGAGAGTTGATACACCCATAAGATCAAGAAGGTGAAAAATATTACTTCTGGTTGGTCTTATGGACAGAAACAGAGAAAAAGGCATTTGCCAGATAAATAGCTGCATACCAGGTACCAGGAGATGTGTTAATTTGCTCAAGCAATGAAAACCACATCAGGTACAGAAGCTATAACTTCCATTCCCAAATTCTCTTGGTTAAGCTTAGTCATTCACTATCACTTTTTAGGATCCATGTGCTTTCTACACAGGCCAAATAAAGCTAAACAGAGATGTAGTAGGAATCACTACCCCTGCATCCCAAGTCCCTGATGGTGTCACTAAGCTCTACAATCCTTCCAGGGGTTTGATACTATTCTTGACTTTATTTTCCTAGGTAGACACATGTCTAACAGTGTTAATCTTGCCTTTCCTACCACAATATCCTTGACCCCACAGGTTAGGGAATGAATGTGGGGATTCTGCCAGCTAAATGTTTGCTCATTACGAATTCTAGAACTAGGAAAATGACCACAGAAATGGGCTCAGACCTGAGCTAAAATTCCATTAATTGCCTGACCTCCATAAGCCCCGGTTCTGACTGGAGAGTCACAGTGATGTTTTGGATCTCCTGGAATTAAAGTCAGTTCAGATCCAGTGTCCAGCAGTCCCTGAAAGTTCTGATTCTTTGCTTTTGCCCGATACAGTCACCCTGGTTAAAGGCTGTTAGGTCCCTTTGGGGGAAGAATGGGAGACAGGTTAATTATATAAACTTCTGGTGCTGGACTGGGGTCCTTCCTGGAGGGGATCTGCCTTCCCCTTTATTCAAGAGGTTCTAGGTTCATAAACTGGCTCAAGTCTGGGAATCTATTGAGGGGCTATTATTCCATTTTGATTCTGTTTGAATCAGACGACTGCTCGTTTGACCCTGGAAGTCTCCTGGTTATACAGACTAACTAAAAATTTAGTAGGCTTTCTGTTTCACTTCTAGAAACATTATCTAGCCAAGGCCATGGATCTACATAATTCAGATTGTTGGTCTCTGACAATTGTGATGACTGTGTCCAGTTTGTCTTTGCATACCACCACTTGGCCCCTACCACCCCAAGACCTAATTATTTCCACCACATTTAAGTTGTTCAATTCAGTGGCAGTGGTTCTCACTATAAGATCTTGTCCACAAAGAACAAATATGAAAGCTCTTCAGGGATGCCAGGGCTTCCCTCAAATCTATTAGAGTATTAGCAAAAGGTATGTCTTCCAGACCCTCTCTCAGTATGAGTCAGTAGGTTTTAAGTGACAAACACTTCCTAGTATTTCAACCTCCCTAAGCCTTTTTAATTCATTCCTCACCTTAACCCAAGGAAGACCAGGCATCTCCAGCTAGCTCAGTGGGTCATCCATTCACATCTTGGCCAACCAGTGCCTTTTCTAACTCTCCAAGCTGCAATGTTAAATGCAAAATCTCTGGTTAGTGGGCCCATATGAATACATCTAGCCTGATCCAACTTTGTTTCTTTTCATGATTATCCCACACCCTCAATATCCATTCCCTCAGATGTTCCCCAGATATGTTTGTATAATTAGAAAACTCAGTTTTGGGTAGCATACCACTTCATGAGTCATACTTTCTCATCTTTTGGGAGCCTGCTGGGGCATGAGTCTAGTTACAGGTCTAGAAGCAAAGAGGAATATAGGGTGGATCCTGAGGAGAATTGGCATTCTTTTCTGGCAACCTCCTCAGGGAGGCTATTACTCTTTTCTCAGGCAATGCAGAGTTAATCTCAGAGGTAAAAAGCTGGCTCTACCACTGGGTGGGGGAAAGATGTCATTGTCCCTGACAAACAAGGCTCATCGGGATTTTAGGCACTCTGTCCCCAGCTTCATCAGGATGTTCCCAGCTGTCCCCATCCCAACTTATGGGATTCCATTCTTTCTCAGCCAATGCCCTCACTTTAAAAGACACCCTGCGAGGCTGAGAGTTCAACTTCTGTTGTAATTCAGCCACTCGCTTGAGGGTTTTTGTTTTACTTCTTAGGAATTTCAGCTCTGGCTACTGGAGAGATCAACATGGGTCACACTTAGATGCTCAACCACTTAGGCTATTTATTTGGAGCTGGAGTTGGGAAATTGAATTCCTGAGCTCATCATTTCCTCACTTGGTCCAGTGATGTTAGGATCAACCAACATTCATATTCCTTGGTTTTCTACAAATGTTTGAAAATATATGCAGAGTCACCAATATGCAGAGTCACCAAGCTCCTTGCCTCATAAGTGGTGAATTACTTACAAGTATTTATTTTGTTCATCTCTCTAGTTCATGCCATGGGCTATCAATGTTCTCTATACTACTAGAGTCCTTAGAATTTTGGGGTCTTATAAGAGAGCCAACTCCAGATACTTAAGAAAATCCATATGTAACTGCTCCTCTCTATTCCTGGCACCAATATAAAGGCTCTCTAGATGTAGAACTAATAAGTTACGTAGATACATAAAAGGACACTTAATAGGGGAATTGAATCCTTCAGCTATGAAGGTTGAAAAGTCCCATGCCAGGCTGTCTAGAGGCTTGGAGGCCTTGGGAAGGTTGGTAGTGAGGCTCAGACCACACTGGAAAGCCTAAACACTCAGGGGACCACTAGTGTAAATTCTGGAGTCCGAAGGCTGAAGAGCCTGGAATTCTGACTTCCAAGGGCAGGGAAAACAGTAATTCCAGCTCAGACCAGTTTGTCTTGTTCAGAGCCCCAGCTGATTGGTGCATGCCCACATTGAGGGCAGATCATTCCTGCCCAGTCCACTAACTCGCACTTCAATATTCTCTGAAAACACCCTCATAGACATACCCCAAATTGTCTTACCCATTCCCTAGGTATTCCTTAATCCAGTCAACAACCATTAACCAGCACAGGCCTATATAGAGGGTAGTCGAGAATATCCCTCTATTAACACTCAGCTTCTGCTAGGTAACAGATCTTGGAGGGCTGCATAATTATTTGTGTCAGCAGGAGTGAGTCTTGGATGGAGTATTTAAGGGCCTGGTGGCTGGAGGATGATAGTTTTCTCTGATCTCTGCCTCTTCTCTGAAAATGAAACTGAAATGTTGGAAATAGGCATGTTGAAGAGCCTTGTGAATCTCAGCTGACTCGTCTTCCAGTTGGTCTTATGAGAGACAGACTTCCTCTGTGTGGGGTTATCAGTAAATGTGGAATCTTTCCAGCCAATATATCTACAGAGTTGCAGAATTCCCTAAAATGCTGGATGTGAATTTCATTCTACAGGCTCTAGGGGCACAAAGTAGTGTGCATTGAGTGATGTTCTATACTAGCTAAACCTTCCACATGCCTTTACTTGTTCTTACTGCAGCAGGGCCTTTATACCTAAGCACAGGTGACTGACATTCCTGGTGATGTCATAAACCATTGCTCTTAGCTTTTTACACTTCTGAAATCTAGAACTTGCTTGATGGAGGATCCCATGAGCCTTTTGCTCCTGGCTTCATTTTCAAAAGCTATTGTATACACTAGAAGCATGTTTTTCACATAAGCCCTGATTTTGCTGTAGAATTGAAGAATTGATTTGTCCTCCCCTCAGTTGTATTTGAGCCACATCATAAAAGTGATGGGACAAGACAGGAATCAAGGAGTTTTCCTGATGTGAAAGCTTTGAGTCACAGTTGGATGTTGATTTGATGGGGATGAATTTTTAGTTTGAGGTCAACCAAGGTAGCTGTGAATGGAGCTCAGGTGTCTATGATGACTCTAAAATCCTGGCTGGTAGCAGTTGCTCCCCCTTCTATGTTTGTTTCCCCAAGTGGCCCGGAGGCAGCCCAGCCTGTCCTTCATGCTGTCTTGTGTTTGTTTCCTAGGATCTTAGTGGTAGAGAGAGGCATGACATAGGTGGAAACCAATTCTGCTCTTTTCAAAACACGGCCCTACATGCGAGAGGGAAATGTTTATATATAGACATATATGTATAGCGGTGTCTTCAATCAGTCCTATGGGGCAAGATTCACATAAGTAGAGACCAGAAGGCTCATGGAACCTGGTTTATTTCCAAAACCCTCAGGAGAAGGGGAGCAGATACTTCTGAAAGACTATATCATAGGCTAAATTTCTTGTTACAGGGGATTCTTGAAACTTTATTCCCTCACTATGTTGATAAAACAAAGTACTTGCAAAAATACTGACATCCCAATGTATACTTGGGAGTATTTACATCAAAATAAAACTTCATCCAGACAAATTGAATGTTTGTCTCTTGTGGTAACATTAGCAGTGGAGGGTTAAAACTTGTACTTTCCAGTCTCAGCCAGGTTTGCATGGTCAGGTCTGCAGGTTCAGGATTCCTTAGGGCCAGGCTAAGATATGCTTCTTTGTAATGGGAAGAATGAGGTCGGAGGGCAGAGGCTCTGTCATGACCACATAGGCACAAGGATTAAGGAACTGCCGACAATTTAGGAAGGAATCCCATTTAGGAAGGAATGGGGTGGTGGTGTTACATCTACTTAGGTCAAAATTGACACCAACTGCTCTATTGAGCTTGGAGGTGGTAGAGGCAGCACTCAGCAGCCTTTGCTGAAATAAAATACATAGGTCAATAAAATTTGATATGAGGATGGACAAAGTGTGACACCCCATTGTCTAGGATGGATCAGGGAGTGTTTGAGCCACTAAAATTGGAGTTTCCACCATATGAGACTTGGGTATCCTTGTCAGGTCTGGGCTAACCCAGGCCTGCCTAAGAAACTTGGAGTCTATCTTCTCAGGCTCCTGTGGCTCTTTGCAGAGTTAAGACACATGTGAAACACAATGACAGCCTCATTGTGAAACAGCCCTGGAGTGGTATTTTGGCAGATATTAAGTCTCCAAATTGCTTTGGGTAGTATAAATGTTTCAACACTGATTCTAAAACTTCAGAAGATAGTCATGTTTAGGCCTAGGGGTTCCTGAATTCATGATCCAAGTCATGTTTCATATTCAGATAATGAAACTGAAGCCCAAAAGGGAGGTGCCTTGCCAGGCTCTCCTGCTGCAGGCACTTACCTGTGCTGAATCGAATACGAGACTCAAGATGGCTGGGGTAAGAGCATGACTGCATCAGATACCCTTCTGTAATTCACTGGTTGGATTGCCTGTAATAAAGTTCATAAACCTTCTGAATCCATTATACCTCACTGGTAAAATGGACTGCTAATACCCTCATAAAACCAAGAGCTAAAAGATGTAATTTATGTGGAATGTTTTGGATGAATGTCCAGCACAGAATAAGTTTCAATAACTGATAGCTGTCTACAGTTCAGTACAATTCACTTCACCATGCACCATCATACCATCAATCCTTTGCCAAAGATTTGCATGACTGATCGTAAGTTATTCTCCAAAAAAAAATACCCTCATATCTATTACAGAAAGCTGCTAATCATACTAGTTAAATCTCATCCTGTTCAGATTTCTATAAGCTAATGTGAATGTTTACGGAAGACCGTCTGTCACAGGCTGTCAGGTACCCTCTATATTTAACTTCATATTCTCAATCATCATCATCAGTTCATCCGGGTCAATACTAAAATCACTTATTTAGGTGAGGATTGCAAGATTCACAGGAATGACATAAACATGCCTCTTAATAACCTGAGTCAAAATCTGAAAGTCTGACACCTTGGAGTTTTTCCCCCACCCTCACACTAGGTATACAAAACAATGCTGCTAACACATCAGATTGAGTGGCTCAGGGTAAGAATCATGCCCAGGGTGAATGAGATCTTGTCAGGATGTGAATGTTGGGCTCCAGTGTTCTCAGGGTATCTTGATCAAACCATCTTCAAAAGCTGAAATTGAAAACATGGAAATCACCCTGTTTAAAGGAATAATCTGGAACACGTCATTAATAACTAGTTTCTTTGGGGTCATAAAAAAGGATATCCTTGAAGTTTTATATAACCAGTTGAATTGAGTTTAGCGGGAGTGAATCTTGGAGAATGAGAAACCTAGGGGCTGCAAGGCAAGAGAGATAGCTCATCTTGATCTATTATCTGGGAAAATTAAACTGGACTGTGTTACAAAATAGGCGTATTGGAGAAGGGCTGGAAGAGTCAGCTGAGCGGTGGTAGAGGTTTTCCTGTGTGTTTGGATTCTCATGAAAATCTGTCACATCCATTGAAGTACGGAGTCACCACTTAAAGTACTGGGTACAAAATTTTTCTATAGGCTCAGTGGGCACAACGTAGTGTACATGATCTATGTCGCATATCATCTAATGCCTTCCACCCTGGTGTGCTGCTGCCTCTGTGCTTAGATTCAGAGCAGCAGGCACTCTGTGGCCAATTACAAGTGACTGGCTCTAAGGATGAGATCTTAAACTGTGGTTTCTACCTTTCTCAGCTTCATAAACGGATATCTAGGAGTTGTAACTTATAGAAGCCCATGAGCTTTTGCTCCTGGTTTCCTTTTTTTTTAAAAAATTTATTATACTTTAAGTTCTGGGATACATGTGTGTGCAGAATGTACAGGTTTGTTACATAGGCATACATGTGCCCTGGTGGTCTGCTGCACCCATCAACCTGTCATCTACATTAGGTATTTCTTCTAATGCTATCCCTCCCCTAGCCCCGCATGCCCTGACAGGCCACAGTGTGTGATGTTCCCCTCCCTGTGTCCATGTGTTCTCATTTCTCACCTCCCACTTATGAGTGAGAACATGTGGTGTTTGGTTTTCTGTTCTTGTGTTAGTTTGCTGAGAATGCAGAGACATGGATGAAGCCAGTTTCCTTTTCAAAAGTGATTGTATATACTGGCCAAATCCAGGCATTTCTTCTTTGGTAGAGAGTTTGTGGCTAATTGTAGCACCCAAGTGGGCCAGGAAGAACATCCAGGCCTGTCCAGAACAAACCACCTCAGGTTTGTTTCTTGACATTTTGGTGCTAGACACACAGATCAGGGAAGACAAGGCAGAAACAGGTCTGTGGGTTTGAAAGGAACCATCTCTATAGACATGAAAGTGCTTCAACCACGTTTCAGTGTTCAGGTTCACATAACTGCAGGCTGCCAGCGTGCATCCATAGAATCCGGTTTCTAACTAGAACTAGGACGCTCAAAGGAGGAACAAATGCTCCGAAAGGAGACTGTGTCGTTGACTCGGCTGCAGAGGAGGAAGGATTTTGACAAATCTTCTATGTAAACAAAACTGAGAAAGTAGTTGTGAAAATGTCAAACCAAGGGTCTCTCTAGTACATTTAAGACAACATAAAATTTATCCAGAAAAATTGGATGTTTGTCTACAATATATCCATAGTGGCCAAACTAGCAGTGAAGGGTTGTTGAGTCTTGCACTTCCCATTCAGGGCTCACCCAGGTTTTCAGGCTTGGGGCTCCCTGGGGTTGGTGCTCTCCTCTACTCAGATGTGCTTCTTTGTAACAGGAAGAATGAAGTCAGAAGACAGATGATCCCTCATGAGTGCATTGGGATCAAGATGAGGGGACTGAAGATAACTTGGAAGTGTTCAGAAAAGGATGGATGAACGACACTTGACTAGGGCAAAATGAGCACGAACGGCTCTATTGGGCATATGAGGTGGGAAGCACAGTACTTGGCATCATTTGAAATGAAATATACCAGGTCAATAAGACTTTATGTGAGAGAAGAAACAAGGAAAGTGACATCCTCTCATCCAGGACAGGTCAGTGCAGGTGGCCATCTAAGTTTCTTCCATATAAGAGCTTTGATAAGTTCCTACTTCTCAGGCTGTGTTGATCCAGGTCTGCCTATAAAAATGACTTGAAGTCTGTCTTCTCATAGCTTCTATGGCTGGCTTTTGCCAAGCTAGAGTTAAGATAAATGGGGAGAATGTTGTCAAACTCCTGAACAGCCCCTAATGTGTGGCACTCTGCCTTAACTGGAGTGGGGAGTGATGCATTGACAGGCTACAGTATAACAGATTAGTGAGCCCTAACAGGTACAAAACTGTTTCTGGGTACATAAAGCTGTACATTGAGCTTTAAGTGACCCACATGCATTTAACTCTTGTGAGTGGACATTGTATCTGCCCTGTGTGGGTGAGAGGCCAAAGGAAGCTATGTACAAAGTTTGAGTCCCCCAAAGAGATGAATACACAATGTAGACAACAGTTCCTGTCTTAGATTCTTTTATACAACCTAGTAAATATAATACTTGGTTAATGCCTAGTGTGTATTCCAAGTTGCCACCTGACCCTGTCCCCACAGTTACACGTGTACACAATGCTCATCCCAGGATTGGGGTGGTGTGGCAGGAGTTATCCCCCGTGCCTGTGTCTGAGCTGCTGGCCTCTCAAAGTGTCCTTTCCCCTGACTAGAGGCAGAGGCTGGGACTGGGTCAGCAACATCTCTTCTTCCAGAAACCTAAAGGTAAGAGAGGCTTGCTTGTAGCTGTTCTACCTAGGCTCGTATTCCTGAAGCAGGAGCAGTGCCTGTTTGTACAGTAGCTCCAGAAACCATCTTATGGGGCTCACGTAGGATGTGGTTACATGGTTATGGGAGTCTTCCACGTTTTTGTCAACTCTTATGGATCCTAGTAATTCTTTCCAGGTTTTTGAATGACACTAGCGGTCTTCAAGGTGCTACTTGCAGGAGGCGGCAGAGTGTAGCACTTCCTTGAATCATTGTATGTTAAATTCACTTCATAGGCCCTCTTCCTTGCTCTTGACACTCAGATGTCTTGAAGTTGACCTGCATGAAGATTACCCACACCTGAAAGTATGTAGATGAAGAAAAGGCCCAATAATTCAAACCAGTAGAGACAAAAATACTAGATCAGAATTTGTATGGGGGAAGAAGTTGGATCATTTAAGATTGTTCTGAAAACAGTCGTGATGCAGAGGACCTCTGCTTGGCAGAGGTACCATTTGACAGTTCTCAGGGTTTAATTATTAAGGAAGGTGAGGATCTGGATATTCTGATGTTGCTAGGGACATCGTTTTGTGGCTTAATATGGTAGGCTAGGTATTAGGTGGGTGCAACAGTAATTGTGGTTCTTGCCATTGCTCTTAATGGCAAAACCCACAATTACTCTTGTGCCAACCTAATAGAGCTCTTGAATCAGGAGACTGGGAAGCATGTCTGTCTGCCCTTGATCCATGGTCTCTCCTCATAGTGGAGACTTGTTTCCATTAGGCAGCTGCATGGATTAGGGGGCTGAGGTTTCCATCCAGGCGAATGACACTAAGTAGCCCCATATTGTGATTCATCTCAATCCAGGAGCTAATAAGATAGACCTTCAGCCTGTAGATCCGTAATCACCTCCTTTTGAGAATGAAAGTGAAGGCTCTGGAGGGACATGAGGGTTAGAGGAATAAGAAGCCATTCTTCCCTCGGTCAACTTGCCTTCCATAAGAAGCTTATAAACCAGTGGTATATAGAATTGTTCTTTCCTTGTTCTATATCTAGTTAATAACAGGATTGTCTGGTTATTAACCGGAGTAAAAATATCACCTGCAATGGGACACTCAATTGATACAGTAAGCTGGCATCTTCTAACTAGTGAGTCTGTTAATTTTGATTCACTTTCAACTTGTTCTGTGTGTGTTTAAAATGTACATTCTGTACTCTGGGTGACTTTTTTTTGCATGTTGATTTATGGTTGTCTTCAAATATGGAAAACTTGATCAATATTTCTTCATTTCTCTTTCCTCTTCAGGTAATCTATTTGTACATCTACTTGGCTACTTAGTTTGTATACAATTCACTTTCTCATGTGTCCTTCAAATTTTGTCATTTTGGACATATTCCAAGTACTTGTATAATATCTAACTTCAGGTTAATTCCATCCACTGTTTTCATACTGCACATTACGATGGCCTCTCCAAAGTTCAACTTTTTGTCACATGTTTCCTATTGGACATCTAAGGCATGGTGACAACTGTCTGAACATACAGGAATTGTATAGCCATATAACTTTCAGCATAGAGAATAGTTACAGCAACTAATACATAACTGCATCTTGGTGTAGGTTATGATTGATTTTTGTTGTTCCTTCACCTTGTATGTGGAGGACTGGTCCCAATGCATTTGGGAGAGATTCTCCTGATTAAATGGCAGATCCAGGGCTAGATGAGCCAAGTACGTATTTTTTAATCTTGGAGGCATCTATCTTGGTCCAGAGCCTGAGTCCCCAATAAGCAATTCCCTAATACTGGCCTCTTATAACGATCTGATCCAGATTCAAACTAAGACAATCCAAAGAAGCAAAGATGCTTTTTTCCTCCCCTCACCAACCTTGTGTTGAAACTGCACCTTAATATGTAAATGTCCATCTAAATGGCATGCGGCAGAACTCTGGAGTCTGAGCAGCTCATCTGTACTTAGTAACTATGTGGCTATTAGTCCTGTCTGACTTCAATTCCTTTTATTCCCTCCCTCAAAAACAAGGAACATTACCTTTAAGTCTGTTTCCCAAATACAGTACCAGCTTTCTTCCACCCAGGCCTTGCCAATGAGAGAAGCTTGCAGGAGACTGTCGACGGTAGCAAGGGGAGAGTCCAAGGTGCTTCACGTTCTCACTGCCTCAGACCTCATTTTGAGTCTGTTCCACCTGTCCAACTTCAGACAGGAGAACTATGGTGTCAGTTTCCAATGGAAGACTCTAACCTTGAGCTCCAAAAACACCAGCTAAGCCAATTGTCTGTTTAGCCTGGGAGTGGTCACATGTGAGTCCTGTTTTGGAGGGTAGGTGCCATGTTTTATATCCCTTTGACCTCTTGGCCTTTAGTGCCATAGTTACTCCATCTCTTTAATCAGGACTGAGGAAGGAGTATTCAGCTTCCCTTTACTTGGTCATGTGAAATTATTTTGGAATTCCACAGATTTATCCATGTGGCAGGGCCACCATCTGTGTAAGATGGAGAATGAAGAAAATGGTTTCTAGTTTAACAATGTTTTTTTCTGTGAAACTATGGAGTATGTTGAATATTTACAAAATATTTTGCTCCAGTTTTGTAGAGACTCCAGTGTTAGCACTACAGTCTCTCATTAGAAAACTTAAGGTTCTAAGCTTGTTTCTCCCCAGACAACTCTAGAGACCTTCCTAATACTTGGAAGGCTGTAGGTGACACTTGGTACCATACATACATTGTAGCCTGTGAGATGGCTTGCCTATCAAGTGAAAGGCCTAATGAAGGCTTGAGCTTGGATCATGTTCTGGATTCTTACTGATGATGCAAGAGGTCCTGAAGGCCAGGTAGTGTCACTTCCCAATGTGAATTCCAGGCCTGGTGATTCTCACTAATGGGAAATAGACTGAGTTCCCCACTGACCCTTGTCCTTGAGCCTGACTTTGTTCATTAGGACAGTCTAAGATGGGCAGCAATGGGAACAGCCAATGGAAAAGGCTTTAAGCTCAGTAGGTCCATTCCTGACTGGAAAAGGCTGACTCAGAATACTGTTAAATCACAGTATACTCCCTGTCTGACCACTTGGGATGCTGTGTTCAAAGAAATGGTCTAGGCCACCATCTGTTCTCTTACCACTTTGTTACTGGGCTGATAGCCAGTTGTCAATGGTTCCCTCAACCAGCGAACTATTGAGTATGGGGTCTAGATTCAAGAATCCAAGTTACTGTAATGACTCCCCTGCTCCACCAGCAACGCAAACCTCAGCATAGAAAGCAGCATATGCATTTCTTGTAGGTACAGGACTAACAAGTGTTATGAAGACTTCAAAGAACAGGTGTGTAGATGAAGCTGATCTTCCAATTTGTTTTAATTAGAAATGAAGTTGCTCATACAAACTAAAAGTTGGAAACATTCTAGTGGCTCATGTGGCAGCATGGGTGAGAAGCTATTTTGTACCATAGGAACTGGCCTTCCTGAATCAAGGACCAGAGACAGTTTCCTTTACGTAGTTCATCATTATGCAGGATCTTGGGAACTTCAGTAGCCTTGGATTTGGTAGGGAAGGGGTTTTGAGGATGAAGCCTCTCTGCAAGGCTGGTTGTAAAAAGGAATGGGACAGGGGCCCTCTGGGGACACATTCCTGCTGAGAAGCACCAGTGCAAGATCAATGAATCAGTGACTTGGTACTGTCCTGGACTTCCCACTTTACCCTTGTTCACTTGAAGGTAGAGTTCATAGATACAAGGTGGATATTAGTGACTAGGAAGGGTAAAAATGTGTATGTCAGATCAAGACAGTACTGCTGGGAATGAAGCACCTGTCTGCTATTGAAATATGGAATGTGTCCCCAGAGGAACCCCAACCCCATTCCTTTAGCAACATAGCTAAAATCTACCAACTAATCAGATTTAACAACTCTAGGTAATGCCCCTAGTCGATACTTGGCTCAGCAAGCACTGAATCTGCCATTATCTTTTTTTTTTCCCCATCTTTGGGCTATATCCATCACTGGCTAAAGTCAGAGAACCCAGCAGGCAATTCCCTAATCCTGGAAGACTCTAGGTAACATTACCATATGGCTTTTCTGCAAAAATCTTCATAATTCAACAGCAGACAGGTACTTCACATGACAGACAGGCATATTCTACATGGAGATGTGTCACTAGGATTTAGCGCTGGCCTTAAGCATGGAACTGAGGACTTAAAAAAAGACAAAAACAAAAAAACTGGATGTTCCTTGGAACCACTTCAAAGCTGAACGTTGCCCTGGGAGATTCTCCATAACCATTGCTTGTCTTTGCACTTATTTCCCTCTGTGCCTGAATATTGACAGCTACTCTGTTACCTTATTAGTGGGTTGTTGGGCCTTCAGGCTGCCTGCAGCTGCTCAGGTGTGAAGCTGTTCTGCTTCAATCAGCAAGCTGAAGTCGGTGCCCGAGCATGACTCTTAAATCGATGCCTGCTTGGAGCTATGTTGTCCAGAGAGAACAAGTTTGCACTGGAATGCCACTACCTAGGCCAAATGGCCATCATGTACCTTCCCACTGACCACTACGAATAAAATGGCCACTGTAGGAGACAGATTCTCACACTGGATGGGGCTTGCTGTGGAGACATAACCTAAAATTGATCCTTTTCTTCCTTGGACACCCTAATCTTTGTGGCATCCTCAGTGGAGACTGAAATATCACTGTCATTTATCTACTCCTTTTGGAAATGTAGAATGATTTTTTGCAAGGAAGCCTTATGGTATGTTCTCAACATTAAACTGTTGAAAACAAGAGCCAGCAGATCTGGGGACAGCACCTAGTAGTTGTTGGTCTACCTGGGGTTAAATACAGGGTGACCTGTGGCTGTAGACATTGGGTGCTAATACCAAAGCCAAGAAGAAATGTTCAGTTGGCCTTACCGCAGACACAGCATTTCTCTGAAATTCTGTACACACACATGCATGTAGGGAGATCTCAAGGCAAAAGTAACAAACTAAGAATAAGTAACCTCTGATCCTAGGAGGTCTGGTTCTTAGAGAAACAATTTCTATGGCAAATCCCTCCTTTTCATTCTAGAAATAGCAGGTGATGCTTTCCTCTTAGTCAAGCTGTATGAGGGTTCCACTTCCCTGGTTCTCATGGGAGTCTTATGTATGAATTGGATTCTAGAAACCTTCTGGACTTCAGGTCTCCTCATCCTCTAGCATGACCTTCTTGGTACTAGCATGCTTTTTTTCCCTTGAACTATCAATTGTTTGGGGGATATCTAAGCATGGAACCAGGACTATGGGAGAGCTGGAGGGGTTACAGGAGGGCCTCTGTTATGTATGCAAGCAGACTGATCATTCTGACCTCAATGTCACAGGATCCTGGGTGCTATGGAAGGTTAAATCTGCCCTCAGTGAATGAGGGCTCAGGATTCTGAATATTGTCTTCAAAGTTTTTCAGCATGGTTTGACCAGACCACCTTCAAAAGCTAGAAACAAGTTATTTTGTTTGGAGGAATGGTTCTAGGACTCCCCATCCCCCACTTAACACAACTTTTGTTAGGTCATAAAAAAGATTTCCGTAGCTTTGAATTGTATCAGAAGTGAGCCTTGGGTTGGAAAATGTTTGAAGGGCTGGAAGTTATAAAGCCAGAGAACTTTCTTACCCCTTCATTTTTCTCTGGGAACAGTCAACTGAATTTGGGTGGGAAATGGGCATTTTGGAGAGGCATGAGTCCAATCAGGTGACGAATCAGCCAAGTTGAGACTGAAGTTTCCCTTGGGCTGGACTTCCACCAAATCTACGGAGTCTCCCTAACTATTATAACTACAAATAGTCACCAAGGTCCTTATCACTGATAGGTGTAAAATTGGTTCTACAGGCTCTGCAATCACCTGGTAGTGTGCATGAGCCATGTCACATGTTTCCCAGAACCTTCCACTCCTATGTCCATTGACTTCACACATACACACAGCAGCCAGGCGCACTCTATGGCTAAGGACAGGTGACAGGCATTGATGGTGATGTTTTAACCTATTCTTTTCTCATCTTGGACTGAGTGCTAGAACTTGCCCTGTGGAGAAGGCTGAGATTTGCATTTAGTTTCATTTTCAGAGCTATTATATATTACATATACTAGAAATGTGTTTTTTCATATGAGCCCTAGTTTTGTTGGAGGATTGAATAAATGTTTTTTCCTAACCTAGGACCTAGTTAACCACGTTATAAAAGTGACAGGAAGAGAAGACAGGATTCAAGGAGGGTCTAACAGGCTTGGACTTTTTTTTCCCTTTTCATAAATGGAAGGGCTTTGAGCCACCCATCCAATGTTTGATCTGCTGGAGATAAATTCTCCTGTTCTAACTTCTAGGGGAGGAACAATCTGACTGGATGGAGCTCAGATACCCATGAGGAATTTGAAAGTCTGGGCTGGTTTCAGGTACTCCCTTCTGTGATGTGTGGGCCATATCATGGCCAGCTTTAGCCCCTCAGTAGTCCAGAAAGGCAGCCAGGCTGTTCTCCATGCTGTCTCATGTTTGTTTCCTGTTTGTTTCCTGTTATCTGTGTTAGAAGGAAGTATGACACAGGCAGAAAACAATCCTGCTCCTTCTGAAACAATTCTATATCAGGAGGAAAATGTTTGTTTATAGACATGAGTAGAAGGTGCTTTCAATTACCTTTATGTGGTAAGGTTTACATAAGTAGAAACTACCAGATGTATAGAACCTGGTTTCTTTCTAAACACTCAGAGCAGGTACACCAGAAGAACTGTATCACAAACTGAGATTCTGGTCTTACGGGGGTGGTATGTTAACAGGCAGTTCTGGTTGCCTATTTGGATAGAACTTAAAGGATTAATGACGGATAGAGCCCAGAGCTTCTGTTTTAAGGTGACCCACATGCACTAGTCTCTTGTCTAACTGTCCGTTCCTTGTGTGAGAGGCCAAAGGGAGCTGTGTACTTGGAAAGCTGCTGAATCCCCCAATGAGGTGAAGATATTGCAGATAAAGGATATCCTGGTCTGGATCCTCTTTATGAAACTAAGTAAATGTAGCATTTGGTTCAAGCCTATCTTTATTTTGTGTTGGCATATCTGGCCCATTCATCACAGTTGTGCTGGTGGTGTAAAATCCTCATCCAAGATGTACATTGGTGTTAGTAGCTCCCCTGTTGCCTGTGTGACTGCCCTACTTGCCTGAGACAGGGAAAGACAGAGCTCAGTGTAGATGTCCAACATGAGCCTTCCACTTTTACATCCCTTCAGATGCCTTTGCATCCCTGAAGCCTTTCACTGTGCCTCTTCTGTAGCTGGAACAGTTCTTGGCGAACACTAGGAGTCCTGATGCTAAAGAAACAGAACCTGGACCCAGCTGCAGGTTTGGATGACAATGCAGCAGCTTAACTGCATGCTCACTTTTCAAAGTGACCTAAGGAAACTTCCAGCTTTCCAAGCTGGAGGTACTTGGGCCCTGGCAGCAGATGACTAACCAGGACTATGGCTCTACTTAGCAAGTACAATAGGACAGGGTAACTGGGGTTTGGAAAGGTCTGAAGTCTGTTTTCTTCCCAGGCGTTCCTGAGTTTCCGGGCTGTTGTGTTGAGCCACAGGGTTGGCATAACTGGGCTGAATTAGGAATAGTACTTGAGAAAGGTTTCCAGGTTAAGAAATTGAACATTCTACCAAGAGTTTGTCACTGTGCAGATGATCCAAACCCTTATCAAACTCAGCCCCATGGGATCTGGAGAAGTCTGCTTTCTGAGTTACTCAGCTTGAGGCAGTCTGATTTTTTTTTTTTCCCCTAGAGTTTCTTCCATGTGCTTCCAGACTACAAAATTCCTACTTTTTAGTTGTATGAAACCCTCAAACTTGGACTCCTTATTGCAAAAATTCCTCCAAATGCTGCGTGTTTGTTCCTGCAGTCTCTTCATCCCTTCCAGGTCAATATAATCAATGGTCTAACTACCTCTTTGTATGGACTCAACTGAGCAAGGTTGAAATCTGAGATCAGCCTGTCTAGTTGTATTAATGACCTGACCTAGGAGATGGCTGTTTTCCAGCATTTTGGAGATATGATTAATAAAAATTTCATGTATTTAAGATGTACAAGGTGTAATATAGGTATACAATGTGAAACAGTTACTACAATCAAGCTCATTAACATACCTCCCTCATGCGGTTCCATCTGAGTATACTTGAGGCCTCTTAGCTAATTAGTTAATAACTATACTTGAAGTCATCATGCTGCATATGTGATCTCCAGAACTTGTCTAAAAATTGAATATTTGCACACTTTGACCAATATCTCTCCTCTCCTACCACCTCAGCCCCTGGTAATCAATAGTCTGTTACTAAGACTATTTTAATTCCCTACATAAGAGATCATGCAGTTTTATCTTACTGTGCTTGGTTTATATCATCTAGTATAATATCTTCCAGGTTCATCCATATTGCAAATGGCAGGATTTCTTAAAGTGGAAAAATATCCTTTTGTGTATGTACCACTTTTCTTCATGTTGGCCAGAACTTAGGTTGTTTCCATATTAGCTATTTATGAATAAGGCTGCAATGAACATGGAATACAGATATTTCAAGACAATTGTATTTCCTTAGTTATACACCCAGAAGTGGAATTGTTGGATCACATGGCAGTTTCGTTTCTAATTTTGGGGAGACCTCCGTATTGTCTGCCATAGTAGCTGTGCCAATTTCCATTCCCACCAACAATGTATGAGTTTGTTCTACTGCTTGAAGTTATTTCATCTTTTTGATCATAGCCATTCTATCAGGTGTGAGGTCACATCTCATTGTGGCTTTTGTTTGCATTTCCCTGATTAGTGAAGTTGAGCATTGCTCATGTAACATATTGGCCATTTGTAGGTTTTTCTTGAAAAATATCTATTCAGGTCCTTTGCTCTTTTTTATGGAGTTTTTTTTTTGTTTTTTTTTTTGCCATTGAGTCATGAGTTCTTTAAATATTTTTGGAAATTAACCCTTTATTGGACATATGGCACAAGTATTTTTTCCTGTAGGGTGGCTTGTCATTTTGCCAATCGTTTCCTTTGCTATAAACAGATTTTTAGTTTGTATTCCGTGTCTGTTTTTTTGTTGTCTATATTTCTGATGTAAAATCAAAATCCTTGCTAAGATTAATGTTAAGATTTTCCCATGTTAAGAATTTTACGGTTTAGGCCAGGTGTGGTGGGTCACGCTTGTAATCCCAGCACTTTGAGAGGCTGAGGCAGGCAGATCACAAGGTCAGGAGATCAAGACCATCCTGGTCAAATTGGTGAAACCCTGTCTCTACTATAAAGGTGGCACATGCCCGTAGTCCCAGCTACTTGGGAGGCTGAGGTGCAAGAATCGCTTGAACCTGGGAGGTGGAGGTTGCAATGAGCAGAGACTCTGCCACTGCACTCCAGCCTGGCAACAGAGTGAGACTGACTCAAAAAATAAAATTATGGTTTACAAGTCTTATGTTCATTTTGATTTTTTTTTCTGTGCATGTTGCAAGAGAAGGGCCCAATTTTCTTATTTTGCATGTGAATGCCCAGGTTTCCCAATACCATTTATTGTTGATTCTGCCCTTTCCCCTTTGTGTATTTTTGTTCTACAGATTAGGGGATGGGATTCTCACTAATGTTGCATAGGCTAGAATCAAACTAGCCCCAAGCAATCCTCCTGCCTTAGCCTCTCAAGTAGCTGGGACTACAGGTGCCTGTCACTGTGCCGTTCTTCATATTTTTGTTGCCCTTATGGAAAACTTGAGTTCATTTCTAGGTTCTTTATTCTGTTTCATTGGCCTATATGCTATTCTTACTGCTGGTAGGATATTGTCTTATTCTTATGGCTTTGTAATATAGTTTGAAGTTAGAAAGTGTGATCACGTCAACTTTTTCTTAATATTGCCTTAGCTATTTAGAGTCTTCTGTGAATCCATGTAAACTTCAAGATATTTCCAGTTCAGTGAAACATCATTGGGATTTTGATAAGGATTGCGATGACCCTATAGATTGTTCTTGGTAGTATGAACATTTGGACAATACTAACTCTAAAAATTCAAGGAGATATAAGTGTTTTGACTAGCTAGTTTCTGAAATCATTAAGCTAAATGTCTTTACCACTGGTAGCTCTGAAACCCAACAAGGAAAATTGCTGAGCTCTCCTGACTCGTGGGCTAACCTGTGCTGAATCCATGCTGAAGATAACACAGACTACGGTGGAAAGGGCATGATTCAGCATCAAGGAGACTGTCACTTTTGGCTGTGTTGCCTAGAACAAAATTCTTAATCCATCAGAATCTGCCATTTCATTTCCCCCAAAAAAAAAAAAAAAAAGATTGTAGTCTTCATGATACTGTGAATACCAAAAGATGATTCATGTGGCATGTTTAATCAGGAATAGGGTAAACATTCAATAAATAGAAGCTATTTTGCTATTAAACACAATTCTTTTTAGCTGTCTTTTGCCAAAGATTTGCATTCCTAGGAGAATTTGTTCTTTTCATGAAATTAAAACATTGTCATATCTGTATAAAAGATTTATAATCTTACTAAATTCGGCCTTACCTTTGCATTTGATTTGTTAGCTGGTAAGGTTTATGGAACATAGCCTTCTATACCATGGGCTATGTGCCAGGTACTCTACATAGTCAACTTTATATACTCTAATACTCATTTAATCCAGGTGGGCATCAGAATCATGTGTTTTTTCAGATGAGGGTCATGAGATTCAGGAAAACAAAATAAACATGGCTGTTAGACATTTGGTGAGTCACAATCTGAACCAAAGTCTCTGATACCTTGTTTTTTTCCACTCACACTAGTTGTGAAAATGATGCTGCTGACCCGCAAATTAAGTTTAGAATGCAAACCTTTGGGGAAAGTAGGCTGGGCTAAGTCTGACTTTAAGAGCACTCCAAATCACTTTCTCAGGGTCATTCATTTTGTTAACAGTGTTTGAACTCCTGTAAACCGAGGACTTAAACTCCTACCTGATTTTCCTTTAAGGATTTTATACTTCATAAGGCCAACAAGCAGATTACTGAACAATCATAATTGCATATCTTTCCAATGAAGGCTTTATTAAGGTACATTGACACTTAGGAAAGCCTTATCAGGTAAGGTGATGCTTGAGTTAAAATCTAAAAGATGAGAAGCTTCCCAATTGAACACTTCAAGTAAAGGATTTATATAAAGTGAGAAGAACATGTGCAGATGTTCAGAGGACTAGAAGAAAAAGACATCTGATTGGAGGGTTGCGTGGCCAGCAGACTATTCACAGCTGCTCAGGTGAGAGCTGTCCTCCTCCAGTCAGCAAGCTAAAGCTGATACAAGGCCAGGTACGGTGGCTCATGCCTATAATCCCGGCACTTTGGGAGTCTGAGGCAGGCAGATTGCCTGAGCTCAGGAGTTTGAGACCAGCCTGGGCAGCATGGTGAAACCCTGTCCCCACTTCAAAAAAAAAAAAAAAACAAACCCAGGCATGGCAGCATGTACCTGTAGTCCCAGCTACTTGGGAGGCTGAGGTAGGAGAATTGCTTGAACCAGGGAGGCGGAGGTTGCAGTGAGCTGAGATTGTGCCACTGGACTCCAGCCTCAGTGGCAGAGCAAGACTGTGTCCAAAAAAAAAAAAAAATTGATGCCCAGGTATGACTGAGTTAATCTCTTTGGAGCTGTGTTGTCCATAGAGAACAGGGGTCTCCATAAAATTACCTAGAACCAAACAGTGTTGTAATGCCCACTGAAGTCTATAAATGGAGAGGCCACTGTTAGAGACTCTGATCTCCATACTGGATGAGTACTTCATGACCCCAGATTGACTACTTTTGCTTCCTTGGACCCCCTAAAAACCTTTGTGGCATTTTTAGTAGAGAGTGAAATACCACGTTTTGGCATCTTAATATCTCATTTCAAAACACATAGTATGTAAGGATTACTACAGACACTTAAATGGCATTCTCTTGGTGAAAATGAACTATGTTGAAGCCAAGTGCCAGACTGACTGGGGGTGATAGGACCTCTTTTGATTCCACCTGTTGGTTGGATACCAGATGACCTGTCATAGGCAGCAGGTCCTAATTGCAAGATCACGAGAGAAGATCTTCTGGCTCTATGGAGCCAAAGCATATCTGAGTTTCTATGTACACAATAGCATGTATAAGGTCTGAAGGCAAAAAACAACCTAAGAATAAATGGTATCTCTCAGAAGAACATCTGGCTCCTTTACAAGAAAAAATTACTGTCAACTCTTTCCTGGTCACACCAGAAAGAGCAGATGATGCTTTAATCTCAGTTAAGCTGTGCAAAGATTCCACTTCCCTGGTTCTCCTGGGCATCTTCTGTGTGACTTGGATTCCAGAACCTTCATTAGAGTGGAAACTCTCATCCTTTAGCCTAGCTCTGGATTTCAGTGTGGTGGGCAGAAAGATCCAAGACAACACAGGCAGAAACAGAACTGTGGCTTGGAAGAAGCAATTTCTTTATAGACCTAAGGGTGCTATCAATCTCACATGTCAAGGCTGACGTTGCAGACAACATAGTTCCACAAAACTTTTCCAAAACTGACAGGAGGGAGGAGCCATACCTCTGGAAGACGATGTATTACAGATTGATAACCACAGTTGCAGAGGAATAAGGATTTCCAAAAATACCTTCTTTATGTAAATAGAAATGAGAAAATACTTGCAAAAATTCTGACAATCCATGGGATGCTGGTGCATTTAATGTAAAATATAACTTTAAAAACCTCCTTTGGTCTGGCAAACTTGATATAACATTTGTCCAGTGTGGTAACATTGGCCGTGGAGGGTACAAGAGCAATGCAGGGCCAAATCTTACTGTTCACCTTCTGGACTTGCCCAGGTTTGCACGGTCAGGTCTGCAGTCTCGGGCTCCTCTGGGCCAGCTCAGCCCTTGGCTTAGATGTGCATCTTAGTGATGGAAGAATGAGTCAGAGGGCAGAGGCCCTGTCACAACTACATGGGCACCAAGATAAGGGAACACAGACAACTTAGAGATAATACTTGAAGAATGAGATTAATGAGTCATTACTGCCTAAGCCATAATGAGTCACAATTGCCTAAGCCAAAATGGACACCAACAGCCTTGCCATTGGCTAGGGTGGGAACAGCAGCACTTGGCAATCATTACTGAGGAAAACACCAATTCTATGAGAAATGATGCAAGGAAAGTTATTATATCCTTTGTCTAAGACTGCTCAGTGCGTATTTGAGCCTTTAGCATTGGAGTCTCTTCATTATAAAATGTTTTAAGATCATTAGGTCTGGGCTGGCCCAGGCCTGCCTAGGAAAATCACTTGCAGGCTGTCTTCTCGGTTCCTGTGGCTGCTTTTGCAAAGCTGTAGAGTTAAGATAATGTCGGATATGGTGTCAGACTCATTCTACAACAGATGATGCTGTGTGTGACTCTCCCTTGACTGGGGAGTGATAAGTTAACAGGCAGGTCTTCAGCCTACGTGGCTGGCTTGTTTTTTTAAGTAGTGGCATGTGGAATTCAAAACTTTTGTTTCAAAGAGACTCACATGCACATGGCTATTGTCTGTGGCCACTTTCTGTGCCTGGTGTAGTGGAAAGCCAAAGGAAGCTATGCATTTGAGAAGTTTCTAGGTTCCCAAGTGAGATAAAAACATGGTGTAGATATACTTTGTCTTAGATTTTTAAACCTAGTGTATAAACCACTGGATTAACATCTATTCTGCTTCCAAGGTGGTGTATCTGACACTGTCACCAGTTGTGCGTGTATACAATGCCCATCCCAAGGTGGTGAGTAGTGGTAGAAGCTACCTCTATTGCCTGTGTCTAAGATGCCAACCTCGCCAAGTTTTGCTTTTGCTCCATTAGATGCACAGACTAAGACTAGGTCAGCATTATCTCTCTTTCCAGATAACTAAGCATAGGAGAAGATGGCTTATCTCTTCTCCTTCTAGGCTCATTTCTGAAGCTCGTTGGGCATCTGTTATACAACATCATTCAAAACTGTCTTGCAGATCTCATGTGAGACTCTGTGTCCTGCTTAACATTGCTGATCTTGGTGGTTTTTCTAGCCATATTTTCAACTTTATTTGTTCTAAAATGAGCTACTTAAGAGGAGGCAGTATAGCCAAGTGCCTCCTTGAATTATTATGACTAGAACAACCATATGTAAGAGCACTTTGCTCTTGACAAAGCGATGGGTGTGGGGTCTAGGTTTGGAAACCTAACTTCTTGTAGTGACTTCTCCCAGCAAGGCTGCAGATGAACTAGTATAGACAGTGGTGTATCCATCTTTTGCAGGTAATAAGGCTGGAGAATGTGCTATGAGGAATTAGAAAAATAGACATGTATATATTGATCCAACTGACTTTTCTATCTGGTTTAATGAGAAATTAATTCTGACACAAACTATAAGTCAGAAACCTAACACTTCCTGGGGGCAGTGTGGGCAAAGAAGCTCTTTAGCTCAGTGTTTCTGGTGAGTCAGGAAGGCCACATCCCACTCTCCTTCCCATTTTTGTTCTTATAATCTTGGGGCTTTCAATAGCCTCTAGTATGGCAGGAAATTGGTTTTATAAATACCTTCTGCAAGGCCAGGCTCCAGGAAGAATAGTGCAGAAGGCCCTGTGGGGAAAGACTGCGGCTGGGAAGTACCAGGAAGGTCACTGAAGTCGTGCTGTCCTCAATTACCTCTTCACCCCTTTCACGGGGAAAGTTTGTGGACGAACAGTGGCTACTGGTGACCTACTAAGAAAGCATAGGTTTAAGGAAAGTCAGGAATGATAGACCCAGAGTAATTTCTCTTTTTTAACTGGAGAGGCAAGCGTCCTATCCAACACAGACCCATTGAGTATTTAAAAGAAAATGTGCTATGAGAGACTTCCACAGAAGATATAGTCGTCTGTCAAATTTGAAGACAGTACTGGCTGAGAATGAAGCAGCTGTCTGCCACTGGGGTCTGAGTCAAGCATGTTTTTTTATGTTGGGGATATTCGTCTTTGGCTAGAGTCACAGGGAGCACCCTGGTTCTGCCAAACCACCGAAAAGGAATACAAGGTGCCCTATAAGGATGTGTGTCCCAAGCATTCAGGGTTTTAACTGGTACAGAACTGAGGACTCGGTGAAAGAACCTAGATGTGGCTTGAAGTCACTTCCAAGCAGAATGTTGCTCTGGGAAAAATTCTCCATATTCATAGCTTGGTGTTTCTTTGCATCTACCCTATCTCTGCCTAAATATTGATCCTCCTCCTCTTCCCTGGTTAGAGGGTTGCAGGGCCTGCAACTCTCCCCAGATGCTAGATGTGAAGCGGTTCTGATTCAGTCAGCAAGCTGAAGCCAGTGCCCAAGGATGAGTCTCGGAACCAATGTCTACTAGGGGCTGTGTCATCCATAGAGAATGAGAGTTCCTATTAGATGCTGTTACATGAGACTCTGTCATCCATAGAGAACAAGAGTTCCTGTTAGATGCTGTTACATGGCACTATGTCATCATAGAGAACAAGAGTTCCTGTTAGATGCTGTTACTTGGGACTATGTCATTCATAGAGAAGAGTTCCTGTTAGATGCTGTTACATGGCACTATGTCATCCATAGAGAACAAGAGTTCCTGTTAGATGCTGTTACATGGGACTATGTCATTCACAACAAACAAGAGTTCCTGTAAGATGCCGTTACATGGGACCAAGCGGCCATCATTCCAGCATCTACTCCTCTCTGTGAACAAATGGCTGTAGGAGATACAGATCTCAATACTAGGTGGGACTTTCTGTGGAGACATCTTATGACCTAAAGCTGACTTTGCCTTTTTGGACACCTTAATCTTTAGGGCATCCTCAGAAACTAAAATACCACTGTTTAGCACTTTACCTATTCCTTTTTAAACTATGGAATGATTGTTGCAAAGAAATTTCGCATCTTAATGCAAACTAGGAAGCCAAGAGCCAGATTGTGATGTGGAGAGAGCATTTCTTCTGGTTCCACTTGGGTTGGGTACAGGGTGACCCTGTGCTAACTGGAAATCCAGGAATGTTTCATTTGTTTTATGAGGATAGGGCATAACTCTGAGGTTTGGTGCACATAAGCGTGCATGTAAGTTGGCCTGCAGCAAAATACAGAAATACAGGGATGAGGAGTCTCTGATCCTAGAAAGATTTGGTTCCTTCCTAGGAAACAATTTTTTGTGAAATCCTCACTTCAGAAATAGTAGGTGATCCATTCATCTTAGTCCAGCTGAGTGGTAGTCCTATTTCCCTGATTTTTCATGAGTCTTCTGTGTGAATTAAAATCTAGACTGTTGATGACCTTTAGATAGTATCATCATCTTTTAATGTAGCCACCTCTGCACTGGTATGTGTGATCTTAGCTTCAGTGTCAAATGTCTGGGGATTCTTTAGTATGAGCTAAGAACTATGGGAGAATGGAGTTATGGAAGGAATGCATGAATGTGCTTACATATACCCATTATGGTGACTCTGAATTCAAAGATGCAGGACCTGGGTACCATGGAGGGTAAGAATCATGCCCAGGGTGAATGAGATCTTGTCAGGATGTAAATGTTGGGCTCCAAAGTTCTCAGCATGTTTTGATCAAACCATCTTCAAAAGCTGAAACTGAAAATATGGAAATCTCCCTGCTTAAAGGAGTAATCCAGAACACCTCCCCATTAATAACTAGCTTCTCATGGATCATGAAAGCCCCCATGATTTCCTTGAAGTTTTGTATAACTAGATGAGTTAGGTTCAGCAGAAGTGAGTCTTGGATAGGGGAATGTTTCAGAGCCTGGGGGCTGAAAGGCAAGGAAGGAACTGTCCCATCTTGATCTATTATCTGGGAAAAATCAAACTGGATTATGTTTTAAAAGGTGGGGGGCATGTTGGAGAAGGGGTGGAAGAATCAGCTGAGTTGTGACAGGTTTTCTTGTGTTTGGACTTTCATGGAAATCTATGGAATCTTCATATCCATTGAAGTGCAGAGTCACCAGTTCCTTAAACTGCTGGGTGGAAATGATGTTCTACAGGTCTCAGTGGGCACGAAGTAGTGTTTGTGAGCCATGTATAGTACTCTCACCCCCCTGTGCTGCTGCTGCTTCTGTGCTTAGATTCAAAGCAGCAGGCACTGTGGCTTAGCACTGGTGACTGGCTTCATAAAACTTAAAACTTTATAATCAGACATGAGAGCTTCAACAAGCATTTTTTTTTAAATCCTACCCCCGACTCCCTCACATTAGTCTTCTCCTAGCAGTAGCAGGAAAATCAGCTCAATTTGGCTTCTATCCCTATGGAGGTGTCATACACTATTGCTGTTTCCCTGCTCGGCTTCATAAACTTCTGCTACATCTAGGAGTGGTCACTTGTAGAAGCCCATGAGTTTTGTTCCTTATTTCCTTTTATTACATTACGTCTACTGGCTAGTATCAGCATTCCTATCTTGAATGGTCATCATGGCCAGTTGTATCCCCCATGTGGACCAGAGAAGGTAGCCATGCCTGACCTTGATGGTGCCTCATATTTTTTTTTTCTAGGGACCTCAGAGCTAGGCAGACAAACAAGGGATTGCAGAGCCAGAAATAGAACTGAGGTTCAAAAAAAGTCCATCTCTTGATAAGCATGAGAAGGTAATTTTAATCAGATTTATATCAAGGTTCACATAGCTACAGACAACCAGCACAGCTCTGCAGAATCTGGTTCTATTCCAGAACTGAAATACTTTGCAGGAAAGAAGAGCAGGTACCCCTGGAGGAGACTGCCATCGACTAAACTTCTGGCTGCAAAGGAAAGAGGACTCACAAATCTTGCCATGTAATCAGAATTTGGAAAGAGCTTACAAAAATGGTGACATGAGAAGGCATTTTAGATTTAATACAAACCAACATTTTAAAGTTATAAAACAAACTGGATATTTGTCTTCTATGGCAACATTAGCAGTGCAGGGCTGAATCTTATACTTCCCTTTCTGGCTAAACCCAGGCTTCGCGTGGTGAGGTCTTCAGGCTCAGGGGCCAACTTTACCCTCAGCTGAGATGTGCTTTTGTGTAATAAGAAGGCTGAGATTGGGGAGCAGAGGCTCTTTGACTACAGAGGCAGCAGGATGTGAGAACTGCAGACACTTAGGGAGAAGGTAATGTTTTTCAAGGGATGGGACGAATGGGTCACAGCCTAAACCAAAATGTACCAAGTTATCTGCCCACTGGACATGAGTTGGGAGGGGTGGCAGCACATGGCAACCTTTGATGTTTTATTAGGCCTGTAAGCCTTGATATTTGAGAAGACACAAAGTACAGCACCCCATTGTCCAGGACAGGTCAGTGCAGATATGAGCCTTTAATGTTGCAGTTTCCTCCATACGAGATTTTGATAACATCCTCATCTGGTCAGGACTGACACAGGCCTGCCTAGGAAAATGACTTGGAGACTGTCTCCTTATACTTCTTGTAGCTGACTTGGCCAAGCTACAGAGTTAAGAATGGTGTTAGCCCTCTTATAGAAGAGCCTTGGATAATTTTTTTTACTTCAATTACAATTTTGATTACATTAAATCTGTTTTGAGTAGTGACATTTTGACAATATTCTAAATTCAAAGAGACTTTCGTATTTCAGCCAGGCAGGCTCTAAAGCCATTATCTTAAGCCAAGTGTCTCATTCAGATAATAAACCTGAAGACAAACCTGTAAACTATCTTGCCTGAGGTAGCATGTCTCATGGGATTACTAGCCCTGAATCAATGCTGAGGGTAAAGCAGAGTGCTGTGGAAAGAGCATAATTCAGCATCAGACATCTCTGTAATTCACTGGCTGTGTTGCCTGGTATAAAATTCTTATTCTGAATCTGACATCTCACCTGTAAAAATGGACTAATGGTCTCTTTATGATTCTATGAGTGCTGAAAAATGATTCGTGTGGCCTCTTAGGTCAATACCCAGCACAGAATAAGCATTCAATAAATAGAAGCTATTTTTCCATTCAATACAATTCTATTCAACATTCTACACCATTATGTTGTCAATTCTTTGCAGATATTTGCATTACTGACCATTAGAATTCTTTTCACAAGATAACAAAAACATACCCTCTTACCTATATAAAAGCTTACAACCTTACCAATTGAACCCTACCCTTTAAATTTAAATTTATATGAGCTGATGGAAAGCATTTATGGAATGCTTTCTATTTCACAGGCTATGTGCCAGCTACCCTAGCCACTCAACTTCATGTACTCAAATCAGTTCATCCAGTGGGCAGTAGCATGCTTTTTAGATGAGGATCATGAGATTCAAAGGAACAATAAACATGGCGTAGTATCCTATTGGTGAGTCACAATCTGAACCAACGTCTGATAACTTGACATTTTTCCCACTCTGACGCTATATATAAAAATGGTGCTGACCCATCTGATTGACTTAGGGTGCAAACCTTTGGGAAAAGTAGGCCAGGTTGGGTCTCTGACTCTAGATCAGAGCACTTCTAATTTCTCTTGGTCATTCATTTCATTAAACAGTGTTGGAGCCCCTACTGTGAACAAGGACTGTGGACACAAATTTGATCTTTAAGAAGTTCATAGCTTATATAGGCACAGACATTCAAGTGACTGCATAATCACAATAGTCAATTATTTTTTGGAAGGCCATGTAACAAAATGGGACTTAAGGATTCTCGAATATTTTGCTTGATTTAAAATCTTATGAATGAGGAAGTTCCCAGTTGGACAGTCCAAGTGAAGGGTTTACACATCGTGAGAATATGTGCAAATGCTTAGGAGTAGATCAAAGCATCTGATGGGAGGGTTTCATGACCAGCAGACTATTCACAGCTGTGTAAATGGGATGCTGTTCTGCTCCAGTCAACTGCAAGGTAAAGTTGACTCCCAAGCATGACTGAGTCAACTATGAGAGCTATGTCATATAAAAGGTCCCTATAAAATGCCATTACCTAAGACCAAATGGCCACTATTCCAGTGTCCATTGGTCTTATTTTTCTCATTACTAAAGGATTCTGTGATTAGTCCTTTCTAATGAGTAATTTCTCATTGATTGTGCAAGACCTGCTTCTCTTCTTGGATCCCATGGTTGCCTAAATCATCTCGTGTTATTCCACATGACTTGAATTTCCCACTACTCGGTAAATGTGAGTTGGCCAGAGCACTTTAGCTTCCTCCTGCAAGCCTTTCAGCTTTCCTGTTTCTTGAATACCCTCTGGTATGGGTTTTCCTTGTAATTTTGCATAGTTGAACTAGTTTCTGCTACATGATACAATGCTGCAGAGGCCAGGCATGGAAATGCTGTTGCTGTTATCTTGGCATTGGCATGACAAGATGCTTTTACATAAGGGAACCACTCAGTCCTAATTGCATTTGACAGGCTTCCATGCATCCCTAAATTCTGGTGTCTCATCAATCACTCCAGAGATGAGAATCAATGCAAAATCAAAATCTTGAAGAAAATTGAAAGCAATCAACGTGGTCATCTGTGATTTTTTTTCCTCAAAAAGATGAACTTGAACCATGAACAATTGACCAACTCCTCCAGCTTTGGTATGCAGGATTCCAATGAAGGTTGGATGAACCCAGCTATATCCTGCCATTTTGGATACATGAGTAGCCACATCTAGCTGCAGGTAGTTAATATACACATCACTCACTGATTCCTGCCTTGTGATACCCGGGAGTCTGATAGGAAAACAAGTCAGCTGGTATGGGATTGAGACTTTCCTATGTTAGACTTAGCAAATTGTAGACACAATGGTTACAATTTGCAAGGGTTCCAAAGATTCACCAATGTCCTCACTGCAGAGTACAAAACATGTTTTACAGGCTTTAAGGGCAACCAGTAGTGTGCATAGGTGATGTCACATATTACCTAAACCTTTCATTCCTGTGTAATTTGACTTGTATACTTATAGCAGCGGGCACTGTACATGAGTAAGCAAAAGTAACTGGCACTAATGGTGATGTCTTATCACTCTTCTCAGCTTCTGAGTCTAGAACTTACCCCATTGAAGGTGGAGCTTTCATTCTTGATTTCACTCTTCAAAAGCGATTTGTAGGCACAAGAAATGTTTTACTCATCTGAGCCTTGATTTTGTTGAAGAACTGGCTTGTCCTGACCTAGGTTCTGTTGAGCCACAACGTGAAAGTGATGGGACAGGAGTCAAGGAAGGGGATTTGACTTCTCCAGATGTCGAAGAGTCACCACTAGATATTGCTCTGATGGGGCATGGGTTTTTCTTAATTAAGGCAGGGACAACTAAGATGGCTATGGGTGGAGTTTAAACATCCATTATGAACACAAAAATCCCAGTCAGTAACAAGAGCTCCCCCTTCTGTGATTGTCCTCATGAACAACTGTATTCCCAAGTGTCCCACAGAAGTCACCAGGCCTGTCTTCCATGCTGCTTTATTTCCTGAGATCTCAGTACTGGGCAGATAGCACCTTCTTGGTGAAAATAGACCAATCTTGCTGTTATGAAATTGCAGTTCTATATCTGGGAGGAAAGTCGTCTTATATAGATGAGAAGGTACAGTCAGTTTTATATCAAGGTTCACATAAATGCAGACTACCAGCACAGGTCAATAGACTTCATTCTTCTAAAACCAGACATTCAGGAGACAGAAAGCAGACACCCTGAAAGATGCTGTATCATCTACTGAATTTTTGGTTGCAGAAGAATTCTCATAAATAAGTACATGCCTAATTATGTTCCCATGACAGTGCTTGCAAAAATGCTGATATTCCATTTAACACCTTGGTGCACTAAACCACAATTTCTTAAATATCCTTTAGACAAATTGGATATGTTTGTCTCCTATTAGCAGGTCAGGATTGAATCCTGCAGTTCCCTTTCTGGGTGTACCCAGGTTTGCATGGTCAGGCCTGCAGGCTCAGGGCTCCTCAGGGGCAGCTCAATCCTGAGCCTCAGATGTGCTGTTGTGCAATGAGATGAATGAGGTCAGAGCAGGGACTTCTTAACGACTACATTGGGGCCAGGATGAAGAAAGGAAGACAAATTGGAAGAGGTAAAACTTAAGAAGGAATGAAAGGGTGGCAGTTCATAGCTACCTAGTCCAAACTGCACCAACTGCTCTGCCACTGGACATAGGTTGGGAGAGATAGAACTTGGCAACTTTTGCTGACATACACCAGGCCATTAAGACTCGATATGTAAGAAAAGACAGTGTCATTCCATTGTCCAGGACAGGTCAGTACAGATGTGACTTTTTTTTTTTTTTTAAACCTTGGAGTTTCTTCATTACAAAAGACCCTCATCAGGTATGACCCAAGCCTGTCTAGGAAGACAACCTGCACTGTCTCCTCACTTTCTGTGTCTGTCTTTGCCAAGCTACAAAGTCAAGATAAAGGTGGAATATTGTTATAGAATAGCCTTTATGTGTGGGACTCTCCATTGACTGAGGGAGTTAGTTAAAAGGTAATAGGCACGTATTGTGATATTGTGACTAAATGGATAGAAAGTAGTAAAAGACCAGTGAGACGTGGAGCCCAGAACTTCTGTTTCAAGGTGACCCACGTGCACTTAATTCACATGTGGATGTTCTACCTGGCCTGTGTGTGAGAGAGGTCAAAGGAAGCTGTGAATTAGAAAAGCTTTTGGGTCCTCTAATAAGATGAAGATAATGGAGATGATGTCCTTCCTGTCCTAGATTTATATTTGGCTAAAGCCAAGACTGTCTTTTGAGTTGCCACATCTAACCCCACCACTACAGTTGAGCATGTATATGATGCTCATCCCAGAATGGAGAGTGGCAGTAGAAGTTATCTCAACTGTGTCTGAGTGCTGGGCTCTTGAAGTAACTGTTTTCTTTGCCTCAACTAGCTGCAGAAGCTAAGACTGTGTTGGCAGCATCTCTTCCCTTCAAATACCTAAGGATAGGAGAGGTTCACCTCTCTGCTCCATCTGAGCTCTTATTCCTGAAGCATGTTTCTTTATTGTACAATATCTTCTGAAGCCGGGAATAAGGAGTTTAATGGGTGGGGAGTTTCCATCACGATGATAAAGCTTTTGGAAACGGATAGTGGCAATAGTTGTTCAACATTAAGTGTGCCACTGAGTAGTGCACTTGAATGGTTGAGGTGAACTTTATTTCATGCAGAGTTTACCATAACAAAATGTTAATGTAATCTTTAAAAACCTTCTGAAACCATCTCTTAGATCTCACACAGGATATGACCAGAAGCTAATGGGAGTCCTCCATGATCTGGTCAATCCTTGCTTTCTTGAACACATTCTCAAAATAGCTTTAGTTGTCTTCAAATGTGCCGCTTTTGAGAGCAAGGTGGCATAACCAAGTGCCTCCTTAATGGGTTGTAAAGAAAAGAACCATATATTTCACTTGGTCTCCTTCGTCCTTGTTCTTGACAATCAGTTATTCTGAAGTTGCTTTGTCTGAGGCTTACTCAGCACTTAAGTACCTGGATGATAAATGGAATGAAGGCAAGACACAGCAGTTAGAGGAACCAGCAGAGATTAAGGATGTGTTAGGCTGGAGTTCGTCTGGGGAAAAAGTGGGCCCCAGGCTTTGAGATTCCTCTGAGAAAAAGCTTCTTGCCATGCTGGAAAGAATATTTACCTGACAGTATATTTACCTGTTAAACTGCTGTTCAACAGTTTCCAGGCAGGGCATAATTATCGTTTAAAAAAAATGTAGCATCTGTGTCATCTGATGTTGCCAAGAACGTTGTTTTGTGGCTTAATGGCGGGCTGGGTAGTAAGTGTCCTTGGATCAGCCTAGGAAGCATGAAAGTTGCTTTATGCTGGTAAGCCCTGTTCTCAGCTTATGGCAGAGATTTGAGGCAGAGAAGGGTAGCTGTGTGGACAGTGGTCTAAGACTTCTAGCCAGACAACAAGCTGTTTAAAACCCCATATTGTGACTCACTTCAACCAAGGGGTTAATAAGATAGTTCTGCAACCTACAGATTCCATTAAAGGAAAGGATTTATAAAACTGAAGGCTGTGGAGTGATGTTGAAAGTTGAAGGAAGACGTAAGCTCTTAGTCCCTGGAAAGACAACTTACCTTCCACAGAAAGCTTATAAACCTGTGGTGCTCATAAGTGGTGAGTTTATCTTTGCTAGTTGCCTGGGAAATAGCAGGACTGTCTGCTTGGTCTTGTTGGTTAATAGAACCAAAATATCATCTGCCATGGGATGCTCAATTGATACCCAATAGTCAAATAACTAGTTTAGTGTAAGAAGGACTTTTAAGTCTCTAAATGATTCATTTTATTGATTCAGTTAACTTATTCCTGTGTGCTTAAGATGCATATTTTGTGCTTCTGAGGTTAATTCTCTGCATATTGACTTACAGTTCTCTTCAAATGTGGAAAAACCGTGGCCAATATTTCAGCGTTTCTTGCCTCTTCTCTCTTCAGATACTTCAGATACTCCAATAGTGCATCTTTTAGGCTAGAGTATGCCCACAATTTCTGTTCTTTTTTTTTTACATTTTCAAAAACATCTTTCTCCATGCTTTTACATATATGTGCATGCTTACATATGGATAAAGGCAGAAAGAAAAAGCTTTATATATATAAAGTTCTGGGGTACGTGTATAGAATGTGCAGGTTTATTACATAGGTATACACGTGCCATGGTGGTTTGCTGCACCCATCAACCCGTCATCTACAATAGGTATTTCTCCTAATGCTATCCTCCCCTAGCCCCCTGCCCCCCTGACAGGCCCCAGTGTGTGATGTTCCCCTCCCTGTTTCCCTGTGTTCTCATTGTTCAACTACCACTTATGAGTGGGAATATGCAGTGTTTGGTTTTCTGTTCTTGTGTTAGTTTGCTGAGAAGGATGGTTTTCAGCTTCATCCATGTCCCTGAAAAGGACACGAACTCATCCTTTTTTATGGCTGCATAGTATTCCATGGTGTATATGTGCCACATTTTCTTTATCCAGTATATCATTGATGGGCATTTTCGTTGGTTCCAAGTCTTTTGCTATTGTGAATAGTGCCACAATAAACATACATGTGCACGTGTCTTTATAGTAGAATGATTTATAATCCTTTGGGTATATACCCCATAATGGGATTGCTGGGTCAAATGGCATTTCTAATTCTAGATCCTTGAGGAATCGCCACACTGTCTTTCACGATGATTGAACTAATTTGCACTTCCCCCAACAGTGTAAAATCATTCCTATTTCTCCACATCCTCTCCAACACCTGTTGTTTCCTGACTTTCTAATGATCACCATTCTAACTGGTGTGAGATGGTATCTCACTGTGGTTTTGATTTGCATTTCTCTAATGACCAGTGATGATCTTTTTTTCTTATGTTTGTTGGCTGCATAAATGTCATCTTTTGAGAAATGCCTGTTCATATCCTTCACCCAGTTTTTGATGGGTTGTTTGCTTTTTTCTTGTAAATGTAAGTTATTTGTAGATTCTGGATATTAGCCCTTTGTCAAATGGATAGACTGCAAAGGTTTTCTCCCACTCTGTAGGTTGCCTGTTCACTCTGATGATAGTTTCTTTTGCTGTGCAGAAGCTTTGCTTTAATTAGATCCCATTTGTCAATTTTGGCTTTTGTTGACATTGCTTTTGGTGTTTTAGTCATGAAGTGTTTCTCCATGCCTATGTCCTGAATGGTAGTGCCTAGGTTTTCTTCTAGGGTTTTTACGGTTTTAGGTCTTAGGTCTTATGTTTAAGTCTTTAATCCATCTTGAGTTGATTTTTGTATAAGGTGTAAGGAAGGGGTCCAGTTTCAGTTTTGTGCATATGGCTAGCCAGTTTTCCCAACACCATTTATTAAATAGGGAATCCTTTCCCCATTTCTTGTTTTTTTTTGTCAGGTTTGTCAAAGATCAGATGGTTGTAGATGTGTGGTATTATTTCTGAGGCCTCTGTTCTGTTCCATTGGTCTATATCTGTTTTGTTACCAGTACCATGCTCTTTTGGTTACTGTAGGCTTGTAGTATAGTTTGAAGTCAGGTAGTGTGATGCCTTTAGCTTTGTTCCTTTAACTTAGGATTGTCTTGGCTATGCGGGTTCTTTTTTGGTTCCATATGAAATTTCCAATTCTGTGAAGAAAGTCAATGGTAGCTTGATGGGGAATAGCATTGAATCTATAAATTACTTTGGGAAGTATGGCCATTTTCACAATACTGATTCTTCCTATACATGAGCATGGAAAGTTCTTCCATTTATCTGTGTCCTCTCTCATTTCCTTGAGCAGTGGTTTGTTCTCCTTGAAGAGGTCCTTCACATCCCTTGTAAGTTGTATTCCTACATATTTTATTCTCTTTGTAGCAATTGTGAATAGGAATTCACTCATAATTTGGCTCTGTTTGTCTGTTAATGGTGTATAGGAATGTTTGTGACTTTTGTACATTGATTTTGTATCCTGAGACTTTGCTGAAGTTGCTTCTCAGCTTAAGGAGATTTTGGGCTGAGATGATGGGGTTTTCTAAATATACAATCATGTCATCTGCAAACAGACAATTTGACTTCCTCTTTTCCTATTTTAATACCCTTTCTTTCTCTTTCCTGATTGCCCTGGCCAGAACTTCCACTACTATGTTGAATAGGAGTGGTGAGAGAAGGCATCCTTGTCTTGTGCTGGTTTTCAAAGGGAATGCTTCCAGTTTTTGCCCATTCAGTATGATATTGGCTGTGGGTTTGTCATAAATAGCTCTTATTTTGAGATACATTCCATCAATACCTACTTTATTAAGAGTTTGTAGCATGAAGGGCTGTTGAATTTTGTCAAAGGCCTTTTCTGCATCTATTGAGATAATCATGTGGTTTTTGTCATTGGTTCTGTTTATGTGATGGATTATGTTTATTGATTTGCATATGTTGAACCAGGCTTGCATCCCAAGGATGAAGCCGACTTGATTGTGGTAGATCAACTTTTTGATGTGCTGCTGGATTCGGTTTGCCATTATTTTATTGAGGATTTTTGCATCAATGTTTATCAGGGATATTAGCCTGAAATTTTCTTTTTTTGTTGTGCCTCTGCCAGGTTTTGGTATCAGGATGATGCTGGCCTCATAAAATGAGTTAGAGAGGATTCCCTCTTTTTCTATGTTTGGAATAGTTTCAGAAGGAATGATACCAGCCCCTCTTTTACCTCTGGTAGAATTCGGCTGTGAATCTGTTTGGTCCTGGACATTTTTTGGTTGGCAGGCTATTAATTACTGCCTCCATTTCAGAACTTCTTATTGATCTATTCAGGGATTCAACTTCTTCCTGGTTCAGACTTGGGAGGGTGTATGTGTCCAAGAATTTATCCAGTTCTAGATTTTCTAGTTTATTTGCGAAGAGGTGTTTATAGTATTTTCTGATGGTAATTTGTATTTCTGTGGGATCAGTGGTGATATCCCCTTTATCACTTTTTATTGCATCTATTTGATTTTTTTTTTAAGTCTGGCTAGCAGTCTGTCTATTTTGTTGATCTTTTCAAAAATCCAGCTCCCGGATTCATTAAACTTTTTTTAAAGGGATTTTCACGTCTCTGTCTCCTTCAGTTCTTCTCTGATATTAGTTGTCTTCTGCTAGCTTTCGAACTTGTTTGCTCTTGCTTCTTTAGTTCTTTTAATTTTGATGTTAGTGTCAATTTTAGATCTTTCCTGCTTTCTCTTGTGGCATTTAGTGCTGTAAATTTCCCTCTACACACTGCTTTAAATGTGTCCCAGAGATTCTGGTACATTATGTCTTTGTTCTCATTGGTTGCAAAGAACTTATTTCTGCCTTAATTTATTTATTTACCCAGTAGTCATTCAGGAAGAGGTTGTTCAGTTTCCATGAAGTTGTGTGGTTTTGGGTGAGTTTCTTAATCCTGAGTTCTAATTTGATTGCACTGTGGTTTGTTATGATTTGTGTTCTTTTGCATTTGCTGAGGAGTGTTTTACTTCCAATTATGTGGTCAATTTTAGAATAAGTGTGATATGGTGCTGAGAAGAATGTATATTCTGTTGATTTGGAGTGGAGAGTTCTGTAGATGTCTATTAGGTCTGCTTGGTCCAGAGCTGAGTTCAAGTCCTGAATAGCTTTGTTAATTTTCTGTCTCGTTGATCTAATATTGACAGTGGGCTATTAAAGTCTCCTACCATTATTGTGTGGGAGTCTAAGTCTCTTTGTAGGTGTCTAAGAACTTGCTTTATGAATCTAGGTGCTCCTGTATTAGATGCATAAATATTTAGGATAGTTAGCTCTTGTTTGTGTCTTCTTTTTAAATTTTATTTATTTTATTATTTTTTTTTGAGATGGAGTCTTACTCCGTCGCCCAGGCTGGAGTGCAATGGCGAGATCTTGGCTCACCGCAAGCTCTGCTTCCCGGGTTCACGCCGTTTCTCCTTTGTTTGTTAGTTTTCCTTCTAACAGTCAGGACCCTCTGCTGCAGGTCTGCTGGAGTTTGCTGGAGTTCCACACCAGAACTGTTTGCCTGGGTATCACCAGCAGAGGCTGCAGAACAGCAAAGACTGCTGCCTGTTCCTTCCTCTGGAAGCTTCATCCCAGAGGGGCACCTGCCAGCTGCCAGACAGAGCTTTCCTGTATGAGGTGTCTGTTGGCCCCTACTGGGAGTTATCTCCCAGTCAGGGACCCATTTGAGGAGACAGTCTGACCCTTAGCAGAGCTGAACGCTGTGCTGGGAGATCTGCTTCTCTCTTCAGAGCCGTCAGGCAGGGATGTTTATGTCTGCTGAAGCTGTCGCCACAGCCATCCCTTCCCCCAGGTGCTCTGTCCCAGGGAGATGGGAGGGTTTTATCTATAAGCCCCTGACTGGGGTTGCTGCCTTGTTTTTGAGATGCCCTGCCCAGAGAGGAGGAATCTAGCAAGGCAGTCTGGCCATGGCAGCCTTGTTGAGCTGTGGTGGGTTCCACCCAGTTCGAACTTCCTGCCAGCTTTGTTTACACTGTTAAGGTAAAACCACCTACTCAAGCCTCAGCAATGGTGGATGCCCCTCCCTGCACCAAGCTCAAACATCCCAGGTCGACCTCAGACTGCTGTGCTGGCAGCGAGAATTTCAAGCCAGTGGATCTCAACTTGCTGGGCTCCATGGGGGTGGAATCCACTGAACCAGACCACTTGGCCCCCTGGCTTCAGCCCCCTTGCCAGGGGAGTAAACGGTTCTGTCTCACTGGCATTCCAGGTACCACTGGGGTATGGGAAGGGGAAAAAAAAAAAAAAAAAACTCCTGCAGCGAGCTCGTTGTCTGCCCAAATGGCTACCCAGCTTTGTGCTTGAAACCCAGGACACTGGTGGCATAGGCACTGGAGGGAATCTCCTGGTCTGTGGGTTGTAAAGACCGTGGGGGAAAGCACAGTATCTGGGCTGGAGTGTACCGTTCAGTCCCTCCTGGCTTCCCTTGGCTAGGGCAGGGAATTCCCCAACCCCTTGCACTTCCCGGGTGAGATGATGCCCCACCCTGCTTAGGCTCACCCTCCATGAGCTGTACCCACTGTCCAATCAGTCCCAGTGAGATGAACTGGGTACCTCAGTTGGAAATGCAGAAATCACCCTGCCTTCCGAATCAATCTTGCTGGGAGTTGCAGACTGGAGCTATTCCTATTTGGCCATCTTGCCAGCAATCAATTTCTGTTCTTTTCATATCTATTTTTCTTCCTATATTACCTGGCCTCAGGTTAGTCCTTTATAGCAACATTAAATGAACTAAGACATAAATAAGGGATGATTCCTACAGAGACCTGATGGCACCTTCTTGGTTAAAATAAAGTGAAGCCAAGAGCCAGATTGAGCTGAATACCACCTTTTCTAGTTCTGCTTAAAGGTTGTATATGGGGTAACCTTTTGAAAAATCTGTCTACTTTCAAGACAACAAGGAAAGTTCCATTGGCTATATGGGATCACTACATAATTGAGGTTTCTTGCACACTAACATGCAGGTAGGTTGACCTGAAGGCAAAAAATAGAAATACAGGAATGAGTAGTCTCTGGCCTAGAAAAAAAATTTTACTGATTCCCAGAAACATTTTTCTGTGAAATCCCTCATCATTCTAGAAGTAGCGATGGTACATTCATCTTAGGTAAACTGTGAAGTTCCCATTTCTCTTTAATGTGTAAATTAATCTATAACCTTCATGAACTTTGGACAATATCATCTGCTTCCTCTAGTGTGGCCTTCTATGCACTAGAATGGGTATCCTTGACTCTGAATATCAAATATCTAGGGATTTCTAAGTATGAGCTAATAACAAGAGGAGTAGAAGAGTTACAGGAATGCCTGTGCATATATATTCACACATTCTAGTCATTCTGAATTCAAAGACATAGAAACCCAGGTGCATGGCAGGTAAAATGCATGTCCAGAATGAATGAAGTCTTCCATTAGAATCTGAATGTTGGCACTAACATTCTCAGGGTGGTTTGATCAAACCACTTTCTTTAAAAACTAGAAATACAGAAAGGGCTTTGTTTATAGAAGTGGTCCAGAACACATTCCCTCCCCCATTAACATTTAGAACATTAAGCCTCTGAGTCATGGAAAGCAGGTGTTCACGGAGGACTGTATAATATGTTGAACTGGATTAACAAGAGTAAGTCTTGGATAGGAAGAGTATTCCAGGGCTTGAGGTGGGAAAGTAAGAATTTTCCTCATCTTGGGTCTATTCTCTGAAACTTAAACAGAATTGTTAGGAAAGGGGATGTTGGAGAAAGGCCTTGTGTATCCCATGAGACCAATGGGAAGATGAATCAACTGAGATACCACGAGGATTTCCTGACTTTCAACAGATGTGTATAGATACCATGTTTAGAAAAATTCCATAGTTTCTCTAAAGGCTTAATGTGCACAAAGCAGTGTGCACAAGGCATGTCACATGTTGCCTAATCTTTCCACTTCTATGTGCTTATTTTTATTTACAGTCAGAGCAGCATGCACTCCAAGCACAGGTAACTGGTATTAAGGGATATCTTAAGGAATTATCTTTATACTTGTGAGCTCTAGAATGTGCCCTGTGGAGAAGCCTATGAGATTTGCTCCAGATTTCACTTTCAAAGCTATTACACACACTAAAAATGTCTCCTTCAATCCTACAACAAAACCAGAGCTCCTATGAAGAAATAGTTTGTTCCAACCTAGGACCTATTTAGCCAAGTAATAAAGGTGATAGGAAGAGAGGACAGGATTCAAGGACTATCTATCGAGGTTGGATTTTTTTTGACCAAGTTGAAGAATTGGTTTGTTCTCACCTAAGTTCTATCAAGCCAAATAAGTGATGGGACAGGATGAAAAAGATTTTTCCTGATGTGAAAGGATTTGGGTAGTCACCCATTGAATGTTCTCATGGAGATCAAGTCTGGGACAATCAAGATGGCTGTGGATCGAGCTCAAGTATCCATTATGAATGTTAAAATCTTGACAGGCAGCAGGCACTCACCCTTCTGTAGATACTCACCATGGCTGGTTCTAGCCCCGCAAGTGGCCCAGTGATGGCACCCAGGCCTGTCCTCCATGTTGCTTCATGTTTGCTTCCTGATATCTCAGTGTTGAAGTGAAAGATCGGGGATGAAACAGGCAGAAACCAACTTTGTGTCCAGGGGAAAATGTTTAGGGACATGAGGAAGAATGCTTTTAGTTTTATGTCAAGGTTCTTATAAGTATGTTACCAGCACAGGTTGGTAGAACCTGGTTTATTTCCAAAACTGAGACTCGGGAGAAAAAAGCAGGTGTACCCCATGATATAAACATGGTTCTTTGTATCTGTACTGATTGCATCATAGACAAACTCTGGTTGCAGAGGAAGGATTTCCACAGCTATTTCCTAACTATGTTTACACAAAGTGCTTGTAAAAATGCTGACATCCAGTGGATTTTGAAAATTTTGTTTTGATGTAAATTTTCCAAAGTATCCTTTATCCAGACAAATTGGATATATTGATTTCCTGGGGCAAAATGAGCAGTGGAGGGTTGAATCTTACACTTCCCTTTTGGAATCACCCAGGTCAACATGGTGGTCAGGCCTTTAGGCTCAGGGATCCTTGGGGCCAGCTTTAAAGTCAACTGGGATGTACTTCTTTGTGATGGAAAAACTTTGAGTGTAGAGCTTCTTTCATGACTATATACGAACCAAGATGAGGGAACTGCAGACAACTTGAGGAAAGGGAATGTTTAGAAAGGAGTGGGACAGATGGGGTCACATCTGCCTGAAGTGAAACATGCACCAGTTGCTCCGACATTGGGCATGGGTTGGGAGGGACAGCACTTGGCACTTCGTTTGCTGAAATGGCATATGAAAGGCCAACAAAACTTTATGTGAGAGGACATGAGAAAAGTGACATCCCATTGCCTAGAACAGGTCAGTGGTCAGTGTGGATGTGAACCTGTATCCTTAGTTTCCTCAGTATAAGACTTACACATAAGATCCTAAGGTCTAGGATGATCCTGTCCTGCCTAGGAAAGTAATATGGGTTGTTTACTTACAGCTTCTGTAGTTCTTTGTCAAGCTACAGAGTTAAGATAAATGTGGAATATGGTGCCAAAGTCTTTATAGAACAGCCCCTTATTGCTGTCTTGATAGGGATTTCACTGAATCTGTAGACCACTTTGGGTCGTAGACATTTTGACAATATTTACTCAAAAACCTTTCAGCAGATACTCATGCCTGGGCCAGGTTGTTTCTGAAACCATAATCTTAGTCTTCCATTCCAATAATAATCCTGAAGCCCATCAGAGGTGTCTTTCAAAGCTCTTGTGACCCATGGACTTGTGCTGAATCAATGAGGAGAAAAAGTGCTGTGGGAAAAACATAATTCAGCATCAACCTCACCTCTCATGTACTGGCTGTGTTGCCTGGAACAAAAGTCT
This sequence comes from Hylobates moloch, assembly GCF_009828535.3. NCBI lineage: Eukaryota > Metazoa > Chordata > Mammalia > Primates > Hylobatidae > Hylobates > Hylobates moloch. Next base: position 119,480,060 of record NW_026652284.1, read on the forward strand.
TAATCTTTCTGAATCTGACACCTGACCTGTAAAAATGGGCTAATTGCTTTATGATACTGTGACAACTTAGAGATTATTCATGTGGCATATTTAGGTTAATCCCCAACACAAGATAAGCATCTAACAGAAGCTATTTTGTGATCTAGTAAGTTCTTAGCACTGCACACATCATACCATTAAACTTTTGCCAAAGATGTCTTAATTATGAAAATTCCTTTCACAATAAAATAGAAACACACACTCATGTCTATATAAAAAACTTATAACCTTACTAATGGGATCCTAGCCTGTGAATTTAAACTTGAGCTGTTTATGCAGTGCCTTCTATGTCACAGGCTCTGTGCCAGCCACCTTAAATATTCTTCATACTCAACTCTGACACTCAAATCAGTTTTTCCAGTGGACAGTAGTATGTTCCTCAGATGAGGATGAAATTCAGGAATGATAAAACCATGACTCTTTGTAGCCTGTTGGTGAATCACAAGCCAAACCAAAGTCTTCTGACACCTTGACATTTTTTTTCCACTCTCCCACACTAGGCATAATAATGATGTTGGTGATGCCTCAGGATTGAGTGACTCAGGCTGCAAATCTTTGGGGAAGTAGGCTGGGATAAGTTTGACTCTAGATCAAAGCACTTCAAAGCAGTTTCTCAGGATCATTCATCTTTCATTAAGCAGCAATTGAGCCCCTACTGTGAACACAAACATGATCCTCCTTTAAGGTGTTCATAGTCTATACAGGAGGAGCAGACACACAAGCAACAGAACAGTCACAGTATAGTCTGAAATGCTTCAAATACCCACCCACCTGCAAAGTGCACTGAGGCATAGGGAAGGTGATTCTTCAGTTGAAACCTGAAAGTTAAGGGGCAGCTTAATTGGACACTGTAGATAAAGGATTTGTACAAAGCAAAAACGTGCAGATATTCAGAGGACTAGAAGAACAAGGCATCTGACTGGAGAGTTGCTGGGCCTGTGGACTCCTAAGACTGGTATAAAACTATTTTTGCTAGAGTCAGCAAGCTTAAACTGATACCCAAGAGCGGCTGTGAATCAACAATTGTTTTGGAGCTATATTCTGCATAGTTAACAAGGGTGTACATTAAACATTATCTCGGACCTAATGGCCACTATTTCAATGCCTCAGCAGGATACTAAATGGAATTCTGGCAAGAGAACAGACTTCCATATCTGTTCTTAACTTTAAAATGGCCTTAGGAAATAGAATAGATCCTGAGAACCAAAGAATAAAGCTCACCGGAAGTTAAAGATGGGTAGGAGACCAGGTGTTCCAGTTTATCTTGAGTATCTGAACTATGATCAAATGTCTGTCCTAACCCTTTTGGTTTACATAAGTCCAGTTACACTTCTATAGAATTCTAGATCTCTTGGCATTGAGTTGCCATGGTTACCTACTGACATGCCTGTCAACTCGGCTAAACTGTGGTTTTCTTATGAGAATAGTAGGGTCCTTAATACATGTCTGCTGAACTTAAACCCTCTTCCTGCTTCCAACATTCCTTTCAGACTCATGAGGCTGCATCCATCTCCTATGAACTGCTGAAATGGGGCCTAATTAGGGTTGGTTGGAGCATCAGGAAGGAAAGACACTACACATACTTAGAGAGCTACACTCTCCAAACCAGGAGGTCTATGCCTGCCTTCTGGCTCCTGCAGACACTGGGAAGGTGAGAAGGGTAAAAAGGATTTCAGTCATCAACCACGTATTTTACCCTTAATCTAACAGGTCAATACATACTAACAATGAATCCATAAATGCCACCCCCACTGCCTTGTGGGGAAAAAAGGGAGGGGAAGGAAAGGAATAGCATCTCCTTTCTTTCCATCTTTGAAACACTTATTCTTAAAACACATCTGCTAGATCTAATTAGATCCTTTCAAATCCAAGAGGAATATTGTTCTCATTTTACACATAGGGTCATTGAGAAGTAGGCTGCTTACACATGTATCTTGCATAAAGCTTACATAAATATCAGCTTGATTTTTGGATGTCTTTAATGCTCAGCCTGATGCCCATTCTCTACAGCTTACTGGCTGAGAAATGGCTTAAATTTACATGTCTGATGGTTTGTTCAAATGCAATAAATTGTCTGAAGATCAGTTTCAGTTAAGGCTATCTTTGCCCTAAGAGGAAAATAAAGTGCAGTTGCAGGTGTATGGACTGAGAATCAGACCTAATTAAAATTACTCTGGCCATGTAAGAGCTATGTAAATTTGTGCAATTTGCCTTATCTCTTAAGCCTCAGCTCTCTAATCTATAAAGGGGGAAGGGGATAACATACTTCTAATGGTTTTAAGGATAGTATAAAAAATCTTGAAATACAACCTGAACCTACTTACAGCAGCCTGATCTAATATTCCAAATTATAATCACTTTGAATACAAGAACACAATTAGATTAGCAAAATCCATGGTTCTAACTATAGACTTTGTCCTTAAGTTTTTGAAAGATTTTAATGATTATTACAGGTGAAGAAATTGAAGTCGAGTTTTGGTGCTAGTTTAAATAATTGACTTCTTACTATGTGACAACCATTGTACAAGATGCTTCTCATACAATACCTCTAATGCTTGCGGTAAACACGAATAGACAAGTAGGGCTTTACAAGTGAAATACACTTCCAAAGTTCACATAGCTAGGAAGTGGCAGAATTCAAATTAAAATCAGATGGGATTTTTTTCTCCATAACATCAAGAACAACTGAATAAATGTTATGCAGTCATGAATGAAGTTTAGTTTCCTCCTCCCCATGAAATGAGTTCTGTTGAGCTCAAGACACAATGTGGGAAGAGTTTGCATGAGCAAGCTTCCTTTTGAGCATCAGGAGCCACCTCATGCTGGATCACACAGCTGGCCCTCCTTTATTATGTTCCAGCTGATGAAACCACCACAGCTCCCTTGCCTATAATGGAGTGTTTCAATTTGGGTACAGAATGAAAGATGCAGGCTTCCTCTTCTCCTCCAGAATCTTAATGCAGACTGCTGCACAAAGCTTCCATTAAGAGGATGGTTCGCATTTTTCTTCCTGGGTTTGCCAAATACAAGATCAGGATGTTTCATTCTCAGAGGTAACTGATACCAGCACTTCACAATTCAACCCAATAGATACTTAGGGAGCTCCTACTTTGTGAAAGAACCTGAACTAGGTATTGCAGGGCACTGAAAAGTAGACAATATGTGGCTGTATTATTGTAATTTATGCAATTGTCACGATGCTGAGTAGTAATTAGTAATAGTTGAATGGTTAGTAATTAGTAATGGTTGCAGTGTTGAAGTTGAAAATGAGGGTAACAAAATACAGTTGTCCTTTAGTATATGTGGCAGATTGGTTCCAGGACATTTAGATATCTCAGTCTTTATATGCTCAAGTATGGAAGTCACCCTGCAGAACCCATGTATGTATGAAAGCCAGGCCTCTGGATATATGGACTTGGCATCCTGCAAATACTGTCGTGTTTTTAAGAGACAGGGCTGCCTCTGTCACCCAGGCTGGAGTGTAGTGGTATAACCGTGGCTCACTGCAGCCTTGAACTTGTGGGCTCAAGCAATCCTCCTGCCTCAGCCTCCCGAGTAGCTAGGACTACAGGTATGTACCACCATACCTGGCTATTTATTTTTATTTCTGGATTGGTCTCACTGTGTTGCCAAGGCTTTTCTGAAACTCCTGGCCTCAAGCAACAGCCTCCCAAGTCACTGGGGTTACCGGCATGAGCCACTGTGCCTAGCTCCTAATATGATATTTCCAATTCATATTTGATTGATAGAAACCTGCATATAATCAAGAGCAGCATAGTTCAAAACGGGTCAACTGTATTGTGTTCAAAGACATTTTCTGGTGGGTATGACTGGATCTCGAACACAGAACCTCTAGTTCTCAACCTTAAGTACATTCCATTTCATGCTTCTTAAGAGCTCACACTACAATGATGTCTCACTGTAATGCTTTCTGGGACTTTTTCACATAATGGAGCCATGAACCCACAAGCCCGTGCTGAAATTTCCAGCATGTGTGAGGTACCAAGGGTTTGAAGATAAACACATGTTGCTCCTGTTCTAAGGAACATTAGTTCCATGCCTTCTGATAGATGGTCCATATTTATATCAAGGTTTCATGGATAGTTTGGTGATATGTTTGAAAATGGATTCCCATTGGAAAACAAAATTCCTTTAAATATCTGTATATAAAATATATTCATATCCTAGATTTTATTCTGCAGTGAAGTTCTAGCCTATAGGGCCCCTTCAGAACCACAGACAGTTCTTATGAAAAGCCAGATCCAGATGTCCTTGTGGGTTCAGGACCTGCTCCTCGTAACTTACACAATGGGCTATACAGATGACATTAAGAGGTATGTCTCAATTCCCATCAGTTTATTGATACTATGGGCATTTTCGCTATTGCACAAACTCCTGAATTGAGCATATTGTGCTCAGTCACACATACTCATCACTGTCTCAGCCCCTTTAACATTATGCCTGACATTTCTAACTAGTGTTTGATCTGTTAATGAGTGAGTGGATTTCAGAGAACAAGACCAATGTCACATTCCAAAAGCAAGTTCTGAGCCACGTAATCATAGTTCATATTTCACATTGGAATGACTCAAACCCATGTCTGAAAGCCAGACTCGGACTTTAGAGGGAGGAATTTTTGGGTCCCTACTTGATGAGACTATGATGTATCTTTGTGAGAATTAAATATATCTACCCTGTGGATGGGTACTTGTAAATGACTATGTGGATGAATTAGGAAAATTTCTGTCATGGGGAAAGGACGGATCAGGGAAGCTCAATTCTATTTAGGATTTTCTGAGATATATGTGACCAGATTAAACAAACATATGCCACAGCTTGGCATTGGGGACTACCAGGAGAGACTGTTTTATGCAGCTCTGGGAAGCATCACTTTAGCCTATGGAGTTTATGGTGAGAAGAGCACAGGCCCAAACCCTGGCTTTTTGTTCTCTTACAGCTTGTGTTGCTTTGAGCAAGTCACTCGGCTGCTCTGAAATCATAGCCTCATTTGTTTGAGGTAGATAACACATTCTCCTGCATACTCAATAGGATGAGAGAGCATATTTGAAGATGCTTACAACAGAGCAGCCATCAATATTTGTCATTTTCAGGCCCAAGACAAATATAGAAATAGAAATGTATTTATGCTTATGGAAGGATGACTAGATCAATTAATCTCTGGATTTGAAAAGCTGTGTATTGAGATTTCTCTTTTCCGGCATTGTTTATCACAGTAGAATATCCAGCACCTATTGCCTACGGCAGTGGCATTGATGTTGTAAACTTGCGGTGTCTCTGCCTGTCTCATTCACTCGCTATCCCTGTTCCCTTAGATCATCTTACACTTCAGCGATGTGTACTGGAGGACTTATCCTTGGCTCTGCTTTCGTGGGGATCTAAATTACAAAGAACATTTGTGACTTCTGCTTTCAGCTCCAAAATGTAAAGATCTTGAATTTCATGCTTTTATCTTTATAAGAAAAAGCTAAAAATCAATGAGAGGTATTTGATACCTTTTTGAGAGCGAAGCTTGCAGTGCAACTGCCACCCTGAAATTTGGAGAGACAGACAAATCCAGAAAGGTTAAAGCCTTTCTACTCGAAGTAAAAGCTGCTGGAGCCAAAAACTGGTAGGAGTTCTTAAGTGGTAATTTTAATAAACTGCTGGGAACTGAGTATGGACTAGCATAAGGGACAAACACTTGGGGGGCTACAGTCTTAGGAGGTCCCCTTACTTTAGGGGGCTTCACCTCCAGGAACCCCATCAGGTTCTCAGGAACCAAGAAAGATTCCCTCCTTGGCTCTGGCAATGGGGTGGAAGAGTAATCCACGTGAAATAAATCCACAGCCTTCCCCATAACAAAGGTCTTCTCTCCAGAGCCATGGGGAAAGGGTATGCCTCTCCTCCAGGCCCCTCCATCTGTCTTGTCTCACCCAAGGTTGGAGAGCTATACAAGAAGAAAAACTTGTGGAGGTCACAGGTCAGAGAAACCCACTAAACAACTGAAATTTAATTGGAAGATTGTACAGCATTCTCCATCTTCCATATCTTAGCACCACATCAACAGAGCCCCACTAAAGTAACTGGATCAGAGCTGAAAGAGCTTAAAGACAGGCTGTCATGAACAAGAATAAGTAGGAAAGCCCAAGGTCAAATATAAAAACAAGGACATTAGGAGAATTTGAAGCCTCTGGCACCTGTAGCCACATGAAATACTAAAGGTCAAATGCTAGCCAGATTAACATAAGTCCTCATACTAGAGATCCATGTACCTTAGTTCTTATGACCTGAAATACCATATCCAGCTTTAAACAATAACAAAGACACAAGCCAGGCCCAGTGGTCAAATCTGAAAAGAAGAAAAAACAAGCATCAGATCCAGATTCGAATCCTGTGACACAAATTTTAAAATTATCAAAGAAATCTTAAAATAACTGAATATGTTAAGAGCTTTATTAATTGAAAGTTTGTTTCTCTCCTTGAAATTCACATATTGAAGCTAGAATAACCCTCAGATTGTCTACCTGTGGGAGATATGGCTTAGACTCATGGTGAAATGCGGTCATGAGGGTGCACCCTGACTCAATGGGATTAGTGTCTCATGAGAAAAGACACTAAAGAGTTTACATTTTCCTTTCCTCCCCAAGAAGGCTCAGAAGAAAGGCCATATGAGGACAAAGCAGCTGTCTACAAGCTAGGAAGAAGAGCCTCCACCAGAAGTTGTCTGGAACTTCTGTTTTGGACTTTCCAGCCTCTAGAACTCAGAGAAAGTAAATTTCTATTGTTCAAGCCACCCTGTCTATGGAATTTTGTTCCGGAAGCTCAAGCAGACTAATATGGGCTCTAATAAAAAGACAAATGTAAGAACAGATGGGTAATATAAGTTGAGAAATGGAAACTCTAAGAATCAGCAGGAAATGTTCAAAATCAAAATAACAGAGAATGCCTTTGAGCTCATCAGTTGACTTGAGGCAGCCAGGAAAATCAATAAGCTTGAATATAGGTCAATAGAAACTTCTCAAACTAAAATGCAAAGAGAAAAAATAGAACATTACATCCGAGAACAGTGGGACAACTTCCATAAGATGTGTGTGTGTGTCTAACTAGAATATTTAGAACAGAAAGAATACTTAATGGCTTAAAGAGTTCCAAAAAATACCAAAACCAGAAAGCTCAACACCAAACATAATAAATATACACCTAAAAGCTACATATAGGCATATCATGTTACAACTGCAAGAAACCAGCGACGTAGAAGAAATATTGACAGAAGCCAGGGTGGAAGAGGCCAGAGGAGAGGGAGAGGTTAGGAGAACCAAATGATACCGAAACAAAAACTGGGAAGAATGACTTAGAGAAACAAATTTCTCATGAGAAACCGTAAAACCAACAATGTTGCTATGGTTTGTATCCCTCAAAGTTCATGTGTTAAACTTAATCCCTAATGTAGCAGTGTTGAGAGGTAGGATCTTCAAGAGGTGATAGGATCATATAGGTGCTAGGATGGCTCTGCCATCATGAATGGATTGTCATTATCTTGAGAATGCATTAGTTATTGCAAAAGTGAGCTTGTCCCTCTCTTGCTCCATCTTGCACTCGCTTGCCCTTTTGCCTTAAGTTGATGCAACAAGGCTCTCACCAGATGGTGGCATGTTGATATTGAATTTTCCAGTCTCCAAAACTGAAATTTTTCTTTATAAACTACCCAGTCTGTAGTATTTTGTTACAGCAACGCAAAACAGACAAAAACAAGACAGGTACCAAGGAGTGGGGCTGTTGCTTTAACAAATACTCAGAAACATGAAACTGTAACTAAGGTTACAGCCATCTCTTGGTTACACACATCTCTTGAAAGCCAAAATTGAGGAGAGAAGCTTTTGAAAAGGAAAGCTAGCTGTATTCAAGATGCCAGCAACCCAGAGGAAGCAGTGAACTTGTGTTTAAAGACTACCTCTCCAAGCTGTATGTCTGGATCTGGGGTTCTTAAGGGAAATTAAGGGAGGACAAACAATGACCAAAACATTTCTGTGAAATGGTTGTCAGTTAATCACTGCTTTCTTGGTCAATGTCTTGTGGCCTTCTGCAGGAGCCATCAGGCTGTTCTTCTCACGCTGATCAGCACATTCCTGAAGTTCTTGGTCAGTGTATTCTTTTATCTCTGAAAGTCCTATTTTCCTGAGGCTGCTTTTTAATATAATCTACAAACTCAAGCAAAGCAATAATATACAAGCAAACAAGCCCTTCTGTTACAGGACATCTGGGTCTGGAAGCAGGGGACCTTAGGCCAATTAACCCAAACTTCCTAAAGCTAAACCAAAAGGAGAAACTCCATCTCCCTAGGGTGGAGGAACAAAGGATCAAAGGCTAGTGTCTCTCTGCAGCCCTCTCATTTCCACCATGTCTCAAGTGGAAAGGGAAAGTGCCTTGGAGTGGCCTCGGGCCAAGCAGGGACCATCCCTTCATCTGCATAGAGTGCCAATTCACCTCAGCCTTGAATTAAATTCACCTTAGCCTTCAGCCACAGACCAAATCCTTCATTAAGGGGTAACAGATAGGAACCTCAAAAGGAGTACTTGAAACCCAGAAAACTTTGTAACCAGGCCCTTAAGCTGTTTGCTCGGGCCCACTCCCACCCTGTGGAGTGCTTTCTCCCTTTAATAAATTCCTGCTTTGTTCCTGTGTCTCACTCCTTTGTTACTTTGTGCGTTTTGTCCAATTCTTTGTTCAAAATGCCAAGGGACCTGAACAACTCATACAGCCTTCCAGTAAGAGTTTGAATGTTTCCCAAGATTCATGTGTTGGAAACAAACTATCTCATGATAGTGAATAAATCTCATGAGATCTGATGGTTTTGGTAAAGGGCAGTTCCCCTATACAGGCTCTCTTGCCTGCCACCATGTAAAACATGACTTTGCTCCTCACTCACCTTCTACCGTGACTGTGAGGCCTCCCCAGCCATATGGAACTGCGTGTTCATTAAACCTTTTCCTTTATAAATTACCTAGTCTTGAGTATATCTTTATTAGCATGAGAACAGGCGAATACACCTGACTTCAAATTATACCACAAAGTTATCATAACCAAACAGCATGACACTGGCATTAACAGACTTATGTACCAATGAATTAGAGAACTCAAATTCACTTATTTACAGCCAACTGATTTGGACAAAAGTACAAAGAACACTCACTGGGAAGAGGACAGTCTCTTCAATAAACGGTGCTGGGACAACAGGATATCCATTTGCAGAAGAATGAAATGAGACCCCTTATCTCACCATATACAAAAATTAACACAATGTATCAAACTAAATATAGGGCCCAAACTATAAAGCTACTAGAAAACATAAGGAAAACACTTCAGTAAACTTGTCTGAAAAACACAAGACCTAAAATGTACAGGCATCAAAAATAGATGAATGGAATTATATAGAACTAAAATGTTTCTGCACAGTAAAAGAAAGTGACAAGGTAACCTACAGAAAGGGATAAAGTATTTGCAAGCTATTCATCCAACAGGGGATTAATAACCAAAATATACAAGAAACTCAACAGCAAAAATCTAAAGACAATCTGAACAGGTATCTTCTCAAGAAGATATAAATGGCCAACAAATATTTTAACATCACTAATCATGAGGTAAATACAAACCACAATGAAGCCTCTTCTTACCATAGTTAAGATGGCTATTATAAAAAAGACAAAAATGCTGGTAAGAATGTGAAGAAAAGGGAACTTGTACACATTGGTGGGAATGTAAACTAGCACAGTCACCACAGAGAAGAGTATGGAGGTTCTTCAAAGTTTAAAAATATAACTACCCTGTGATCCAGTAATTCTACTGGGTAGTTACCCAAAAGAATTGAAACCATTACATCAAAAAAAGACATCTGCACCCCTTTATTTATGGCAGCACTATTCCCAATAGCCAAGATAGTCAAACTAGGTGTCCAACAGACAATAAGAAAAATGTGGATAAAGCACAATGGAATACTACTCAGCAATTAAAATCCTATCATTCATGGCAACATGGATGGAACTGGAGGATAATAAGTAAAATAAGCTATGAGCAGAAAGTAAAACACATGTTCTGACTCATGTGGAAGCTTAAAGTTGACCTCTTAAATCAAAAGTTAGAAACTCAATGATATTTTGAGGCTGAGAATAGGAAAGGGAAAAATAGGGAAAGATCTATTAAAGTATACACAATCACAGCTTGAAAGGAGGAATACGTTCTAGTGTTCTATACCACTGTAGAATGACTATAGTTAACTATAGTTTCAAGGATACTATAGATAGATACTAGAAGGATATTGAATGTTCCCAACACAAATGATGTCTCAGATGATTACCCTGATCTTGTCACTATACATTATATATACTGAAACATCACTGAACCCCATAAATATGTACAATAATGTCAATTAAAATGTATTTTATAAAACAATACTAATGGAAAAATCAAAGGAAGACAGCAAGAGGAAGAAAGGAACAAAAGATCTACAAAACAACCAGAAAATGTCAGTACTTACCTATTAATAACTATCTTGAAGATAAGTGGTCTAAATTCTCCATTTAAAAGGCAGAGTGGCTGAATAGATCGTTTAAAAAGACTCCATGCTGCCTTTAATAACTCACTTGACCTGTAAGAACACCCATAGCATAAAAATGAAGAAATGGAAAAAGATACTCCATGTGATTTGGATCTGTGTCCCCACCCAAATCTCATATCAGATTGTAATGTTGGAGGTGGGGCCTGGTGGGAGGTGACTGGATCATGGGGGTGGTTTCTCATGGTTTAACACCATCCCTCTGGGTGCCGTTGTTGTAATAGTAAAGTCTCATGAGATCTGGTTGCTTAAAAGTGTGTGGCACCACCCCACATGCCCCTTCCTCTTCCTCCTCTAGCCAGGTAAGAAGTGCTTGCTTTCTCATCACCATCTGCCATGACTGTAAGTTTCCTGAGGCTTCCCCAGAAGTTGATGCCACTATGCTTCCTGTACAACCTGTAGAACTGTGAGACAATTAAACCTCGTTATAAACTCCCCAGTCTCAGGTATTCCTTTACAGCAGTGTGAGAACAGACTAATATTCCATGCAACTGGAAACCAAAAGACAGCAGGAGTAGCTATACTTATCAGATAAGCTAAAAGTCAGAAACTTTAAAATTAGACAAGTCATTCATTAATAAAGGTGGTCAATTCATCAAGATATAACAAGTATAAATACATATGAATCCAACTAGGAGCACATAAACATGTAAAGCAGATATTAACAGAATTGAAGGGAGAGATAGACTCTAAAATAATAGGGAACTTTAATACCCTACTTTTAGCAATAGACTGATCATCCAGAGAGAAAAATCAGAAAACGTCAGACTTCGACTACACTTTAGATGAACTAAGCCTAGCAAGACATACACAGAACGATTAATCCAAAAATGCATTTTTTAAATAGCACAAGCAGAATTTTCTCCAAGATAGATTATATGGTAGGTTACAAAGCAAGTTTTAGAAACTTTAAGATGGGAGTATATGCTCCAGGCAACTTGAAGTTCCCAGGTTGCAGAAATTATAAAAGAAAAATCTTAAGATTGAAAATCATGTGATGTATCTTTTCTGAGCACAATATTAAACTAGAAATTCATAAAATTTATAAATATATACAAATTAAACATGTTGCTGAGCAATCAATGGGTCAATGAAGCAATTAAAGTTTAAATGTCTTGAGACAAAGTGGTGCATAACATTCCTAAAGTTATCAGATGCAGAAAAAGCCATTCTGAGCATTTATAGCAATAAAATGCCTCTATCAAAGATCTCAAAAAACCTAACATTACACAAGGGACTAGAACAAACTAAGCCCAAAGTTAGCAAAAATGAAGTAAAGATCATAGCAGAAGTAAACAAAATAGAAAGAGAATATCAATAAGTTATGAGTTCATGTCCTTTGTAGGGACATGGATGAAACTGGAAAGCATCATTCTCAGTAAACTATCGCAAGGACAAAAAACCAAACACCGCATGTTCTCACTCATACGTGGGAATTGAACAATGAGAACTCATGGACACAGGAAGGGGAACATCACACTCCGGGGACTGTTGTGGGGTGAGGGGAAGGGGGAGGGGGGAGGGACAGCATTAGGAGATATACCTAATGCTAAATGACGAGTTGATGGGTGCAGCACACCAACATGGTACATGGATACATATGTAACAAACCTGCACATTGTGCACATGTACCCTAAAACCTAAAGTATAATAATAAAATAAAATAAAAAAAGAAAAACTTTTTTCAAAAATAAGCCATTAGCTAAGACTCAGATTTGAAAAATCAGTTCTTTTGAATTTCTGATAACAAATTCAGAGAATCATAAGAGCCTACTATGAACAATTATGTACCAAGTAGATCACCTAGAAAGTGCATAAACCCCTAGACACATACTGTCTACCCAGATTAAGGCATAAAGAAAGAAAAAATCTGAACATACCAATAATGAGTAAGATTGAATTAGTAGTAAGGTCTCCCATTAAAGAAAAGCCCAGGACCTGATGGATTTGCTGAGTTCTACCAAACATTTAAAGAATGGTTACCAGTCCTTCCCCAACATTTCTAAAAATTCAAGTGAAGGTAATACTTCCAAATGCACTTTATGAAGCCAGCATTACCCTGATACCAAAGCTGACAAGGACACATTAGACTAACATCCCTGAAGAACATAATGCAAAAATCCTCAAAACACTAGCAAACCAAATTCCAGAGCACATTAAAAGCACTCACAATCGAGTGGGGCTTATCACAGAGATGCAAGAGTGGTTCAGTATGTGTAAACTCATAAATGCGAAACCACATTAACAGAACAGACAAACCATAAGACCATATCCATAGATGAAGAAAAACCATTTATTTGACAAAACTGCCTTGTAATGAGGCATCTCAAACTAGGTACAGAAGAAATGAACCACCACACAATAAAGGCCACGTGACAAAGCCACAGTTTACATACTCTATGGTGAAAAGCTGAAAGGTTCTCCTCTAAGATCCTGGGGCAAGACAAGGATGGCCATACCTCTATTTAACATAGTACTAGAAGCCCTAGCCAGAGCAATTAGGTAAAAAGAAAGTAAAACATTTCAATTAGAACAGAAGAAGTTAAATTGTCCCTGTGTGCAGATGATCTGATATCATATGTAGAAAATCCTAAACACATCACTAAAAACTTACTAGAACCAATAAATGACTTCAGGAAAGTGTCAGGATACAAAATGAACTTACAAAAATTAGACATGTTTCTAACACTATCTGAAAAATCAGGAAGACCATCCCACTTACAACAGCTAAGAATGTACTCAAAATTAAGCAAGTAAGAACGTGTAAGCTGAAAACTACAAGATATTGAAAGAAGTTAGATACAAACGAAAGAGACACTGATTTCATATTGGAAGAATTCATACTATTAAAATGTCCATACCACTCAAAGCAATCCCATTAAAATTCCAATGTCATTATTCAAAGAAATAAGACAATCCTAAAACAGGCATGGAACCATAGAAGTGTCTCCCACCATAGCCAAAGCAATTCTGAGCAAAAAGAACAAAGCTGGAGGCCTCACACTACCTGTCTTGATTATTAGTTTTGTAGTATGTTAAAGACAGCATGGTGCTGACCTAAAAACAGACACACAGACCAATAGAACAGAACCAGAGAGCCTGGAAAAAAACTTTCAAATTAGATTTATATTCAACTGATTTCTGACAAAGGTATCAAATATGAAATGGGTACAGGACAATCTAAGAAATGCTGTTTGACAACAGGACATTCACATGCAGAAGGAGGAAATAATACCCTTATTATACCATGTACAAAAATTAACATGGATTACAGATTTAAATGTAAGACCTGAAACTACAAAACTATGAGAAGAAAACATAAGGAAGAATCTCCATGACATTGGTTTGGGAAATGATTTCTTGGATAGAATTTCAAAAATGCAGGCAACAAAAGCAAAAACAGACAAATTATATCAAATGAACTTCTGCACAGCAGAGGGGAAATGAGACAACCCATGGATTGAGAATATTTGCAAACACTTTTCTGATAAGTGGCTAATATTCAAAACAAATGTATCTGCTACATTTTGTGTTCGTGTGCCCTCAAATTCAGATGGTGAAATGTGTGCCCTCAAATTCAGATGTTGAAACTTAATGGCCAATGTGATAGCATTAAGAAGGTGCAGCCTTTAAGAGGTAATGAGTGCATAAGGGCTCCTCCTTCATAAACGGGATTAGGGACCTTATGAAAGAGGACTCATGCAGTGTTGGGTTATCTTGCCCTTCTGCCATGTGAAGACGCAGTGTTGTTCCCTGTGTTAGTCCATTCTTGCACTGCTGCAAAGAAATACCTTAGACTAAGTAACTTATAAAGAAGAGGTTTAACTGTCTCAGTTCCACAGCTATACAGGAAGCATAATTGTGACAACTGCTTGGCTTCTGGAGAGAGGCCTCAGGAAACTTACAATCACAGCAGAAGGCAAAGGGGAAGCGGCCTGTATTAGGGTTCTCTAGAGGGAGAGGGACAGGACTAACAGGATAGATATATGAGAGGGAGTTTATAAAGGAGTATTGACTTACACGATCAGAAGGTGAAGTCCCACAATAGGCCATCTGCAAGATGAGGAGCAAGGAAGCTACTCTGGGTCCCAAAACCTCAAAAGTAGGAAAGCTGACAATGCAGTCTTCAGTCTGTGGCTGAAGGCATGAGAGCCCCTGACAAACACTGGTGTAGGTCCAAGAGTCCAAAAGCTGAAGAACCTGGAGTCCAATGTTCTAAGGCAGGAAGCATCTAACATGGGAGAAAGATGAGAGCAGGAAAACTCAGCCAGTCTAGCCCTTCCATGTTCCTCTACCTGCTTTTATCCTAGCTGCACTGGCAGCTGATTAGATGGTGCCCACTCAGGTTGAGGGTAGGTCTGACTCCCCCAGCCCACTGACTCAAATGTTAGTCTCCTATGCCAGCACCCTCACAGATATACCCAGGAACAATATTTTGCATCCTTCAATCCGATCAAGTTGACACTCAACATTAACCATCACACAGGCACATCTTACATGGCTGGAGCAGGTGAAAGAGAGGGAGGGGGGAGGTGCTACACACTTTTAAACAAGCATATCTCGTGATATGTCATGATACAGTACTAAGGGGAGGATGGTGCTAAACTATTCATGAGAACTCAAACCCCATGATCCAATTGGCTCCCACCAAGACCAAAGCTATGACAATTGAAGAAAAGTACCTCAACATTGGTGATTACAATTCGACATGAAATTTGGGTGAGGACACAAATCCAAACCATACTAACCCCACCACAGGTTGTAGAAATGAGGTGCCATCATGAAGACAGACTGGGGTTCCTCACCAGACAGAGACTGCTGGTGATTTGATCTTGAACTTCATCCAGATCTAGTACTTATAGCCTGCATAGCTGAGAAAACGTTGTTTATAAATTACCCAGTCTGTAGTGTTTCACAGAGCTGTGTTTCAGCAGTACAAATGAACTATGACAGTACCCTACTAGATTATATTGGGACCCCCCTGTACCATCTTTGTAATAATTCTGTTAAGTAAAAAACTGTTCTAAAAAGGATAGCTGACCTGAGCCCATCCTTCTATTTCTGAAAGGACTGTAAAATCCATAACTTCATATAGTATGCCCTGTTGGGAGTTCAGATAGGTTTCACTTTGTCTGTGTGCCTCATCTCCAGCTTTGGATTTTTTTTCTTCAACATGCATTTATATCTCTTCTTAAACTTCCCTTAGGCTTTTGGGGCCACTCTGCCTCAAACTGAAAATACCCATGGCTTATATCCCCTCAGGCTGCCCATAGCCAATGACTGCTGGGTCCAGGAACATGGGTTCCCAGGTCCTTTGTCTCAGGTAAGAGTCTGAGATTAACTACATTCCAGAGCTGCTTGGTGTAATCAGCAGAAGCCAGCCTCCGCAGGACCTTATCTGAAATCTTAATTTTACTTGGATTCTTCCCCTTTTCCATCCTGTTTTCTCCACTTCGTTACCAATTTGCACACTTAATGAGACATTTGCACACAAACCTTCATCACAAGGAACCTGATGGAAGAGAGAAGGTAAAAGTGGTTCTAGGAAACAAATTCTAGGAAGAGAATTCAGGACCCAGATCACTCACTGAGCAAGTGGCAAAATGGACCCCATCAATAACGGTAAACAATGTTGAATGCTCCTACTAAATGGTATCATTATAACTGAAGCTTTCATCTATGGAAAACTGGGGTGAGATAGACGTAGATTTGTGCTGACTTGTTTATTTTTGGCACTTAGAAGATGTAGGGGAAATGAAAAGGACCATAGTGAAAAATGGAGAAACTGAACACAGAAAGTGACAGATTCAAATCATCCAATGACAAATTTAAGATGTAGTGCAAATTTCAGAAAGCCATCATGACCACATCTTAAACATATTTCTTGTGGCAGGGGTGGACTATTGAAGACCACGCCCAGGACAATTTTATGGATAATAGATCTTCAGAGAGAACGGTATTTGCTCTCTGGGAAAGTTTCCTAGGCCAAAATCAAGGTCCTTATGGGAAAAGAATGGTACCTTGAAACTTGTGATGAAAGCTTGTGGGTGGATGTGCATAATACTTCTTTAAAAATCCAGATCCCCTCAGTCCTCCAGGCATGAAAAACTGGCTACTCACCCTACTAGAAGAAATCAGCCCTCATCCAGTTACCGGTGTCAAAACAGAAGTTCAACTGAGGCAGATACCTTGTCAACATAATACTTGCCCTCCACAATATATGCCCTACTTGTCCTGAACTCTAGACCAACATATACTCTCTGTGCTTATGATAATGCAATGGGGGAAATGGTAAAAGAATAACAGAATTACTTACCAAAGAAGATGCAAGATCTGACCAAAACATATTATCCAGGACTAGTATGCCTGGGAGTCGATCTTCAAGGCACCAGCCCAGATCCAGGTAAACTACGAAGCAGAGCAAGAATGAGTAGTAACATAAAGCACCCTCCCAGGGCTTGGGATTTAATGTGTTGACCAAGTGTTCTGGGGGACAGACAGTCCTAATTCACTGCTGGAAGGGATTATGTAAGCTTTGAGGGGAAGAAAAAGATGTCTCACATGGAATGAGGCAGAGACGCGAGAACTGTCGCAAAGTTTTAAGGCAGTTATCAAAAGGCTCAGCCAAGAAGGCACACAAGAATGGGCCTGCTATATCCAACCGGAAAACCCATTAACTGATTACAGTTCTCTAGGGGAAATAAAGAATACTGTTCTCAATTAAATGAAACGTCCCAGTGGGGAAACAACTGACATTGTTGAGACACTCAGCATCTCCAGTTGGAGGCTGATGCTTGGGATGATGTTACAGACCCGGGTGCCCTGGTGTCAGTAGGCTGATGGGATGACAGAACAGCAGAGGCTGGGAGAGACAGCAATTAACCATCAGTAACAAGGCTTATATAATCACCATATTAGATAGCAAGGCCACAATGACAAGCTGGGATCTTTACCCAATTTACCCACAGGGGTCTTTGTTGATGGACAATAGACAATAGCATTCATAAGGGTAAGATATGTAGGCAGCCAACAAAGGAATCGTTTGTGTATTAGCTTATATATGTGTAAAATACACATGCATGAAGAGAAAAAGGGAGCTTGGGTGGAGGCAAGTGGAAAGTTGTGATCTCTCTCAATTCTTCAGAACTAAGCCAGTTCAGTCTGAGGACACATCAATGGAAGGAGGGACAAGTTCACCTTGAGGATGGATCTAGCAATGCTATGATACCCATAGTTAGTGATCTAACTGAAATCTGAATAAATCACTAATTATGGTGATTTTCTCAGTCCTTTCCCCCAAAGGATTCTATGGTCATTTTATGAATAACTGGGCAATGGGAAGGAGCATTTATTTATAGAGGTTTTAGATATAGATCTGAGCTGGCACAGTTCTAGGGGTCACAAAGCCCTCACAGAGAAAATAAGGCATTATGAAGGTAAGATGACAAATAGAGTTCTGACCCAGCTCTGATAAGTAATAGATTAAAATGGTCCAACAGTCGTCTTAGTCATATCCCCAGTTTCCAAATGCGTAATCAAAATGGACGTAGTTAGCAGCTGTGACACAGTGCTCAAACTAGTTCTGACTAATAGAGAAGTAATTAAACTAGAAAATGCCCAATAGAGTATACAAAACTGACATTCCCTTTAGCCAGCATGGTCATAATCAAGTCTCCTTGTGGAATGGAAGAAATTAGCATGCGTGTAGGGTGTTGCTGGGCCCATTATACCTCTGGTTAATTCCCCAGACTGGCCTGTAAAAAGACAAAGTGAATCACCATATTTGTAAGGATGGACTTTCTCAAAGTAAATGCTCTTGAGCTACTGGGGTCTAAATCATCTGGAAGTGCCTGGGAGTTGACATCTCCCCAGGGTGACCATTGCCAATGACAGACATGTGCTAGAAGTTGAAAACCCATGTCACATTCTCCTGGACCATTTTACTTTGGCCATTGTGGATATTCAGCTTCATGCAAATGGACCTGAAAACACCATTGCCTTAACTGCATATGGCACATCTCAAGTTTTCACACAGGGGCCTCTCTTTTCTCAGAGTGGGAAAGGGAAGGGTCCAATACACATCGATGAACTCACTCCCTTATGAGTGAGACAGCGTTTTATCAGTTACATTTCAGAGATGAGGAAACTGGGTGCAGGAAAGCTAAACTAGGTAACTCATTCAAAGTTACCGTGCTGGTGAATGTTGAGGTCAGAGTTGTTTTCCGAAATTATTTTCTTCCTCTTCTCCAGGGGGCATATTTTCATAGTGATCAGTTAGCTATGGAGGAAGTATCTTGACACAATACAAAACTGTGCAGCCCAATAGTTGAATGTGTGCTTTCCCCCTTCATTCCTATGGAGACAACTTGAACCTATCCCCTTATCTGTAAAATCATCCCTGGGTAGCTCTGGGTAAGTCATCCCAAACTTCTGTGTCTGTCTGTTCTCTTTTAAACTGAGGGAGAGCTGAATAGCTTAGCTGTAAAGTATGTTGTTTTTCTATATTTTGTAACCCCTAGGATATTTTTTCATTTTCAAAAGGAATTAACAGGAACATTTCTACCCTTAAGACTATTCCAGGAAAATGAGTTCCATCTATTTCACATTTTCATCTGTCCATTATTTATGATGTATTCATTTGCTTTCTAAATGGCAAGGCAAGATGAAAGTCAAATGAGAGAAAGTGGTTAAGGAGTGTATTTAAACACACATGCACATATACACAAACACACATAACAGTAACAAGAAATTTGAAATTGCCATATGACTTCAAGTGAAACCTATTTTTGGATTTACCACCACACTCCCCTGTTCATGAATGGGTGGAAAATATGAAGATCCCGACACAAATCTGCAGGCATATCATGTGCTAGTCTTCAGGTTTAAGAGCTATTTTTAAAATAGTACCATAAAATGCAGCATTTAAAATACCTACAAGGAGAAAGAATAATTATTCCTCTGGAGGTGAAATGGGAGGGAATTTGGAAGGATGTTTAACAGCCTCCAGTCCTCATTCCTAAGCTGAGATTTTTCAGCACATACAGACTACTTATTTATAATGTACACCCTGTCTGCTTCCAGAAAGAGAACAGCCTTTTCCCTTATCCTGCATTTTGAGCATATGCTGGTAACTAGTTTGGGCTTGACACTTACCTTCACCTGAACTCTGCAGCGAGCCACTCTGAGCAGATGTGATGTTGCCCTGGCCTCACTCATCTTCGTTGGGCACCATTCCTCTTGCTCACTTGCATCTTCTAAACTACCTTCGAGGCCTAGGGCACTGAGTCTTTCCTAAAGTGCCTGCCTATGAATCTGGATGAAAGGAACGCCCTTGTGCTCAAACACAGGTCTGCCTCATTACCCACTTATTACATTGGACACACTATTGTGCCTTCTTATCCCTCACCCCATGTTATCCTGAAGATCGAGTCTGCTTAGGAATTCCAGAATACTTAGAAATGTCCCTTTTATTACCAGTTTTTTTATTGCAAATGCATGTGAATAGTGCTTTCAAATGTGCAAATTTTACATGCAATGATGTTGAGGTTCAGAACCTTTAAATAATTCATTCATCCCTTAGTAAAATAATTAAAAATATATGAACAATGTTATGAGATGTTTTTATTTCACTAAGAATCTGGTAGGGTTTTAGAATTATAACATTCTGATCAATCATTTTGCAAAAACTGTAGGCTGACAGGAGGTAGAAGAGGAACTGGAGGAGGAATAGGACAGGAGGAGAATGAGCTGCAATTTCCTCATTTTCATAGGATTGAAGGACAAAATCTTGCTTGCCTCATTGCATTTTTATACAGATCAAAGGAAGTAACTCATGAGTCAGATTTATGATTGGTAAAATTTTACGGTTAAGTTGATTATTAGCTAACAGCCATTTACACATGTACAATTTTCAGATGCTGGTTTCAATTGAACCTCTCATTAGCTAAACAATTTACTTCAGCTTTGAGTTCAGTTTCCTCATAGATCAAAGGGGGGATTATGTGCCTATCTCACAAGTAACTTATAAATACGTAAGTATACCATTAAACCATCGAGTTCCTAAAGTGTAGCCATAGGTTAAAAATATATAACTATAACATTAAATCATTGAGTTCCTAAAGTGTAACCGTGGGTTATAATGATGGGCATATGATTCTACATGCTGTGCACTCTAACGACATTGGACAAACGTCTTTCAGATTGGGTTATCCATGAAGCCGACTCTTGGGTGGGGTTTAATGTGTGAAATCCTTATTAGAAACCATTCTGAGGGTTGGTACCTCTGGAAAAGAAGCAAGAACAGGTAGAGAAAGAAATCACGAAATTACTGAGTATGTGAAAGCCTCTTAGTGCATTTCCTGACACCTAGGCAACTTAGAGTGCAGGGGCTGGGGTGGAACAAGGGAAAGGGGAAACAATATTTTTCTTTTTCTTTTTTAATTATACTTCAAGTTTTAGGGTACATGTGCACAACGTGCAGGTTAGTTACATATGTATACATGTGCCATGTTGGTGTGCCGCACCCATTAACTCGTCATTTAACATTAGGTATATCTTCTAATGCTATCCCTCTGCCCTCCCCCCACCCCACAACAGGCCCCGGTGTGTGATGTTCCCCTTCCTGTGTCCATGTGTTCTCATTGTTCAGTTCCCACCTATGAGTGAGAACACGTGGTGTTTGGTTTTTTGTCCTTGCGATAGTTTTTCATGCAAATTCAGCGAACAGCTGTTTGACAATTCTGATGAGCCTGTCTTCACAGAAGAAACTTAGAAAACAAAGGTCAGTAGGTATATTGGTCAATTTTTACACTGCTATATTACCTGAGACTGGGCAATTTATAAATAAGAGGTTTAATTGACTCATAGTTCTGCATGGGTGGGGAGACCTCAGGGAACTTACAATCATGACAGAAGGAGAAGCAGACACCTTCACAAGGCGGCAGGAGAAACTGCCACTTTTAAACCATGGGATCTCATGAGAACTCTCTCACTATCACAAAAACAGCATGGGGGAACCGCCCCCATGATCGAGTCACCTCCCACCAGGTCCCTCCCTCAATACATGGGGATTACAACTTGAGATATGTTTTGGCTCTGTGTTCCCAATCAAATCTCATCAGTAGTATAAAATACAACCTCCACCATGGGAACTAATGTTAGGCCCACAACTAATAATCACTGTTTCCTTCTCCAGTATTCATTCTAGACTCTCATTGCTTTCACCTGGTACCTCTGCTCATCTTGGTGGCTCACCTGGTAGAGTGACCCAAACTCGCATCCCTGGGGGATTTGAATTGGCTTGCTGTACTTGTCCATTGTATTAGTCCATTTTCATGGTGCTGATAAAGACATAACCAAGACTGGGTAATTTATACAAGAAAAAGGGTTTAATGGACTTACAGTTCCACATGGCTGGGGAAGCCTCACAATCCTGGTGGAAGGCAAGAAGGAGCAAGTCACATCTTACGTGGATGGCAGCAGGCAAAAAGGGACCTTGTGCAGGGAAACCCTGCCTTATAGAACCATCAAATCTCATGAGACTTACTATCATGAGAACAGCATGGGAAAGACCTGCCCCCATGATTCAATTACCTCCCACAGGGTCCCTCCCACAACATGTGGAAATTCAAGATGAGATTTGAGGGGGACACAGCCAAACCATATCATGCATTTACCATCACAATTCAGCAAAGGGAGATCCAAGAGGTAGCCAAATGGATTACTCAGGTGCTAACCATATTTCTGCCTCCTGCCTTTGCATTGCAGCAACCCTATCTCCTCCTGATGATGATCAAGACTACTCCTCCTACTACAATGGTCACTTTTCTTGCTTGCTGATCCCTGGACATAAGCAGCCTGCAGTTCCCAGGTGGAAGCTACAGCTTATAGTTCAACAGAACACTTGCTATACCTGTTAGTAAAATTACTTTCCACTGGGGATCAGTACATCTAATCCTGCAAAGCCCAGAGTTACAGGGTCAGGGGACAAATTTTCCAAGTGCATCACTTGGAGTTGTGTGAGGCCCTGCTGGCTTCTGCCTCTTTATTTCAGGACCTATATATTTTTTCCTAATGGGAAGATGGCACCATAATGTCTGTGATTCAATATACCTCCTGCATTCTGGAGGCTGGTGCTGAATTTTCTTAAAATACTGCCTCTCAGCTAAGGGTTTAGCTGTGCCTGCAGTTTGCTGGTGATCATAAGATATATATGTCATATAACAGACTGTTATAATAGTATATAACAGTCTGTTATATGACTTGGTCATAAGATAACAGTATGTTATATGACTTGTATATCTTATGATCACAAGTCCTCATGTTACATAAAATGGGTACCCTGATCTAATGAGATATATTATGTAGGACCACAGGCCAAGGGGATCAAATATTCAATAAGGCCTTGGGTAGGAATTCTGGCTAAAACACATAGGGAAAGCAAACCCATACCCAGAATGTCTTCCATCAGAATAGGTAACTGTCTTTTTATTTTTATCATGAAAGGAGGCTGGTATACTCAATTTAGCTCCAACTTGATCTCTTTGAGTAGATAATCCACTTCAGGGGCTATCTTTTGGTCTCCATAGGGCAGTCAAGGTTCAGAATAGTTAATCTTGGTAAATGAGAGACCAGGCTGTTTGCTCCATCTGTATAACTTCCTTCCTGTCACCATGGTTGTTTGATTCATGTTTTAAAGAGTGTCAAAAATTAGGTAACCAATGAGAGACTAGCTTATATCAACTGAGCAAGTTGTTTGGTCTAATTGGTTGTTTAGCACCTTATCTGTAATGTATAATCTCTGGATGAGGTAGCAAATGATACCAAGTATTTGAGGCCACTCTTGTTTAGCTGTAAAGGAATGTCTGAGACTATGGAATTTATAAAGAAAAGAGGTTCAATTGGTTCTGCAGGCTGTACAGAGAACATGGCACCAGCAGCTCCTTGGTTTCATGGGAGGCCTCGGGGAGCTTTTACTCATGGCAGAAGGTAAAGTGGCAGCTTGCATGTCCCATGGTGAATGCAGGAGCAAAAGATCAAGTATGGAGGGAGGGTGCCACACACTTCTAAACAACCAGATTTCTTGAATGCATGAGGACAGCACCAGGCCATGAGGCATCTGGCCCCATGACCCAATACCTCCCGCCAGGCCCCACCTCCAATACTGGGGATTACAATTCAGCATGAGATTTAGTGGGGACATATATTCAAACTACTACCAAGATATCTTTCCTACTGCTAGCTACTCACGTATGTAAAAGCTTCATACCTCTTTCAAAATTTCTTATTTAAAATCTTAATAGTGTTTGTCTTTCCATGCCTATGAGCAGCTGGCCATGTCAGCTGTGAGTGCACAGGAATCATATTTATCACCTTGGACTACTTGTGTCTTTACACAAGTGGATAACTAGGTGCAGCCTATGAAGCTTTGCCGATTTGGATGACTTCTTTCATCCTGGGTGAGGGAGGAGGATTAGATGAAGGTAAGGAAAAGAGTGAGAGGCCTGAGGACAAAAATAATGCCTTCAGCAGTGAAGCTATTCTGTATGATACTTTAATGGTGGGTACATGTCATACACTTAGGCAAATCTGCAGGATGTACAACAAGAGTGGATCCTCATGTAAACTGTGGACTTTGGATCCATCAGTTATAACAAATGTACCCTTTTGCTAGGGGTGCTGGTAGAGAAAAGGTTGTGCATGTGTAGTGGCAGAGGGTGTATGAAAAGTCTCTGTACCTTTCACTCCATTTTGCTGTGGATCTAAAACTTCTCTAAAAAAGTAAAGTCTATTTTTAAAACTCCATAAAACTTTTTTTTAATGCAAAACAAAAAGCCGTGTATCTGTACTTCCAACCACCAGAAACTTCTTTCTGTTTCTCAAACCTACCTCTTCCACCCTCAAACTCTCTGCACTGCCTGTTCTGATTGCTGTGAGAACTTTTTTCCTCTGTTCTTCACTCCACTCGATCATTTTATTCCTTCAGAGCTGAGCTTCAGTGTTATTTTCCTGGGAAAGCCCTTCCTTTATCCCTGCCCTGTTATTTTTCAGAAAACTATCACATCTGTTCTTTTTATAGAATGTTACGATTTATTCATTTACTGTTCATGTTTGTCAACATGAAGATGTAGACCATGGCTTTGTTATTCACTATTGTATCCCCAGTGCATAATACAGGGTGCTCTCAGAATGGATATGCACTTCTATTAGGGTTCTCCAGAGAAACAAAACCAATAGGATGAAATACATGTATAATGGTATTGGCTTATGATTGTGGAGTTGAGAAATCCCATAATCTGCCACATGCTGCAAGCCCAAGACCCAAGAAAGCCAGTGATGTAGTTTGAAGGCCTGAGAGCTGGAGAGCCAACAGGGTGTATATTCTAGTCTGCATCTGAAGGTATGAGAGCCAGGAGCACCGAGGGCATGACGTCTATGTCTTGGCTAAAGAGATCGGGCAGCAAGGGTAAATCCAAATATCCTCCATATTTTTGTTGTATTCAACAGATTGAGGAAGGTGCATTGGGGAAGGTGATCTGTTTTACTCTGTCCACCAAATCAAATGCTAATCTCTTCCAGAAATACACTCACTTAAAAAAAATAGGAATAATGTTTGATCAAATATCTGGGCATCCCAAGGCCCAGTCAAGTTGATACACAAAATTAACCATCACAACACAAATTTCTAATTTGTTAGATAAAAGAATAATAATTATACTACTTTGTCTCACTTTTATTTTATGAAAACTTTATACCTTTAAACCTCCCAGATTCAACAATGATTATCAATATTTTGTCACATTTGTTTCATGCCCCCCGTCTATTCCTTTCATTTTTTTGTTTCATTTAAGTATTTTCAAGCAAATTCAAAACATCATGTCACTTATCTCTACAAGCCTCAGCATGGAACTCTAAAAAATGAAGATTTTCTCCATGTGTAATATGCAATACAATTGCTTATAAAATTATGACTACATATTTGTTTTGTCAAGTGTTGGTGAGGATGTGGAAAAGAACTCTTGTACATTAATTATTACAGCCATCATGGAAAACAGTAGCTCCTCAGAAAACTAAAAATAGAACTGCAATATGATCCAGCAATCTCACTTCTGGGTATATATCCAAAGAAAATCAGTATCTCAAAAGAATATCTGCACTCCTATACTAATTGCAGCACTACTTACAATAGCCACTATGTGAAATCAACCTCTAAGTGTCCAATGAATGAATGAAGAAAATGTATGTTTACACACACACACACACACACACACACACACACACACACACACGCAATGGAATATTCAGCTATATAAATAATTCTGTTTTTTGCAACAACATGGATGGAACTGGAAGTCATTATGTTAAGTGAAATAAGCCAGACACAAATCCTGTATAATCTCATTTATATGTGAAATCTAAAAAACTTAAACTTGTCAGTAGAAAGTAAAATAGTTACCAGAGGCTGAGAGCATGGGGCAAGGAGGGAATGAATTGCTGATCAAAGAGCACAAAGTTGCAGATAGACAAGGGTGCTAAGTTTTGATTTATTGCAAAGCAGGGTGATATAGCCAATAATGTATATTTCCAAATAGCTAAGAATACATTTCCAACAAATGCAAATGTATATGTATATGATAATTAGCTTGATTTAACCATTCTCTATTATTTACATATATCCAAATATCATTGTACCCTGTGCATTTTTACAACAACAACTTATCAATTTAAAAGATTAATTTTAAAGCTACATTTTATATTTCTTTAAATCAGGAACCAAACATCCACGTAACATCAGTGTAGAGCAATCCAGCTCCCCATCTCAATGTTTATGCTACAGACTTGTTGTAGAAGCAAGGCTAATTGTTCTGTAATACGTCTCACATTCTGGGTTAGTCTATATGATGCTGTGTGCTGTCATTGATCATCTTCTCATAATCTCTCCACATATTTCTTGTAAAAATCAGGGGTTAGCAAACTTTCTCTAAATGGCCAGATAGTAAATGTGTCAGGCTTTGGAGGCCACATATGGTCTCTGCAACATACTCTGATTTTACAACCCTTTGTGCAGGCCATAGAAACACAGACCACAGTCGGAATTTGGCCAACAGGCTATAGTTTGCTGAACTCTGCCTCTCTAGGGTTTCATTGTATTGGGGTTTAACTTTCTTGCATATAGACTTGATAAGTGGTCCTAGGTGCCTCACTTGCTAACATACCAGGAGGCATATACTGTCTGATAATTACACTGATCAGGGGTTCAGCTGGGGCTGCCTGATTCTTCAATGTAAAATTTCTTAGCAATGTACCATCTAATGGTTCAACAGGTGACTTATTGCTTGATTCAATTGTTTGATTCTACCTTTCCTTTAGAACTTATTATTTGAAATCTTCATTAAAAATATTTGCTCATCAACTAGGGCTATTTGGTTACTCTGAAACACCATTTGTTCAGGAATGGTAGCAAGCATGCTTCATTTTTTCTTTTAACTTTTAATGCCTGAGAATCTAATGATTCCTAATGGGGTATATTTGTTTTTGATTGGTTTTCTGTCTTTGCATTTTTGTGTGTGTATCATTATGAATTAATAATTGTTGAGGGTTTTGTAGTTGATAATCACAAACTTTAAAAATTACATCTTTGTACAAAGGGAGCTCCTTCGTGTTGAGAGTATACCCTTTGACATGGCCAATTGGTCTGTGATAGCTTCTTTGAATTCTGGTACCAACTCCTCCAGGCTCAACTGGAATATTGCCTACTCCAGGCCAGCCATCATTTTTACTTCTGAGAAGTTCTGATTCTCCTTATGGGGAATGATTTGAGGAGACTACCATTTGGAAGGGAATGATAGAAAGGAGAAAAGACAGTAGTCATTAAGTGAAATAACAGGGACCTGAATCAGTGAAGTCTGAGGCCAGCATATGCACAACATGCCACACTTAGAAGTACTAAAACTCCAGTTTGTATGAAATTTTACCACATCACAATACAAACAGAACTTTGCCTGCATAAAAACTCAGGTTCTTATCATTCGTAGGATGTTGGAATCAATGATTCCATAGCAATCTTGTAACCCAACTTCCTTCCTTTACAAAAGAGAAAGCTGAGGCTCAGAGATGGGGGCAGGGACTACTCTGCTGGGGTTGACTATTGGCCAAATGGACTCTAATACTCAGGTCTCCTTACCCAGTTTTACTGTCATTTCTATTAATTCTACACAGTACACTCTGCTATATTTATTTCCCTTGCCTTTAGCCTCACATGACATCACTCTCATTTTTCTGTTTCAATCTGTATCCATCTTCCTCTTCCTCTCCTGCCCTTCCCTACACTTATCTACTGACTTCTTGATCCAGTTATTTAACATTCCATAATGAGCTATTGTGTGCCAGGCACTGTGATGGGCACTGGAGATGCAATTCATGAGACAGTTAGGCTTTTGCAAAGTTCCCTGTCCCAGGGAAGCCTGCCTGAGGATGGGGCATGATAGCAGCTCTTTCCTGGGGGAAAGACATATGCTAACGACACATCTTACTCTTTCCTTCACACAGGAAAGCATGTCTTGTCCCTTACTCTGCTTTCCCAGGCCTCATCCCATCCTGCATAAATCACTGCTGCATCCACCAACCTCCCTGCTCCAGTGACTGTATCATGGTCAGGTTCTGGCCATGCTTCTTCCACAGAAATTAGTGGCTCCACTTTGCCTACAGGATCAAGTTCAAACCCTCCAGCCTGGCATTGAGGGTCCTCTCGAGGCCAGCATGCACCCCTCCACGCATAGAGGGAATGACTATGTCTCTGACACACACCCTGGTTAGGGGATGAGCCTGCAGCTTCAGAGGGTGGCCTCTATCTAAATGTTCATTCCGGGCTTTGTCACTGGGGATGTGAATTGCAATTAAGTGCAACACACTTTGTGAACCCTGTGTCTCAGCCCTTCTCTTGCCCCTCTGTAGCTGGTCAGTTCCCCAAATTCTGCTCACTCCAGAGCATGAGTCTCAAACCCCTTCCCTATGCCATGTGTCCCACATCTGTGCAATCACCTCAGACCTCTTTGTGCCTGAATCTTCAGTTATGCCAAATAATACTTAAAGCACCCACATGTAAAGCACATAGGATGTACAGAAACTATAAGTTATACTAGCTATAACTAGGAAGTATTTATACATAAATGGCAAATCTCACTGAAAAGAAACTCAAATCCAATAAAATAAATGTTTGGCTTAACCATAGTAAAAAGAAAAAACAAACACTATTACTGGTGGGGTTGGGGTAAAATTCTCTCTCTGACTCTCTTAATTGTAATGAACACTTTGGAAAGTGATTTGGCAATGTGCTTTCAGAGCCACAGAAATACTCATATTTTTGAGCCAATAACTCACTTCTGGGAACTGAGCCCAAGGATATAATTCTATATCTGAGAAAGAATAACAACCTCTATGCATAAATATATTCCCTGAAGCATTATTCTTAATAAGAAAAAAAGCTAGAAAGAGCCTTAAAAGGGAAGTGGATATATAAATTATCACAGATGCAATCAATGGACTCTGGCTACTGTTTCTAAACAAGTTAGGAAAACTCTAGAGCAACATGGAAAAATATACCATGGACGAAGCAGAAAAAAAAACAGGATAGAAAATTAAACATACAGCACTTTCGGAGGCCGAGGCAGGTAGATCACCTGAGCTCAGAAATTCGAGACCAGCCTAGGCAACATGATGAAACCCCCTCTCTACTAAAAATACAAAAACTTAGCCAGGCATGGTGATGCACACCTGTAATCTCAGCTACTGAGGAGGCTGAGGCATGAAAATCACTTGAACCCAGGAGGTGGATGTTGCAGTGAGCCAAGATTGCACCACTGCACTCCAGCCTGGGTGACAGAGCAAGACTCTGTCTCCAAAAAACAAAAACAAGAAACCCCAGCATAATTTTATCTATATAAGAATGGAAATAAAGTCCTAAGGCCACAAAATATAAGCATTTTGATGTAGTGGGGGGAAATGTTATACTTACTGTTATCTGGTTTTCAAGTATCTAAGGTACCGCTGTATCACTTTAATGTGGTAAAAATACTTTCAATTGAATTCAGAGATATATATTGATGGAAGGCTAATTGAGGGTTTCTCCACTCCCCGGAGAAACATCTGAAAAGGTCAATGACTATATATCCTTCTCCTGAGAAGAGGTGTGGGGTTTGTTACGCAAGGAGGACGACCTACATCCTGGCTACAACCTGGCTCTATGAAGAGCCTCCTCCGCAGACTCAGCTAGAAGATCATGTTTGAAAGAGAATAATTTCACTGCACTTCCTTGAGCTACAGAGAGTATTTTTTAGACAACTGGCTGATCTTTCGCACCTGTTTTGTGCTTGCTAAAAGAGCTAAGAGAGCAACAGATCACTCGAGAAATAGAAAATCCCCACTGCGACCCTCATGGAATATGTGCCTCTCACCTTAGCATTCATAGAGCATTGCTGCCTCCACTGAACCTACGTGCACCCTGTCACGGCAACAATTTCTCAACCTCTGTACTGTTGCAGGCGCTAACATGGAAAGGGGGCAAGGGACTCACCTAAGATCACTCACAATATAGTGAGCGCGTGGCCTCTCCATCCTCCTTAACAGACTCCAAGTTCAGTGACAGTTCAAATGGATGAACTGCATTTTAACTCCCATTCTGTAACTTATTGACTATGTGTCCACAGCGAGGTGCTTCATCTCTCAAACGTGGTTTGGTTATTTATTAACCAGAGGTGATATAGAGCATTGCTACACTTCATGTTCACAACCAGGTGAAGCAGATATTACTATCATTTGATGTTGATAGGTAACTTATGTATAATACCTTATCACAAAGTAATATAAATGTGTGTACTGGCTAATTAAAGCAACGGCCCAAGGGGAGATCATTACCTTAAGGACTTTACATTCCAGATGGTCAAGTAGCATTCGAACCAGAAATCACACCTCCAGGGTGGGTACTTGGTAACCCTTACCTTTAGTCAATACTAAATGTTAAGCAAATTAACATTGGTTATGGGAAATGGACCCTCTTTTATGAAATTAATAGCATCTACAATATATAGCCTGATTAAAATATGTTAAATATTTCTTCACCATTGCATTAGCTAAGAAAGAAAATCCAGAACCCTCTCTAGCCTGAATCCTTAGGGAAGGCAATATGGTTTGATCCCTAAATAACCCTGTGTCTAGCCACTAGGTGGAATTCTTACTGCCCGATGCTGAATGGTAATGGTTCAAGAATGTTGTTTGGTCTCCAGTTAACCTTTCATGCAAAGCACAGTTGGATCACCTAAAATGTCACTGAGCTAAGAGAATGAGTTGTAGTGGCAATTTTGTGCTGTCTCGTTAAGTCTCTTGAGTAGACATTCACCTGGGTGACAAATTCTGGTCTGAGACTTCTCATCCACAACCGAGCAGCCTGACTTGTCCGCACCCACAGCAAACTTGTCCAGAGCTGCCCTGCTCTGGCTAGAGAGCCCAGTAGATGGCTTAGAGGATGGACAAGGCTGTTGCAGTAACCATCTGGCTGCTTCTATGAGTCAGTAGCCAGGAAAACCCAGGACCACAGGCCTTTCCTGAGCTTCTACTCTGCACTTGGCCTGATATTTTAAGAACTGCACCAGCCTGGCCAAGATGGTAAAACCCCATCTCTACTAAAAATACAAAAATTAGGCCAGGTGCAGTGGCTCACGCCTGTAATCCCAGCATTTTGGGAGGCCGAGGTGGGTGGATCATGAGATCAGGAGATCAAGACCATTCTGGCTGACACAATGAAATCCCGACTCTACTAAAAATACAAAATGAAATTAGCCAGGCGTGGTGCCCGGAGCCTGTAGTCCCAGATACTTGGGAGGCTGAGGCAGGAGAATGGCTTGAACCTGGGAGGCGGAGCTTGTAGTGAGCCAAGATCATGTCACTGCACTCCAGCCTTCCAGCCTGGGTGACAAAGCGAGACTCCATCTCAAAATCAGCCGGGCTCGGTGGCAGGTACCTGTAATCCCAGCTACTCAGGAGGCTGAGGCAGAAGAATCACTTGAACCTGGGAGGCAGAGGTTGCAGTGAGTCAAGATCACACCACTGCACTCTAGCCTGGGCAACAGAGCAAGACTCCATCTCAAAAAAAAAAAAAAAACAAAACAAAAAACAAAAAAAAAAACACCTGAGCAAACTGGGTGCTCACGCTTGTAATCAGAGCACTTTGGGAGTACGAGGCAGGTGGATCATGAGGTCAAGAGCCTGGCCAATATGGTAAAACCCTGTCTCTGCTAAAAATACAAAAATTAGCCAGGTGTGGTGGCACATGCCTGTAGTCCCAGCTACTTGGGAGGCTGAGGCAGGAGAATCACTTGAACCTGAGAGGCGGAGGTTGCAGTGAGCTAAGATTGTACCACTGCACTCCAGTCTGAGTGGCAGAGCGAGACTCCATCTCAAAACAAAACAAAAAACAAACAAAAAGAATTGAGCAAACTGAGGCCCAGAAAAGTTAAGTGCTTTGTCCATGACAAATAAGTCTGCGCAGAGATGGTCCAGGGCTTGCTCAACACGTGTCTCTGAGGTCTGGAAACACTGTCCCCATCTTTCTTGGAGAAAATTACAGAAGTTCCTGCAGACTCTCACCCCCAGATCCTCACAAAATTCCTTCACGGCGGTCTCTGCTCAGGTGTGCTGAATCCATGCTCCAAAATAGAGCATTGGCTTGGGGAACTCCACCTGGACCTAAGTTCGGGGGCTCAAGAGGACACATCCCCCCTCATCTGTGATGCAAAAGGAACACAGTGAGATGCTCTGACAAGTGGCCATTGCAGCCTGGGCTTAGAGTCACAGCTCATCCCAGGCAGGTGCCAACAGGCCAGGCTTTTGGTGTGCTCAATCTGCAGGAGAGCTGCGGAGGAACCTGCTATGGTGCACTCCCTCCCCACAGTGTCCTAGCTCTTCTGCTTTCTTTATGGGAAGAGGAGAGGGTGTTAAAGGGGAAAGGGCCTGTTCAGGCCTGCCTGTTGGCTTCAAGAGATGCTGCCTGCATCTCTGGAAGCTTCAAGTTCTCGTATCACTGAGTACAATTCTGCTCCAGCTTAAACACCTTTGTCAATAGCCAAATGCAGCACAAGGATCAGAGACAAAGAGGAATTAATACTCAGTGGGCAGCTTCCCTGCCTGATATGGTTTGGCTGGGTCCCCACCCAAATCTCACCTTGAATTGTATTTTCTAGAATTCCCACCTATTGTGGGAGGAACCCAGGGGGAGAGGGGAGGTAAATAAATCATGAGGGCTGGTCTTCCCCATGCTATTCTCATGATAGTGAATAAGTTTCATGAGAGCTGATGCGTTTATCAGGGCTTTCTGCTTTTTCTTCTTCCTCATTTTCTCTTGCTGCTGCCATGTAAGAAGTACCTTTTGCCTCCCGCCATGATTCTGAGGCCTCCCCAGCTGTGTGGAACTGTAAGTCCAATTAAACGTCTTTTTCTTCCCAGTCTCAGGTATGTCTTTATCAGTGGCATGAAAGCAGTTTAATACACTGCCCTACACATGCTGCACCACAGGCCATTTTCTGCTCACAGCCTCAGTGTCAGCAACATTCCCCAGGCTTTCACAGCAGGCGAAGGGAGCTCAGAGTTGAGTTGGAGGGTTATCCAAGTATGCATTCATTCATTTATTCAGCCATTCAATAATATCTATTAAGTATTGCATTGGTCATTTGGGGCAGCTTAGTTCAAAAGCACTGAGCTTTGTAATCAGATCCTTCTTCATCCAAATTCAGGCTCAGCACCTCTTACTAGCTACAATGCCTGTGTGGAAGTTCCTTAATCTTCCTAAGCCTTGGGTAATTGGGGATGATAATGTCTTACCCAAACAATCCTTATGATATTCAAGTGAGACAGGAGTGACAAATTATCTCACACTGGGAACATATTAATGGTACAGTAAATGAGGCTGGATGTTCTAACTTGATCATATGTAAGTTTGCACAGCTTCTTGGTGTAAATGCCCTTCAAAACCTGTGTTTGGGAAACATTGCAGGAGGTGGGAACTGTGCTGAAGCTCAGAATTTTTACTACCAATTATCCCTGGGAGAACACCCTGCATTAGAAAATCTTTCATAGATCCAAAAGTAGGGCATAATCCCAAGTCCACAATAGATTAAAAGGAACTCTGGGGTTAGAGTCCAGCCACAAATCAAACTGAGGGGAGACGCAGGGAGTGATGGGCTGTTAGAGAATCTCAAAGACCAGAATCTGATGGGGTTGAGGGCATAGAAGCTTTTCTGTTTATGCATAACAAACTGCCCCAAAAGTTAAAGGCTTAAAATAATAGCTCCTCCTTATCCCACTTTCTATGGGTTGCCTTGTCAATTCCTCCAGTGTTGCCTAGGCTTGTACATTCAGCTGGAAGGTCAGAGGTGAGCTGGATTCAGCTGGACAAGGGTGGCTGGGCCTCTGTCACCATGTGATCCATCACCCTTAAGAAGTCAGACCAGGCTTCTCTGTGGAGTAATGGCAACATTCTAAGAAGGCCAAGTGGAACATGAAAGACCTTCTGAGGCCTGTGTTGCTTCTAACACAATCAGAAGAACAAATGAAAAGGCCACCCAGATTTGAGGGGTGGGAGACTAGACTCCACCACTCCATGGGAAGAGTTTATGGCTGTGTTTCATCTCCCATGGAGACCAAGAGTATGGATGACGTAGAGGAGAAATGAGTCAGGAGCACAACCTTGCTTGGGGCTGCTGGAGAAAGCATTTGTGTTCACGTGCAAGTGTGTGCAGTTGCTAATCTGACCTTGAACATCTTCCCCAACTCATTTCCCCTTGCTCTGGTCACCCACATTTTCCAGCCACCAATGATTATTTGTAGTTCCTCCAAATTGCTCTGTGGCCTTTGTCCCACTTTGCCTGGAATATGACCTGTCCCCTTTCTACCCCTACGTGAATTGGCCAGTGTATTAATTTTCCATGGCTTCTTTAATACATTGCCACAAACGTAGTGGCTTAAGACAACAAAGTTCTCTTACAGTTCTGGGGGCCAGAAGTCCTGGCTCGATTTTAGCCCCATAAAACTGAGTTATCAACAGAGCCACACTCTTTCCAGAGGTTCCAGAGGAGAGCTCATTCTTCCAGTTTCTGGTGGCTCCAGACACTCCTTTGCTGGTAGCCACATCACTGAGTCATTCCAATCTCTGCCCCATTTTTACATCACCTTGTCTTCTGTCCGTATCAAATCTCCTTCTGCCTCTCTAAGGACACTTGTAATTAGATTTAGGCCCCTAGCTAATCAAGGACAATCTCCGCATCTCTAGATTAACTTAATCACATCTGCAGAGCCTCTTCTTCCATACTGAGCAACATTTACAAGTCCCGAGAATTACGGCCTGGTATTTTGGGAGGCCTACTACCCCTGGGTTGTCTCAGATATTTATAATGTCTGATTTCATCCCATCATCTCTGAAATGTCCTCTGGCCACGGCCTGTTCCTTGCCAGCAGGGCTTCTCAACCACATACCCCTGATCCCTGCATTTATCAGGTTGGATTATGGTTGCTTTTAAACATGTCTTTGTTCAAATTGAGCTCCTGAGAGCACGAATTATGCTGCTCTACCTCCACCTCCCCAGTGTCTACCACGGCCCTCAAAGATAGGAGAGGACTTTCAGATGAGTGTGACATTGTTGGAGTGGGGTTTGGAGGTGAGGGGTAAGGGAAGCCTCCATTCCTTGCACAAACACATCGCATTTATCCCCCAGCACAGGCCACCGGGGTTTAAGTCAATTCTTATGAATCTGGTGTGAGCTCTACAAATGCACATTTCTACTGTGGCTGAGATCCATTCTGCTTAAAATATTTAACCAGGGATCTAGAAGGCAACTTCCTAGGTTAAGACCCAGACAAAGAGTTATCCAATGTGATTTGGTGTTTAAGCAGCATGTCTGCAGGGTAACTGAGGCCCAGTGTGGAGAGCTGGACCCTGGGATATTAAAGATTTCAAACTGAGGAATCTGTATATAAATGCGCTTCTGCCTTCTTTATACACATATGGCAAACACACAGATGAGAGGCCTGACTACAGAATGGCATTGCTGGTTGCTTTGCTTTAACTTAACCGTGCATATTAGTCCACTTGAATTGCTACA
The DNA here is from genome assembly GCF_009828535.3 of Hylobates moloch. Lineage (NCBI taxonomy): Eukaryota > Metazoa > Chordata > Mammalia > Primates > Hylobatidae > Hylobates > Hylobates moloch. The sequence goes on from NW_026652284.1 coordinate 119,515,853, forward strand.
GAGGAATACCTGAGGCTGGGTAACTTATAAAGAAGAGAGGTTTAATGGGCTCACAGTTGTGCAGGCTGTGCAAGAAGCATAGTGCTGGCTTCTGCTTCTGGTGAGGCATCCGAAAGCTTGCACTTATGGTGGAAGGTGAAGGGGGAGCAGGCACATTACCTGGCAAGAGAGAGGGAGCAAGAAAAAAGAAGGGAGGTTCCAGGCTCTTTAAACCACCAGCTCTTGTGAAGTAACAGGACAAAAACTCACAACTTTGAGGAGAGCACCAAGCCATTCATGAGGGATCCGCTCCCATGAACCAAACACCTCCCACCAGGCCCCACCTCCAACACTGGGGATTCCATTTCAGCATGAGATTTGGAGGGGACAAACATCCAAACTATATCACCGCCACCTAAATTCCTGTTTTGGAGATAGCACTGTGTATGTGGAAGCCCATCCCAGGTAGGTTTTCTGCTTGGTTCTCCTACCACACACACACCACGAGGGGCAGGGGAACACCATTCCTGCTTCCTAAAGAGCTGACCAGTTACACCAGATTTTCTCAGTATGTTCCTTGAGCCTCCCACAACAGACTCACCTGGAGTGCTGGCTAACATGCAGACTCCCAAACCACGCAGCTGACAACACTTTGGACTCTCTGAAGGGTGGGACCCAGGAAGGTGCATTTGAACACATTCTTGGGGCATGCTCATGCACCCTCCATTCTAGGTCTAGCACAGCAATGCAATGTGATGTTTGCCAAAGAGAGGATCCCTTGGGGGTAGTTCCATAAAAGTGCTTCTAAAAGGATGCAGTTTTTGGTCCACTATGAATGCTATCTCTCCCAGGATTCCTCCTTAGACGGTCTTCCCCAGAGAAGCCTCTTTACTTCAGAATTGCTAACAGGTCTGGGTGGCTCTTAGAAGCCCAGATGGTCATTTAGCCCTCAGTAACCAAGGTCAATTGAGAAAAAGATTAGCAATGTGCCAAGACCAGCTCTGGTCAGGGAGACCCTAACCCAGTGGCACTGGAGGAATTAAAGACACACAGAAATATAGACGTGTGAAGTGGGAAATCAGAGGTCTCACAGCCTTCAGAGCTGAGAGCCCCAAACAGAGATTTACCCACGTATTTATTAACAGCAAGCCAGTCATTAGCATTATTTCTATAGATATTAAATTAACTAAAAGTATCCCTTATGGGAAACAAAGGGATGGGCCGAATTAAAGGAATAGGTTGGGCTAGTTAACTGCAGTAGGAGCATGTCCTTAAGGCACAGATCGCTCATGCTATTGTTTGTGGCTTAAGAATGCCTTTAAGTCGTTCCCCCCGGCCCCTGCCCCCGCCGACCCCCTCCCTCCCTCGCTCTGGGCAGACCAGGTGTTCCTTGCCCTCATTCCCATAAACCCACAACCTTCCAGCGTGGGTGTTAGGGCCATTATGAACATGTTATAGTGCTGCAGAGATTTTGTTTATGGCCAGTTTTGGGGCCAGTTTATGGCCAGATTTTGGGGGGCTTGCTCCAAACAGCAATGGATATGGGTGGCAGAGATGAGGGAAACCAGTGAAAGAACGCTATTGATGGCCAAATATGCAGCTAGCCTTCCCACCACGTCCTACCCTAGTCTCTCCATCCCTGCCCCAATCCCCCAACCCCCACACATCAGAGCCCATGTCATCTCTTGCCTGGGAATTCACACCAGGTTTGCCCATCTCAAGTAGCCAAAGACTTGTCTCTGAGCCACAGTGGGATATAGGTACTGTTTCCTATTTCTTCTTGTCCCCTGCCCACCTCAGCCTTCCTGTTGTGCTGGGTACCTGCTGGACTTGGTCTCTGCATCCTCTAATCCTGTTACTTACCTTTTCCTGGGGCAGAGTTGACTAGAGGAAACTGTGACCAAGGATCCAAGTAGAATGCAGCAGGCCCTGGGGATCCCATCAACTGCTCAGAAGCTTCTCTGGGGCCATTGATTACTGTAACCTTTTAGGAAAGCTACCTAGCTTACCTGTTAAAAGTGCTGAACAGGGTCCCTGCTTTCAGAAAAGTAGGATTACATAAAGATACATGCATGGATGTGCACACAAGTCTGTTTCACGGTTTGCTTGTTTGCCCTGTATCAAGACCTCTGTTAGATCCAACCCATTCTCTTTATCTGTACTAACTTGAAAGGATGGCAGTGATCTGCTAAATGCAAAAAACAATTTGCAGAGTAACTTGTATATAGGCAGCTTCTGTTTCCAAAGACATAGAAAAACTCACATGCAGGCGATGAGACATGCCCACAGTTTTCTGAGAAGTAGGATAGGACTCATGGTCCTCTCTCACTGCCCGCTTGAAGTAGGTTCTCCATGGGATTCATCTGATGGACAAAGCTGCCCCGATGATTGTCAAAGGCAGGCCATTCTCAGAAATGCTGACCTCCAGGCTGAACTAGCTGAGCAGCCTCTGTTCTCCGGCTCTCCTGGTAACCTCTGCACAAAATGAGCTGGGACCACAGCCACACAGGGCCCAGGTAACCTATGCTGGACACACCTGCTCTGCTGCAGAATCCCGTGGCCATCAGTGGTCTGGAAGTCTCAAGAAACCCTCAGCCCTGAACGAATGTGAGGAATGGTGATTAGCGCCCAGGCCTGCCCTGCAAGGGTTTTCTGCAAGCCCTGGATCTGAGCTTCCCAGCAGATGTTTTCTCTGCTAGCACTCACCCTTGTTGCCAGAGGTTGCCAAGCTCAGAAGGAGAAACCAGGGGAGCACGGGTTCACAGTCACACGTTTCATTCAAACTCCACTCTCTCCATGTATTCACTGTGTAACTTTGGGGAAATTATATAACCTCTCTGAGCCCTTAGGGAGAGGGAGCTCAGAGGCCATTAGCCTCTGTCTTGGCTCTATAAATGACCATTCCTGCATAAACAGAGGATTCTGGCCAATGTTCTCCTGCCCCTGAGCTTCCCTTGAGGAATGAGGATGGAAACAGAGCATACTGTTTCTGCCAGGAGGACATTAAATGCCAAAATGAGAGAAAAGAATCCATCAATAAGAACAAAGCTATGGGAGTGTTAGTGCAGTGAAAAACATAGTGGGCAAATAGGGCCTCAATGTTATACCCACGACTCTGCTGGAATTCTATGCCTGCCTTGGGGAGGGCTGTCCTCTCTGGCTCTGTTTCCCAAGTGTAAAAAGATGTTTGGGTTAAGAGGTGCTTTGCTTTCTTTTTTTTTTCTTTTTTTCTTTTTTTTTTTTTTAAGTCAATACTTTCGTTCAAAGAAAGTCACAGGGAGAAGCACATAAACAAAGCTGGGAGTGAGAAGGAGGGCACCCAGACCTCAGCTGTCAGTCTTCCTTGCTAAGTCACATCACCCCAGAAGGGGCTCAGGGGTACACAGTTCAAAGTCATGATTCCTTCCAGCTCCTGGCACAGCACTACGTAATCAAAGACTCCAAAGATTAAGCTTATACCCCTTCCCAGTAATTTCTGTAAGCCTGAGCAAGTCACTTTGTTCATCTCATCTTTTAAATATGTAATGTATCAATTCACTAATGCCATAAAATGCTTACTGTGTATCAGGCCCTGCCTTTCTAATGGTCAGAGCAGTCAGTGAAATGGGCCCTATTACTGCATTCACTTTACAGACGGAGAAACTAGGATTAAATGAACTGAAGTCTGTTTAAGGAATGTAATACATGGATACCGTCAACTTCTGCACTCTGCCTAAAATTGAGAAGAAACTGAGACTGAGCTGAAACAAACAGAACTAGTTTGTTACAGTTCCCACACCTATGCCACAAATGGAGATACACACATGGTTATTCGATATGCTGTGTTTTCATTTTCATTCAGTTTCTATTTTTAAATATCTCTTTTCTGTTATTTTTAGACTCATGGGTTGTTTAGGTATTTTTTTAGTTTCCAAACATATAAAAATATTCTAGACCTGTTATTGATTTGTAGCTTAATTCTATTGTTTTCAGAATGTGACATCTCATTTTGAATCTTTTACATGACTGGCCAGTCCTGCTCTTCAGGTAAACACAAGACTGCTAAAATTCAGTGTTCAAGTCATCATGAGATATTGATGCTTAGATGAATTTCTTCCCACCTTCATCCAAACTGTGTTCTCAAGAATAGTCCACCTGACCAAGATGTTTATGTGGTAATATCACCTCAGGGACAACTAATCTCAATATTGCTCTATGGATCACCCCAATGGTTTGCTATCCATGTTCTCTACTTGAACTCAACATCAGGATCTGAAATGATTATAAACAATGAACAATAGCATAATCCAAAGTTTTCTAACCTGGCATAATGTTAACCTGGCATAATGTTAACCTGGCAAAATCACCTGGAAGTTGATTCACGGGAAGCTGAAAATGCAGATTCCCAGGCCCATCCTACTCCATCCCATGAGGATGAGGCCTGTGTCCATCCAGCAGGTCGTGGACAGAGCAAATTCATGAGGGTATGGGACAAAGTCTATCAGCTCTCATGGACAGCTACACATGGAACCGGTGACTATATCACTTCTGAAGCTGAGAGGACTGGGTTCAGTCCCAGCTCAGACCTGGATAATCTGGGAGAAGTCACACTTCCCTTTTGAGTCTGTTTATTCACCTGAAAATGAATAGAATTTATTCCCAATTCTTCTGAAATTGTTTATCAACAAAAAGAAGCATGTGCCATATTCACAGGCACTGTTTTTGGCTCGCTGTGCTTGTCTTCAAGGAGCTCAGTCTAGTGAGGAGCCCATATCTGTAATATGTGGATGTGTATGTAATCCTGTGTGCAGTGATGGCAATAGACACATGGGCAGGGTATGCTGAGAGTACAGAGGACAGGGCTCCCAGAGGAGGTGGTGCACGTGCAAACAAGTTGGGCAGGAAACCAAGGTTGAGAGAGGTGTCCAAGGCACTATGAGCAAAGGTGGGGAATAGCAGTGCACCTTTGGGGGCCACTAGGGCTCTGTACAGCTGGTGTCAAAGGACAGGGTAGGAAGGATGTGGAGAGGCAAGCGACATTCAGACATCAGGCAAGGGAAATGGATTTTAGCCATTTGGGGATGAGAAGCCTTTGAAGGATTGTAAACCAGAGAGTGAAGGGATCAGATCAATGTGTTAGAAAGGCAGAGAGATGTTCATAGCCTCTTCACCAGTGTCTCACAGCCAGCCATGGTCCATGTTCAGAACTTCGCTGCTTTCCTGTCCACACTGCTGACCTTTCCAGGTGCCCTCTCATTCTGAGATCCCATTTAAATGCTCTGCCTGCCCCATGGAGGGCTCAGATCAAGAACTTCACCATTCACCCCACTTCTCAGTACCTGGGGTTCCAAGGACTATCTATGCCCACAGATACATCACAGGCAAGAGAAAAGAGCTAGGTGAAGACTTAGTTTCTGTATTAATCCATTTTCATGCTACTGAAAAAGACATACCTGAGACTGGGCAATTTACAGAAGAAAGTGGTTTGGTGGACATGGACTTACAGTTCTATGTGTCTGGGGAGGCCTCACAAGCATGGCAGAAGGCAAGGAGGAGCAAGTTGCATCTTACGTGGATGGCGGCAGGCAAAGAGAGAGAGCTTGTGCAGGGAAACTCTGCCTTATAAAAACATCATATCTTGTGAGACTTATTCACTATCACAAAAACAGCACAGGAAAGACCTGCCCCCATGATTCAATTACCTCCCACAGAGTCCCTCCCACAACATGTGGAATTCAACAGGAAATTTGGGTGGAGACATGGCCAAACCATATCAGTCTCCTTCAGTTAAACATCAGTTCTCATAACTGAATGTTCAGAGGTTGTTAGTATGTAATTATTATGCTAGAATTTGTTTTTTCTGTTTGGAAGAAGATACAAAGTAGGCCATCTGGGTGGTTATCTGTACAGAGGTTAAGGCCCTTCACTTGGTATGTGCTGTGTAACAAAGTATGAATGCACATCATTGGCAGCAGGAAAGGTCTGGACTCAAATCCTGGCCCTGCCATTTGAAAATTAATGTTGCTTGCACAAGGTCACATAGTTACTAATCCTCAATTTACTCATCTATAGAATGCAACATCTACATCATAGAGTTGCTACAAGGATTAAATACATGTCTTAGCGCTTACTCCCGATGGTAAGGGCAAAGAGCTAGAATTTTCTATCAGAAAGTAAAAGATCATAGAGGAAAGAAGATAAGACAAAGCATGAACCGAAGAATGACTAAACACCCCAACAGCAGCATAGTATCTGACAGTATTCTCCGGGCCAGTGCTTTGCATTCTTTAATGTGCGTACAAATCACCTGTTGAGGGATTCTAATTTGATATGTTCTGGGGTGTGACCCAAGATTTTGTATTTTTAACACTCAGGTGATTCCAATGCTCCTGGTCTGTGGACCATACTTTAGCAAAGGCACTTTAATGAGATACAAATGTCATCTGAATACATAGTATAGCTTGAGAAACTCTATACTATATCAAGAAGTTGTGGTCATTAAAGAGAAATCATTTAGGGTGACTCTAAGAGCTTTGACACTGTTGACTGTGGAACAACCTCTTGGAATAAGGCACTGACTCAGAAGGTGCAGAGGATGCCACTTTGTGCATGAAAATTTTAGTAGTTCATTGGAGGTAACAGGAAATACAGCTACGGTTTCCTGAGTATTTTCACATGTTACAGTCCTTTGTATTGTTTAATCCTCACTTTAACTCTCAGAGACAGGGACTGTTATAATTGCCAAGGAAGCCAAGGTTATGAGGTCGGGTCATGGTTTCACAGATAATCCAGTTAGGTTTGAACAGATCTATTGTGTTCAGAGTCCACAGGATTGAATATCCTTCCTTCCCAGTTCAGCAATCTGACAACAATGACAGCAGAGGGACCTCCATAGTAGGGAGCAATGGCCAATGACCATGTGCTGGCCTCAGTCCTGGCAGCTCTGGGTCATCTCTGTCCTGCAGTTTTGTTTTTTTTTTTTTTCATTGTGTACATTGGCTTTGAAGCTGTAAAAACTGAGCCTGCTGCATCCTGGGGTATATGCCGAATCTCTTTCCTCTTTTCCCTCCTTGGTCCATTAGACTTGTCAAGCACCTGCATGTGGAGCTGGAGGAAAAGTACAGACTTCTGTCCCAGCTCTGTCTGGGGCTATGCAATCCTATGAACTCGGACAGTCTCCATTGTGTCCTTCAGCACCATGGACAAAGCCGACAGCACCTATATTTGTTCTTTCATCATTTTGGCCCTAACCTACAGGGCTGTTTGAGGGCACATAAACAGCTAAACTCATTTTCTCCCAAACCCTTTAATTATTGTAAAAATAGAAGTCACTCAGTTATCCAACTCTATAACCATAAATAATGCACATTAATGCACAGGCTAAAGAATAGGAGATGGGGGTGCCAGCCGTGAGCAACCAGGATTGGGGTAAGTGGTATGCATGAAACTTCCAAGAAGTATTTGCTCACACACCATATTATCTATACTTTCAGAGGCAGATGCCGCATGATACACTAAACAGGCTGCTTAAAATACCCAGACCAGCAGTGTCAACATCACCTGGCATGAAATTCTGGGGCTGGAGCCCAGGAATCTGTGTGTTAAACAAGTGCTCTAGGTGATTGTGATGCTTTAGTTAAGAACCATGGTTTTATTTCAAAACTGACTTCACAGGTGAATAACTTCATCAGAACTAGAAAATGTCTCAGAGGAAGGAGAAAAAGCCTGCATTGGCCAGTGCAGTGATTAAGAGTGGAAGGTGGGCTGGGCGCAGTGGCTCACGCCTGTAATCCCAGCACTTTGGGAGGCCGAGGCAGGTGGATTACCTGAGATCAGGAGTTCAGGACCAGCCTGGCCAACATGGTGAAACTCTATCCCTACTAAAAAATACAAACACTAGCCGGGCTTGATTGTGGGCACCTGTAATCCCAGTTACTCAGGAGGCTGAGACAGGAGAGTTGCTTGAACCTAGGAGGCAGAGGTTGCAGTGAGCTGAGATCATGCCATTGCACTCCAGCCTGGGCAACAAGAGTAAAACTCTGTCTCAAAAAAAAAAAAAAAAAAAAAAAAGTGGAAGGTGGACTGTGTTGGCCAACCAATTCCTTGTGGCCCACAATTCTTTGTCCTGTTACTGATACTGCCTCCATTGTCTGCATTCAGAAAGAATGAGTGGAATAAAATGTGCCTGTTGTCCGCTCTACACCATCTATTTCACCTGTACCATCACCCAGCAAAGGATAAATCCTCTAACAGTGTATGGAGCCCACACATTCACTGTGGAAGTACAGAGGATCTTGGAGGAAAATATTTACTTATCAGACTCACCCACTAATCATGGACCAGATGACCTCCCCTGTCCACTTCTGGCTCCAATACATCTTTGAATCTCAGAATTTCAAACAGCCTCACACTGAAAAACATCAGAAAGATCCAGGTTCTGATTCAAAGTCCCTTAGCTCATGGGCTGTTCTCCCTGTAGGAGGAGAAGTTATTATCATAGATCACACCTCTCCCTGCAGGGCCTGCAGGAAGACCAGAGGCATCACGGCAGCTGTTTTGTAAGTAGGCTGCCTGGGGCAGGATCAGACCAGTGGCTGGCCCAAGGTCTCCTGTCTAATTAGAAGGCGAGTGGCATGGAGACAATGCCACTAGCTACTGCCTCTGCCCTGTCTGTCACACAGCAATGGGATGACCTTTCTAAAGCACAGTTCTTCTGGAAAAGGCCTGACGGAATGCCTTACTACCTGCAACCAAAGCCAAGGTTCTCAAGTTCTCCAGACACTTTCCCACCAGCCTTCCTTGAGCTAAATCAGTGGTTCTCAAGTGAGGGGCTGGGACTTTTGCCCTGCCTCCACGGATATTTGGCAATGTATGGAGAGACACTTTTGATTTTCACAATTTGGTAGAGGCCAAGGAAGCACAAGACAGCTCCCACAGCAAAGAATTATCCAGCCCAAAAATGTCAATACCACTGAGACTGAGAAACCCTGAATTAAATTCTGAGCTCAAATGTTGCCTCTTTCAAGAAGCATTCTGTACCTGCATCCTCTTCTCCAAGGGGACTTAGGTGCCTTTGGGCTTCCATAGAGGTAGCCTAGATAATGCAGAGGGCACTTACACTGTTACATTCATTTAATTACAGTTCTCTGGTCACTGTATATTCCCTCTACTAGACCAGGAGGAGGTCTTTCCAGGCAAGAATGAACACCCGTTCCTTTTTACTGTTGGTAGCCTCAGGTGCAGAGCATGGAGATTTTTTATGCCAAATAATTAATAGAACTTATCTTCCCATGCAGCATGTAACAACAGTTTGACACACAGTGGATATTCAATAAATATCTCTCCAATCAGTGATATGTCTGGAGATTATAAATCGCTTTTGTCTTCCTGCTACCACTTAGCATGGAAACAAAACTAACAAAGGCACTGGGCACCATGGGAAATGCAGGTCCCTGGCTCACTGTGAGGAATGGGTGTTTTTGGCAGGGCTAAGCCAGATGGGAACCTGAGGCTTCTCAATATTTATGCCAGTGGCTTTACTGGAGTCACACAGTCTCTGAAAGGTCACCTGCCTCAAGGTCCAGGGAAGAGTGGGAAGGCTCTGCTTGCCTCTGACTTGAAGACATTGAACAACTCTTGGGAATCAGACAAGGAAGTTTCAAGGGGCCTCAATGGACCTGCATTTAGAACAAATGCTTAGAACAGTACTTGTCCGAGGCCCTGCCGGGAGCCACTGCATACCCTCAGTTGATTGATAGAAACCAGTGTGTTGCAATACTTTCCTTTATGTGGGTCTTGGGCTTGCTTTCTCTAGCATCTCATTGGCTCCTGACTTGCTCACCTGCCTAGAGCCACTGCACAGAGCATCTGGTTCTCTGCTGAACACACAGGTACCATCTGTGCTGCAGAGGGTAGCTGATGTTCTGTTTGGGAGCATCCAGAAAAGCCACAGGGAAGCAGCACCCTGTGGGACACAGAACAGCCTTGGCTACTTTTTCAGCTCAGACTTCTCTCACCGTGCTCATCCCCTATCAGGTTTATGGCTCTGGTGAAAATGGAAGAAAACCATACAAGACAATGGATTCCTAGTTATGCAATCTGAAATTCTGTCTGCTGCTGAGTCGACTATAACTCAATAGAACTCAGCTGAATTTCTTTTGTCTGCTGAAATTCTCCAGTGTCACAAGCATGACATTGGAGCATAAAATCTATATGAACTTTTATTTATTGCCATATGCATTCTGAAATACTGAAGAAATAATTTCTTGGTAATGGCAGCCCCCAACCAAACCTATGAGTTTTTGACACAGACATAAGCATGTTTTTGTGGGACATGATGCTTGTCCCCATATCTTCCCTTGTAAGTCTCCAAGGTCCAAACTCCATGAGTGCCCAGACCCTTCCTCAGCTTTGCCCCATAACATTATCTGCTTTCTACTCCAAGGAAATTGGAACTGCTCGGGATCTAACATCATCGTATCTCCAGGCCCTTCCTAGTCTCCACTAGAAGGTTCTCCCCCTGTCTCGCACAGCACTAACTACAACAAGGATGGTGATGAGACTATAATGAGAAGACATCAAACATACTAGCTCCCCATAGTATTCAAAGTCTTCCCAAATACTAACATAATTCTCATAAGGTGCCTGTAAGACAGATCCTATTATTCTAACTTTACCAATGAGGACACTGAGTCACAAAGGGTTTAGGTAACTTCCCAGGTCAAACAGCAAGATGGGAAAACTTGAATCTAGGACATAGGTTTTAGAGATCGGTGAATGCATCACTCTTTAGCACTTGACTAACATCTATTAAAAGAACAAAAGGCTCACTTCTCTGGATTTTAGCAATTTTATCTAGCAGAGAAAGGAAAATATTGAAGGCAAGATAACTAATTTTTAATGTGAAACTACTGGGTGTCAGAAAACAAGGTGCTTCCAGGTGCACTGTCTGCCTTCTTTCATCTCATAACACAGCTATGAGGACCCAGGCTCAAAGAGCCTAGGCAGAAAATTGCAGGTCATCTGGCCAGTTAGCAAACCTGAGGTCCGTCATAGGCGCCCATCTTGGAACACGAAGGGAGGTCTTCCCTCCTCTTCCTTCTCTCTCAGGGCTCCGGGTTCCAAAGAGAAGCAGCACAGCACAGCCCCTAGGAGAGTGGGAAGCCCAGGAGTACCCCTTCTGCAGCGGCACCTGCAGAATCCTGGAGTGGATGCTCGGGCTCTGAGCCACAAGAGGGCGCTGCAGGCCCGGGAAGAGGCGGCCACGGGGCCTCTACCTCCCACCTCCTCCATCGTCTCACTCTGGTCTCTAGACAGAGGCTCTCTCAGGATTCACTGAAACAGAACTCAGTGCAAACAGCACAATTTAGAAGAGGCAACAAAACCAGCCCACGCCTCTTTCTACTCATAGATTTTATAGCCCAGTGGAATCCACCATCCACATCCCTCTAAGCCAGGATGACTCGGCTGCTCACCTTACGGCAGCCAGACACCAGCATCTGCCCTGAGCTTGCTTTACTGCATTTCCTAGAACCGAAGGCTAAACGCCTGGAAAGGGTCCGCTGGGGCTCCTTGCATCCCTGGCCCCAGCCTTTGCCCGTCTGATGGACTTGGCCCACTCAGCCCAGGACTATTGGCCAGACTTTATCATTGCCATCATCTTCATAAGTTAAAAATCACAGTTACAGTAGAACAGCGTCAGCAATAGCTAACATTTGCTCAGTACTTTGTTAGGCACTAGGCCCAACATTTTAATCCTCCCAACAAACCACACAGTTAAGAACTTGCCATCCTCTTTTAGAAAAAGGATAACTGAGTCTCAAATGTCATGAATACACGTCAACACCAGCATGTGAAGTCACATCTGTTTGGCATCAGTCTGTGGTGCTTCTGCTGAATTGAGCCATTCTGGTTCTCTGATCACTTTGAGTCCATAACCTGGATGTATGAAAGTCAGACTCTCATTCTTTTGCTCATTTATTCAACAAGTAATTATTAAGCACCTACTGTATACTCACACACTCTGACTTTACATGCAATATAATTTGATATGGAATCTGATCCTGAACTATGATAAATATCACCCCAGGATTGTTCTAAGCACACTATTCAGGAACCAAGAAGACAGTGATTCCGAAAGATAGGTAATGAGGTGACCAAAATTACCAGGATAATACAAAATGGCAGACTATTTAGTACTGTTCTCAGTTCCTCTCTCTCACCAAGACCATCTGGATCTATGCCCTCCTCTTTCCACTCTTGATCAGGCTGCAGGTGGCTCTTTGGGGACACTCTTTTATCTTGTATTAAAACGCTGAGTCAGATTTTCTCCAGAAGGACTTACAACTGTGGATGGATATGCCTGAATCCATGGACATCTCTGAATACTGGAGAGAGGGCTTGTTTCCAAAATGAACCTAGCAGAGGCAGCCCAGTGACACAGACATCAAGCAATAGTCTTAGAGCCAATGGTGGATGCAGTGAGAGGCTGCATGAAGGCTGTGGAAGAGACAGGGAGGTCTGAGTCCTTGAAATACCATTCAGCTGTGTGAACTTGGACCTGCTCCCCATCATCTCTAAGCCTCATTCTCCTCACTTGTAAAAGAGAAAGTGAGATTTAATAAGCTTTCCAGCTTATTCCTATTTTAATAATCACCAATTTCATTATACAGCTCACTACCAGCTGTCTGACAGCCAGTCATCTCTAAATCTAATCTCTAATATGCAATATCCTCATCTTGGAAATAGGGCTAACGTTAATGTCCTTGAAACATTGACATAAGAATTAGATAGAAAACGTTCGTATACCTTGCACTTGCTTATAACAGGGACCCAACACATCATAGTCATAGCTGTAATTAGCAAAATAAAGGTCGATAACGGAAAACTACAATCAGAAATGCAATTCCTCGGGGCGTGAGACTCCATCCTAATGAATTTCCTGGTTCCGCAAAGGAGGCGGCTGTCAAATCCCCTCTGTGAGTCATCAGCTCCCTCCTCCTTCCGAAGGTCTTCTCTTCTGTGACTCCAAGCCTCCACTGTTCTGGAGAAGGGGGTGAGGGTGAGCCAAGGCTGATCATTGAGGCCACAGAGTGCTTGGGCTGGGGGTGGAGTGATTGTTTGTTCACCAGAAAAAAAAAAAATGAGGAGGTTGGACATGATGAGGCATAAAGGCCCTTTCAGGTGGGAGATCTGAAATTGGCAGAGGCCCAGAGAGAGGAAGTGACTCACCCCAAATCATACAGCTAGAAAGACTAGGCAGAGCTTGAATTTAAACATTGCTTAAAAAAAAAAAAAAAAAAAGCCCAACTGCAAGAGTTGTCAGTGAGGCCTGGGCTTAGAAGTTCCAGAGCCTGTGTTGTTGTCCTTGTCGTCTATCAGTACTTGAAGCAAGACACATGCTGTGTGTGCAGGGGGTTCATAGGAGGCGCCGTGTTTATACCTGTCTGTGCTTTGTGGTCATAAATTAATTCTGAGGTCATCCGAGAGACAAAAGAGGATGAGCAGAGACGTTCCTTTTCTTCCTAAGGAGAAAGGATGACCTATGACCATCCTTGCCCGGACTAACATCATTAACATACAAAAACACAGACACTCTGGAGCAGGACAGGTCAGTCCATGGAGAACAGAAAGAAAGGAAGGTCATCAAGGCCAACTTTGGCCGTGCCCAGCAAGTGCTGCCCTGGGCCCAGCTGCCTTCACCCCAAGGACACTCGCAGCTGCATGCCCTGAAGCCAGGAAAATGTCGAACCATCCAATCAGCAGCCTTTGCTCTGAGTCACAAAATCACATCTGCAAGAGCCCCTGTATGGAAGAAAACTGAGTCATCTTCTCCTTTCACAATAATAAAAATAGTTCCCTCATTTGAGCACTCATGATATGCTAAATGCTTTACATTTTAGCTCACAAAAATCATATAAGGTAGTTCTCATTTATCCCCATTTTGAATAAACAAATGCAAAGAAAGGTAAATTATCTTTTTTTAAAACCTAAGCTCTAAAAGCTAGAAATTGGCAGTCTTGATTTCAGACAGATCTGCCTGACTCCAAAATGTTTCTACTGGATACTCTGCTGTCTGAAACTTCTTCTACAGCCATGTCATATGTTGATATGTGATATGTAAGCATACATATAAACATACTTTAAACATAAACATGGTAAATGTTCCTTAGAAGTAACTGGAAAATTCAAGCAAATACAAGGACAATCACTGTGGGATAAATGTCAAAAATGTAATGTTTTACTCTAGCCTTTACTCTTTGTGCACACACACATTCAACGATGACATCCTTTTTCAATCTGATTTGTTAAATGAATATATTGCCTGTATTTTGCACATTAATTATCAAATATAATTTTAAATCATTGCCTGCTAGTTCATTATTTGGCTCTACCATAATTTATTCAACCGATCCCCTCACTGCCGGGTGCTTAATTGTTTTGTTTCTATCACAAATTACACTGTAACATTTGCTTATGTAAATATTTGTGTGCATAGCTCTATTTTCCTGAATTATTCAAAGGTTCCAGTATTTCTGATAGGTCTGCTTAACAGGGAGAGAATGGGATTGACACATGAACATACATCTACCAGTGTGGCAGAACTACTTCTCATTGTAATTTAATAAAGTGGCATTTGGTTCACTTTATCCACTCCTGCGCGATTAGCTAATGTGAGCGCCCTCTGTGCGAAGCCAACACCCCCGGGGGCTGTTGAAATCATCTTTCCGAGCCTTCAAGCCCCTGGATGCTGGTGCATTAATCAAGGTGAATGCTCCCTCGCCAGGCTTCCTGCCTGCCGGGCGGTGAACTAGCTCTCCTGAGAAAGATGCACATTCAACAAGCAATTGCTTTCCGACCTGAACCTTTGTCCCAGAGGAAAGCAAACACTGATTGATCATTATAATTGTATGAATGAGAAATGTCATTCTTAGCCTCTGCCTTTTATAAATTCTTATGGATACAAAGCCAGACAGTTGCTTCCCTCTTAGAAGGATTTACAAATGAGAAAGACAAACTTTTTATCTGAGGAATGTGAGCTCAGGCCCAGGGAGGCATTGAAATGTGGCAGTCACCTCTCACTCCCTGCCTAAGGTAAGTAATCACTTCTGGAAGCTACTTGCTATGTGCACTCTAGACTAGCTGACAGCAAGTAGCCAGAAATTAACCTAACAATGCCAAACACTGGACACCATAACTCACATTCTAAACCTGAATAACATGAGCCAATAACAAATCAACATCATGCCTGTAAAACAGTGAGATTACCTGAAACACGACTTTTCTAATCGCCCCCTCTCCTGAGTTGTCCTTTTTTTCTCTCAAATCTCTAGCTGCCGCCTTTGTTCTCTGGAGCATTTCCCAGAGTGTCCTGAGCTGGGCAGCCATGCTCAACCTTGGCCCAGATAAAACTCTCCATGTTAATTTTGCCTTGTTTTTTAGAATGTAAGTTGACACATATGTCTGCAGATTCGTGACTCATGAATGGCCAGCTTAATAGGAAAGACAACACAACATTAAGCTCAGGAAGAATTTTCAGGATTCCCCCAGGGTCTCCTCCATGCCTCTCCTATCTAGTCCTGCCGCACTCCCCCACACCCCACACATACATCATTACAAATGCTACACTCCCCTGTCAACCTGCTGTTTCCCCAGCTCCTCTGGTTCCCCCCATCTCAGACCCACAGGGTGCTTCTTCCCTGAATTGTCAGAACTGTCTGCTGAAAGGTTTCTCAGAAATTCCAGCCTTGGTGAAATCTCTTAATAGCTTTCTGCTGTGTCAGGGAGGGGGCGCCCAAATTCAAGGTTCTTCAAAGTTGGCCACCAAACCACTTCTCCAGCTTCATTCCCCATAATAAAATAGCTCCAAGCCATTCTGAACTATTCATTTCCTACCCCGATGTTCACCATTTCTTCCTCCTTACTTTGCTTATGCTTATGCTTTTTACTCTGCCTACAACCTGCCTCTGCTGTAGCTTCATTTCTAAAGCTGCCAAGTGACCTGTCTGTATCAGCTCCACTTCTTGGGTTCATCAGAAACGCCACCACCTAGATCGAATTCTCCCCTGAGGACTTCTGCCTCCAGCCATGATGGAGTGGCAGGCAGCAGAGTAATGCAACCTCAAGAACAAACAGAAGAGCCCACAAAGGACCAGAAGATGATTTCCAAGGAATCAGATCGCTATGGCAGCATTTGGGATTTGGGGAAACAAGAGTCTTGAAAGGAAATGCAGAAAAATATACTCACACTCTACACCTGACTTTTCCTCAGTGTATTTGTGAATTCGTGATTGAGGGTATGGGGGCTACGATCCCACATTAAGGAGCTCACAAAGGACCACTGCTGGAAGGCAGAGAAATCAGAATGGAAATCTTACAGGGCAGGAGAGACCCCAAAAATTGGGTTTGGGGGTGTCGAGGCAGCCAGGACTTAGAACCCAAGATGCCAGTAAGAAACTAGGCACAGAAAAGTGGGCCTAGCATTCAGCTGGTTTCTCTACAAATCATTGATATGCAAGTAAGCAGTGCTTAGAGCCCAAGAAGATCAGCCAAAGCCACTGAAAACAATCGATTAATGTTGATCATCATCCTAAGGTGCTGAGAAGACAAACCTTGGTTCACAACCAACAAAGACCACATGTTCTCACTTAAGTGGGAGCTGAATAATGAGAACACATGGGGGCAGAACAACACACACTGAGGCCTGTCAGAGTTCTTCAAAGTTGGCCACCAAACCACTTCTCCAGCTTCATTCCCCCTTCCTTGTAAGGACCATAATAGCTCCAGCCTCCTGTGGGGAGTGGGAGGAGGGAGAGTATCCGGAAGAATGGATGCTGGGCTTAATACCTAGGTGACGGGATGATCTCTGCAGTGAGCCACCTATGGCACACGTTTACCTGTGTAACAAACCTGCACTTCCTGCACATGTACCCTGGAACTTAAAAGTTGGAAATAAAAATATACAGCCTGAACTAGAAACGTCCTCTAGGCAGATCCCCTGTAAGAAGGATTTGTAATAAACAAATATGAAAAGCTACAGATCTCAGGTGCTAGATGCTAAAAGAAAATAAGAGAAACTAACAGGTAGAATAAAATTTTATTCTGTTTGTTCAAAAACACACACACACACACCTGGGAGGCCAGCTCACCCACTCAGCAAAACTCAGAGCCATGAACATCCTGCCACTTCCACACAAACACTCCCCCCGACCCCCTAAGCTGTTGTACAAATATGAGATTAACCAAGTTCAGATGTGAGCCAGAAGCAGCCTTGGTCTTCCCCCCCATTACCCTTGAAACAAGCAATACTGGTCATCTTTCGTTTTTAGTACATGTACTCTCCTTCCCTCCCTTCTCTCACTCTCTCCCTCTCTCCCTCTCTTCATTCAAGAACTGTGGGACAATATAAAATGGTAACAACACAACAGGCAGACAACTGAAAAACCAAATGAACAAGAAAGAACAAGACATAAATAGTTGAAGTAATGGCTGGGAAATACTTCAAAATAGGTGACAGACACACAACCACAGATCCAAGAGGCTCAGAAAATACCAAGTAGGATGAACACCAAAAATAAAGTTAACTAGGCAAATTATACTCCAACTGAGGGAAACTGAAAGAAAATATTAAAGGTAGCCAGAAAATGAAGTCTTAAGGAAAATTTAAACATTTTTTGAAGTTAAAATGATGCAATTGTTAAAACTTATGAGATGCAGCAAAAGAAGTACTTAGAAGGAATTTAGAACATTAAATGCCTATATTAAGAAAGCAGAAAGACCTAAAATTAGTAGCCTAAGCTTACACTTTAGGAAATTAGAAAAAGGAAAACGAAACTAAAAACAAGTAGAAGAAAGGAAATAGTAAAAATTATAGCTGAAATAATGAAACCAAAAGCAGGAAAATAGAGGAAATCAGAATCAAAAGTTGACTCATTGAAAAGTTCAAATAAAGTGGATAAACCTATAGCCAGGAAAATTGAAGAAAAAACACAAATTATGATCAGAAATGAAAACAAAGGTCATTGCTACTGATCCCACGGAAGTTAAAAAGATAAGGAAACACCATGAGCAACTCTATGCTCATAAATTTGATAACTTAGATGAAGTAGACTAATTTCTTGAAAGAAACAAAGCTTATTCGAGAAGAAATAGATAACCTAAATAGTCTTAAAGTGAGATCCATCCCAGAAAGGCAATGCAGATTCAACATTCATAAACCATTATAATTCATCATATTAACAGACTAAATAAGAAATCATACAGATACAGAAAAAGCATTCTACAAAATGTAATACCAATTCATAATAACTCTCAAACTAAGAATATACAGAAACTTCCTTCACTTAGTGAACAGTATTCATGAAAAATCTACAGCTAACATATTTAATGGTGGAAAACTGAAAGCTTTCCTCCTGAGATCAGAAGCAAAGGATGTCCTCTTTTACCGAAACTCCTTTTTAACATCGTTAAAAAGTCCTTGCTGGAAGTCCTTGCTGGTGCAATAATACAAGAACGAAAAATCGGCACACAGGTTGGAAAACAAGTAAAACCATCTTCGTTTGTGGATAACGTGATTGTCTATCTAAAAACCCCAAGGAACCTACAAACTAATTTTTGGAGTTAATAAGCAAGCTTAGCAAGGTTGCAGGCCACGTGGTCAATTTCTTTCTTATATATCAACAATGAACGATTAGAATTTGAAGTTTTTTGAAAACCACAGTAGCTCCAAAAAATAAGTAAGTATAAATACAACAATGCATGTGCAGGGTCTGTATGCAGAACTACAAAGAAATCAAAGATCTAACTGTGAGAACAGCCAAAACAATTCTGAAAAAGAAAATGCAGAACTCACATTACCCAATTTTAAGACTTACAAGACTCTTGATTTCTGTAAACTGATAGTATTAGTGAAAAGATAAATTTATCAATGGAATAAAATAAAGAGCCCAGATAATGGTCTACTCAGTCTGATTTTTAACAAGGTGGAAAGGCAATTCAATGAGTAAAAGATAGTCTTTTCTTTCAATGTTCAGTACTGGAACAATCGGACTTTCAAAAGCAAAACAAAAACTTCAATACCTCACATCTCACACTGAAACATTAGCTCAAAATGGATCACACACTTGATGAAAAACACAAAAACAGAAAACTTCTACAAGACAACTTGGGAGAAAATCCCCATGAACTTGAGTTTGTGATGAGTTTTCAGACATATCACCAAAAGCACGATCCATGAAAAAAATTAATAAATTGAACTTTAAATAGAAAACTTTTGCTCTGTGAAGACATTATTAAGAGAATGAAAAGAGAAACTACAGATTAGGAGAAAATATTTGCAAAGGACATATCTGATAAATGACTTTTGTTCAAGATACACAAAGAACCTTAGAACCTTATAAGAAAACAAATAACCCAATTTAAGAATGAGCAGAAGATTTGTACTGGCATCCACCAAGAAAGATAGACAGATGGAAAATAAGCATGTGAAAGGATGCTTGACATCATTTGTCATTCAAGAAACACTAATTAAAAACAAAATGAGATAACACACCTATTAGAATGACTCAATGCAAAAAAAAAAAATGGACAATATCGGTTATTGGCAAGGATGTGGAACAACAAATTCTCATTCATTGCTGATGGGAACAGAAAACTGCATAACTACTATGGAAGACAGTTTGGCAGTTTCTTATAAAGTTAAACGTATGCTTATCCTACAGCCTAACCATCAGACTCTTAGATATTTGCTCACCCACACAAGAATATTTATAATAGCTTAATTCCTAATTGCCAAAAACTGGAAGCAACAAGGCAAGATGTCTTAACCATTAAATAGACAAGACAAAGTACAGTACAGCTATACAATGGAATACCATTTAGCAATAACAAGAAATGAACTATTAATCCACACAAAACATGGATGAATCCTAAATAGATTTCATGAACTGAAAGAAGCCAGATGTAAAAAGCTACATCCTCCATCTTGTGTAATTGCGATCATATGGCATTCTGGCAAAGGCAAAACTCCAGAGACTTAAAAACCCATCAGTGCTTGTCAGAGGTTTCGGGGAGGAGGAGGTTATCTGTCTAGAGGATGCCCAGGGCACATCCTCGTGATGGTGGCACTGGTCCGTACGGCACATTCTGTAGCACTGGATACGTGATGCTATGCGCTGGTCAAAACTCACAAATTTATGGTACAAAACATGGACCTTAATGTATAAAAGTTTTGAAAAATCAGTTGGGAAATTGGGGATCTCAAGATGGACTACTGTGACAAATTAACATGTTATAGAGGTAATAGAGAACCTCCCTGCAGGGGTGAAGGATAATGGTGCTGACCTTTGGAAAGTGGTGTCTTGACTAGAAACTGGAAGATTAAAAACAGAAGGAATTTTACATCAACACTGGGATCTTAATAACTTATTGGTTTCTCACAGGGGTATAGATGAACCATTCAGAAACTGTTGCTGGATGGACTAAATAAACAGATGGTGGAAGACGGGGACAAGGTTTCTCACTATTCGAGGGAGAAGTTACAGATAATTAAGAGGCAAAGTCTAGAATGAACCATGTGGGACCGGATCCGGCTCAGAGACTCCAGTATGAACTCATGGTTAGCTTTAGATACAAAGTAACCTGTTCAAAAGACATTGTTAGGAAGATAAAAAGACTGCATAACTGGGAAAAAATTTGCAAATCACACATCTGACAAAAAGGCTTAAATCCATAATATACAAGGAAATTTCAAAATTTAGGAAGAAGAAAACAACTCAGTAAGTGGTCAAAGATTTGAACATACCACTCACCAGAGAATACATGCACATGGCAAATAAGCAGGTGAAAAGATTCTTAGCCTCATTAGTCATTAAGGAAATGCAAATTAAAACCACAATAATTCAGTGCTGGTTAAGACGTGGGTCACCTGGAACTGTCATACATTACCAGTAGGAAGTCATACATTACCAGTAGGAAGTCATACATTACCAGTAGGAAGGTAAATGATAACAGCCAATTGGAACAACAGCTTGACAGTTTCTTAAAGTTAAACATGCCTTTTTTTTTTTTTATATACAAAACCCAGTAGTCTTTCCTAAGCATTTACCCCAGGTTAAATGAAAATTAGGTTTACACAGAAACCTTTACCTGAATGTTGGCAGTGACTGTCTTCATAATCACCAATAACTGGAAGCAGCTCAGATATTTAACATGTGAATAATATGTGAATAACACGTAAATAACATGAGATAAATAACACATGAATTTAACACATGAATTTAACACATGAATAAACTCACTGTGTTATACCCACATAATGGAATCTTAACAATAAAAAGGAATGAATTGCCGCACACAGAAATGTGGATGGATAGATGCCAAACATACTATGCCCAACAAAAGACACCAGGCTCAAGAGGCTACACGCTGTGTGATTTCATTTATATGACATTCTTGCAAAGGCAAAACTACAGGAAAAATAGATTGACTGACAGTGCTTCTGGACAGGGGGATGGATCAGCCACAGGGGGCATGTCAGCATTTTTTGGAGTGGAGCTTTTCTGTGTTTTGATTTTTGGTAGTTACACAATTTTATGCATTTGTCAAACCTTACAGAACTGTACACTACAATAAGTAAATGGTACTGTAGAATAATGCTGTGCCTAAAGGGTCTCTATCAAGTACCCTGTAAAACAGAAGCATCAGAAGTGAGTTTGATGGGGAAGGAGCACTCGGATGACAAAATGCCCCCTAGCCCCTCTCCAAGTGTAACCTCCCATCTCTTGTTCTGTGGACAAGAGGTATGGAATGGGTATGAGGCATGGAATTCCAGAAACCAGAATGCATGTGTTCAAATGCATATTCAGTGGGAAACATAAACAAAGTGAGAAGACATATGGCTTCCATTTCTCCCCTAGGAAGTCAGGATTCAGAAGCAGAGCTTTCCAGCAGATTTTGAGCAGTCACAGAGGTCGTGGATCAGGGTCAAGGCACGCTACGATGGCAGGCTGTGTCACGGTAACGCTCACACATAAGAGTTGACCTATACCGGCAAAACAACAATCTTTGGTTTTCCTGTTTTCCCTTCTGCAACCACTTTCCTTTTCATGATCTTTTTCCCCCAATTCATTTGAATTTTTCTCCTCTTATTGTTTGGCAGATCTTAAGGGTCATTATTTTATATTAAACTGAAGAACGCAGGAAAGAACTGGGCTCGCAGTTCTGCATAAAATGAAAGGTAATTTTTAAAAATGTTAATAGAGGACATGGTGTGCTTTGGGAGAGTGGAGTAATTGGAGCATCATAGGCTTTGGAGAGGCTGGCAGAGTTTGAATGCAAGCATTGTCTCTTGCTAGCTAGGTGACATGGCCTAGTTATATAACATCTCAGAGCTTGCTATGCCATTCTGATACAGAGCTGCCTACCTCACAGGGCTGTTGTGAGAATTAAATGAAATAAGTTACATAAAGCATTTAGCATTGTACAGCATGTCAATACTGCATTGCTATTATTATTGTAACTTGCTGTTATTATCACTATTTCCCCTCAAATATGACAGGGCTAAAACATTTTCCAAACCAGTCCAGGCCTCCCCAGGGCCAGAGATGAGCAGGCCACCCTTGGAAAGAACCTAAGTTCATCTGTCTTTGTCTCTTCAGTGCTGCTTCCCCACAAAACTTCCTTCTAATGCCATTTGCGTTTTCAGAGGGTACTTGAGAGAGACTGTGTAGATGTATCATTTTTGCAGTGAAATCCACCCTATGTAGCATACAGTGAGATCTGCAAGGTGTGACCTCAGGACTTGTTTGGGGTCGCTGCAAGGCACAGAACTCGGATTGTACTCAGTGAAAGAAATGGCAGGCAGGGCCGACTGGGTTTAGCATCATGGTGAAGGTTTTTGAGCAATGGAGTCGGGCTTTGGTTATATTCTATATCCATCACTTCCTAGCTATGTTAACTCAGGCAAGTTCCAGGACTCATCTAAGCCTCAGTTTCCTCATCTGTAAAATGGGAATGATGATATGTGACTTCAATCAGATGACGTAACAACCTCTTTCTATAATACCTGAAACTTAACCAAGAAATTATAGTTACAATATTTTACTATGAATATCACCATTTGTCATTTTCACAGAAAGAAGTATTTTCTAATACTGAATTCTGCCCAACACATCTTTCTCTCACTTCTTGATTCACTAAGTATTTCTGAGCCACTACCAGGGAGATAGAGGAGGCAGCAAGACAAAGTCTCTGCTTTCGTAGAATTTATAGAATTTTATTTTGGGGTGAGATGAAAATAAACAAGGTAACAAATATATAATTTCAGGTAGGGATAAGAGCTCTGATGTATAATTCAGCAGGATTAGGGTTTTGAGATTGAGACGAGGGTGGTCAGGGCAGATGTCCTTGAGGAGAAGACTTTTCAGTAGAAGTCAGAAGCTCATAGGAGCAGGTCAAGCAATGATCTGGGGAAGAAGGTTCCAGATTTGGAGCTGCTGGTGGGATGGTGGACTGGAGCCTGCCGGCCCCTCCCTAGGCTGAGATTATCTGATTTGCTGAAAATGACTAACAGGCATCCTCTTGCATTGTCTTTGCTCCCCAGTTTGTTCTATTTCCAGATGGAACTCCTAACGTTAGATAACTTTGGGGCCTTCAAAGACCCAAAATAAAAGGCTGAGTTTATTGCATTCCAGACCTAGGTGTGAATATCCCCAAGGATCTGGCTTGTGGGCAGCCAGAGAGGAAAAGCAGAGAGGGCCCCTTCACAATCCCAGTGGGTGTCAGGAGAAAGCCTTACCTTCTGCTAGCTTTCCCCCTCCCCAACAGTTTCATGGGGAGGGGATACAAAGAAAAGCAAAACTGTATTTCCAGTATATTTTACAACAATGAAAAAACAAAGGCCTATTTCCTGGGTAGCAAATAAAAAAGTAAACTTCAACTTGAAAAACTTCGAACAACAAGCAATTAACTAGGTGGCAGCAAAGGGCACCAAGAGAAAAGATGAATTGCCTGAAATAAATAAGGGCTGGGAACGAAAATGAAAAATGTTCCCGAGGTAAATGGACTATAATGCAAGGCGCTGTGAAATAAAGAAGCAATTGTTTAATGCAAAAACAATGGGAAAGGCATCTCACTCGAACCATAGTCATCGAGGGAGATGATGGGTGATTTTTTTAGTTGCTGGTTGAATGGCTGCACCTACTGCATGCCAAGTGCCTACCACACATTTCTCTACTCATGCTTTGCAGATCTGCCCTGGAAATGCATCTTTTCTGACTCCCCCAGGCAGGATTACTTGCTCTGGATCTGCAGTGGCTCAGATCAAGTTGCTCTGCAATGTGGCTACTTATTTCTGCCTCCCACTAAATGGCATCCTCTGTAGGTATGAGCAGGTGTAGTGTATTTATTCATCCCTTAAAAATGCCTGTGCATTTTTGTTCTTGTTAATTGGATTGAGATACTCTGTTAAAGTTAGGGAGAGAAGGCAGCTGGAGACAGAAGAGAGGAATTTGATCAATATTTATTAAAGATCTTCTATTACGTAGTTCAGATTCCAACAATTAACAGGACAAAAATCTCTGCTTTCTGGGAGCTCAATGGGAGAAATACATGAATATGTCATTTCAGTATCATGAGCAAATGTTAAAGTGGGGGATGTCCAAGATACTACTACAAGAGTACCTGGATTATTTCTCTTACCCAGCTGAGAAGTTAGCAGGGATTTCTGAAAGAGGCAAGTCCTGATCTGAATTTGGAAAATTTGGAAGGACAAGTAAAAACCGATCAGACAAGGGGAGTGCCGTGCAGCCTCATGCACATGTGCAAAGGCCAGAGGGTCTGACTGAGTCAAGTTCCTTCTGGGAATAGCTATTGGAAGGGCGGGAGCTAGAGGTGAGAGCACGAGCACCTGATGGAACTGCCTGGGGATTAAGTGGAGTTGTGACCTCTTGGGCCAGATTAAATCTGGGCTATTGGCCACATGGGCATGTTTGACTTCCTCCCCCCACAGGTAATGGGGGCCATGAAGGGATTACAAGCATGAGGAGGTGCAGGAGGCGTGATCTGAGTGATGTTTTCAGATGTCCTCTTGCAAGTCAGATATGGAGTGAGCGGGCAAGGCTGGAAGCACAAAGATCTACCAGAAGACTGCTGAATAGTTCCCGATGAAATAGTGGTGGCTTTATACAACAGTGACGGGGGAATGGAAAGAAGTAGTTGGAT
This sequence comes from Hylobates moloch, assembly GCF_009828535.3. Taxonomy (NCBI): domain Eukaryota; kingdom Metazoa; phylum Chordata; class Mammalia; order Primates; family Hylobatidae; genus Hylobates; species Hylobates moloch. Next base: position 119,541,029 of record NW_026652284.1, read on the forward strand.
TGGAGAGAGATTAAAGGGTAGAATGAATTAGAATGAATTAGAATTGGAGATGTGTGGCATGTGGGGTTGAGAATAAAGAGGAACCCAGGATGTCTGGGGTTAAATTTCAGATTTGCATCACATCTATATTTACATTTAAACATGAAATAATTATTCCATGCAAGTTGTGTGAAACGTTTAGTAAGTAAAAGTCACAGACCTATGAATAATTAGAGAAGAACCTTTTAGCCTGATCCCTATTTGTACCTAGAAGCAGGATGAGCTACATAATTTGCATACGAAAAGAAAATATGGAGCCCTTTTATAAACTAGAAAAAAGTGCCAGTAAACATACTAAAACAAACAACTTGTTTTGCTTTTGAGGTATCTTGAAATGTTACAGTGTTTTTGACTCACTAATGTCATTCTAGGCAAAGAAAAATTAAATTTTTAAGTGAGCACAACTTTTACTGTTCATCATTATATAATGTGCAATGCCAGTTCTAAAGGCAAATTATCAGAATATTTAACTTGTATGCAGAATCACCAAAAGTACAAAATTTGTAGCTCATTCATACAAATGGATTTTGTTCTTGCCAAAGCAATGAAAACACTGCATAAAACCAACTCAATTGTCTTTATTTCACTTCTTAATATGCTTCTGTTTTAAGACTCTTTACCGTGGTTTACTGACAGGTATGGAAGGACTGGAAAGAAAAGGAACTGTGGGTTCTTACTCTTCCCTTTCCTTTCCTTTCACGTCCTCGTGTTTAGCATGTTACAGTGAAGTAACACGAGTAAGAAAAGCCACTATAGGGTTTCTTGGTTCTTTAATCATCTTAGAACACCATTGCCGCCTTTTGGCTTTCCAAATAAGTTCTGGTCCCAGTGGAAGTGTGGCTTCTCAGGGCTGCCAGTGCCCCCACTCACTCCACCATCAATGAAACCTGCTTTCCTTGTATCACTTCTAGGCTCCCTGAGCTCCCACACACTAGGAGCCCATTGGAATTCTCTGCTCCTGGAAAATCATAATCACTCCATGCCAGTGGGGCAGCAAGAAAAGATGGACACAGACAATGCAGGTGCGTCCTCTGCTAATGCACATGTTCCACTGTCCCATCAGACTTCAGCTACAAAATACAAGTTCCAAGGAAAGAATTTCAAGATGGCAGCAGCAGAGCACTAAACAGGCATGGGCATCTCTGACCACACAAGAGTTGCATGCCCCATACCCTGAAGTTGGGTCTGGCAGTAGGGAAACTAAGGCTTACTGACCTCACTGGATCTCATTAAGGCTGGACCACACAGCTGTTGAGCAGCAGGGCCTAGTCAAAGGTGTGTTTCTCCAAGTCCCTGGGTCTGGTATTTTTCTCCTGCAACATACAGACCCCCATCTTTATATTCCAGGCCATTCTAATGGCCTGTTCTAATAGCCTCAGCTACTTAATGGAAACAACTAAATGTAAATACTTTGGGGGAGTGAATTACATTCAACATATACAAGCTACACCTATTCCTCAATTGTATTTACATTGGAAGGAAGAGGTTTCCATTTCTTGCTCCAGCCCTGACCTAGATGGAGATTTCTCTAGTCAGATTATGATGAGAGCAAATGGCAGATAAAGCCCTTTGTGTGCCTGGAGCCATACAGACAGGACTCCCACTCCACATGCTAATGAATGCCCAATGGCATTGTGATTTATTTCCCAGGAGCTCCAGAGCTCATGGAGGGGAAAGAGAGGCTTCAAGGCTCATCTGCCTGGCTGGAGATACCAGTGGAATCTGGAGAAAATAATCCCATTTCTGTCCAATCGGCAAACATGCTCTTCAGAGGAGCCTCTTCATATACCCTGTGCTATGTTCAGAGTCTAGGGATAGATGGATAGGAAATCTGAACAGTTTGATACGTGGAAACAGCAGACAAATGCATTCATTCTTTCATTTACTCGTGCTTATTCCTATATTATCCCTTCAATCATGCATTGTATTTCCATATTTATGCATGCATTGAGCAAACATTTCTGAAGTGCCAGGTGCCCTGCTAGACCCTCAGTCTGCAGAGATGAATGCACACACCTGAGTAGGTGCTGCTCTTGAGCATCTTACAAGTTGGATAGGGAGGTCTGATTGGGATTATCAACTGGGTAGCATTTGCACTGGGCTTTGGGGCACAAGTAAGAGTCGACCAGCTAGACTAGGTCAGGAAGAGAACAGAAAGTCAAAGGAATAAAAACAAAAGCAAGTATTCTTTTGGTCTCTGTGAGCACTGCAGTACTAGTAGACACAGAATTTGTTAGTAGAGGTAAGACCTTTATGCTGAACCAGGGAGCATGATGCATATAAGAGTCCTGATGAGTTAGAAAAGAGCTTTATTCTGAATCAGGATTTTAGGAAAACAACTCAAGTGGCATGTCTGAGAGATGGTAGGTTGTGGGGGTAACTGTGCTTGGAGGGTGGAGGGCTGAGAGTGCCTAGCAGCAATGCAGGTAAGACACTGGCAGCAGCTGAGATGGAGAAAACTCAGGCATGAGGAAACTTCAGGAGGTAAACCTCAAGTTACCCAGCTCAGTGAGAGGAACCATCATAGACTTTGTTTTCTAAGCCAGCAGCCTGAGATTTCCCCTTGTGGCTAATACAACACCCACTTTTATAATCTTGCTTAGCTTTGTTGCCTTTGAGATTCTGCTTACACGTTGGTTTTTGTCTGCTTGCTTGTCTTCTAAAGGGTTCTTCAATAAATCCCCATATCAGACTCGACTTCTAGAGAAGCCAACCCGAGTTAGCTGTATGAGAACCAGTCCCAGGAGACAGAGATTCAACCCAAGTTAGTTGTATAAGAAGCACTCCCAGGAGACAGAGATTAGGATGGGCTCTGGAGTTGGGTCACCCATCACTAAGCTGGAAATAAGCATGTATCACTCTGGGGAGGAGGAGGAGTATGGTCCCTGGTGTGCTGTTGCAGCATGAACACCAAGATGCTCACCTATGGTGAAATAGGATGGAATGCAGGTGGAAGGTTATACACTGGCTGGGAGAAATAGTCATGGACTGTGAGCATGTGGCTTTTGTTGGGAGCAATTGATGTACTGAAGAGAAAATGATGGCTCCCTGGTCAGCTAATCACTAACATAAGGCAAAGCATGAAAGTCAGAGGGCATTGTTGGTAGCATCTGAAAACACACTCATCCCTTGCAGCTGGAGAACAGACCCAGCTGACAGGCAGGCATAGAAGTTAATTGTAAGCATGACAGGACTTCAGAGGAGCCTGAATAATCAGGTTGGACAGTTCTGCTATAACAACTTTGGGGTCACAAAAGGAGGAGGGCTTGAGATTGGGATAGGGACATCTGTGCAGATGCACTTACAAACCTTGAGTCCTCAGACTCCCCTGAACAATCTGTACCTGAAGAAACAGCTCAACCATGTAGAAACTACATAAGAGAAAGTAACCTATAGGATACGCTTACCCTCAAAATTGACCCCACCACTGCCCCAGCCACCAGATGCGTATCTAGGGTAAGACCCACAGCATGGCCCCCCAGGGCTAAAAAATGGAAAGGATTTGACTTTAAAGGAGCTGCAGGATATGGCTACTCTTAGTTAGCAGGAACTATAAAGGCACACTTGGGAATGCTGGATAGAGGGGCAGATAATAAGACCAGTTAAATCCTGTGACAAAATCTTTAACACTATTGTGGGAGACTTGAGACATTGTTTTGATATCTGCCTGAACATTCCTTGGAAACTTGGAAAAACTGTCTTGTAGGAAATGAATTCCAGTTGCAGAAGCTGCTGTGGCTGACTGTGGCAATGAGGAATATGCAAGTAGGGAACAGCACCACTTGAAACCCGGGTGGCACTGTCATATATAGACTAGGTGACCATAGGAGATGCTGTTATAGAACCAGGCTCCCCATGGCAAAAGACGTGAAAGAATCCCAGGGCAGCAGAGGCTGAGGGGAAAGCACCCAGGCTTTAGGCCACGGCTGGGCATAATTTGCCATAAAGGATAATGAGATCTGGAGAAATCACAGGTTACCTGACCTTCACGGATCTATGGAGATGGAAATGAGGATGAACAATCCTGAGGATAAGACAGATGGGCCTCCAGCCTGGCTAATTTTTGTGTTTTTAGTAGAGACAGGGTTTTGCCACGTTGGCCAGGTTGGTCTCGAACTCCTGACCTCAGGTGATCCACCAGCCTCAGCCTCCCAAAGTGCTAGGATTATAGGCGTGAGCCACTGTGCCCAGCCGAAACAACTGGTTATTTAAGAAAGATAAAATATAGAACAAAATAGAAAGTTCAAACAGGTTGTCAAAGGTCTGTGCAAGTCATAAAATACTCATGAAGAAAAATTGATAAAAGGAATCTTAAGTATAATTAAGTTGGCTATAATTAGAAAGATATTTATAAGTCTTTCTAAACATTTAGTCTTGGTTTTAAAAATACACTGATACAGCCGGGTGCGGTGGCTCATACCTGTAATCCCAGCACTTTGGGAGGCAGAGACGGGAGGATCACAAGGTCAGGATATCGAGACCATCCTGGCTAACACGGTGAAACTCCATCTCTACTAAAAATACAAAAAATTAGCCGAGCGTGGTGGCGGGCACCTGTAGTCCCAGCTACTCAGGAGGCTGAGGCAGGAGAATGGTGTGAATTTGGGAGGTGGAGCTTGCAGTGAGCCGAGATCGCGCCGCTGCACTCCAGCCTGGATGACAGAGTGAGACTCCATCTCAAAAAACAAACAACAACAACAAAAAAAACCACTGACACAAAACTAAAAGGGCAATTCTTATGTTAGAACTATGGGGTTTTTTTGAAGTATTGATTAGCTCTTAGTAAAAATGGCAGGACTTTTTCTTTCATTCTAAAATCTGTTTAACAACCATCTTCTCAACTGCAGACAGTTTCTATTTCTGCTACATTTCTTTCTGAGATCCATTTAATTTCCTTAGTTTCAGGTTGGAAAAGCTGTCTTCCTTATTTTGAATGGTAATTGTGATTTCTCGAGGTGGAGTTTTCATCCTGAAGCTTCTCGGACTCAGGTCTCGCAAGTTCCACTTTTGCTGCCTCTCAGCACGTGATTTTCAGGTTGGGCGTCTTTGCCTTCAGCTCTTTTTTCTCCCCATGAAAAGGTGTATCTTTTAGCTTGGCTGGAGTGATCATTCTCTTCTGACTTTCTATCAGCTCTTATGACTTTTTCTCTCAATCTAACTCTGCTTTTACCTGAGACTGAAATGTTAAATCTCAAAGGCTTAGAAAAGCAATGTTTCCCCCCAGTATGACTTGATTCTTTAGTTTCTCTTAATGCATCTGAATTGTTCCAAGTAACTAGGAAACTTCCCATGCTATTACTAAGAACCACGTATTCTCCTGTTCAAGATACTAGTTTTCTTGTTTATCTTCCTTTATAATATGGTGTACATTCATAAACTTGGACAAACTCTTCCTGTGTCTAACTAAATTTAAGTACCTTTTTCATCAAGTTCAACTTCCTGTTTATCTAATAAGGAAAATAAATCACATTGCAGAAGGTTTTTTGTTTTTACTTTTTTTTAGTATCTTTAGGCCTAAGAATCAAAGATTTTGCTTCTTATCCAGATAACTTTATGTATTGTCTCTATTCAGTTTTTTTTTATTTGCGAAAATTGAGCTTTGAAAGGATTTTTTTTTTAATTTGGGAAAATTGAGCTTTGAAAGGATTAAGGTGAGTTTTAACATTCATGTAGCTTTATTGCTTTTAAAGTCTTTTATTATCACTGGTTAAATGAATATCAAGAATTTTGAGATTTTTTTTTACGCATCTTCAATGGATTTCTCTAATATCTAAATTCCAAATTAAGTCTTTTTGGCCTAAAAACTGAGATTTTCCAGTTGAGCCCCTGGAGAGCCTCAAAAGATGTATCTGTCATCTTGGAGATAGTACATGATTAGGCTTATTTGGTAAATTGGAAGGGAAGCATTGTCAAATGATAAGTGATGTTAAATTTTCTTGCAGTTACATTTGTTATTGATATGAATGTATAAATTGTACAAAACTTTTAGAAATCTAGTATTTCACCAGTCATAGTTCTCGTTACTATGTTGTATGCAACAAAAACAACCAAATTTCCTTGGCAATTGCTGATTGTAATGAACTCCCATCAGATTTTTAACCATGGCTATTTTATGTTTCTGTCATCTAATTATTTTAATTTTTCTCTAAAGGCATCTGCCATCAGAATCATGAAAAGGACTTTAACAAATATTCTTAAATGTCAGTTTCTAATAACTTCAAGATCAATGAACTAAATAAACATTTTCCAGAACTCTAATAAAGAATCTGATGGGTTCATAAAACTGCTAATCAAGATCAAGCAGAACAAGAATTAATTACGTGAGTTAAGTATCTGAAGATGATGTTTTTATGATTTTTATTTGAAAAATAGAGTCTCTTAAATGTTTTGCTTTCCATATTTAAAGAAATTTTTTCTTAAGCTATCTATAGATTACAACAATGTGGTAATATATACTTTTGTGAACAAAGATGGAAACATTTGCTTTTTCTCTATTATCTCTCTAAAATTCAGCAAATATTTCAGTATTCTTATGGAAATATGGTTATTTGCATAAGTTCAATAAAATTTTGCTGTCCCTTTATAACAGGATACAATTGAAAACATTGGTTATATTATCAAGACTGTGACTGAAATGTCATATTGGAGAATGTGCATGAAGTGCCAGGCTTCAAGCGTTTCTGACTTTACAATGAGGGAGGAAAATTACAACTTCCTACTAGGCCCAGGAGGAAACGTAGAATCTGCCTTGCTCTGACTATCTATCCTCAGGAGGTTTTTACATCTGAGATTTCTATGTGATCAACAGAAATAAAAAGTTGTGCTTCTAAAAGAGAATCCATAATACACCTGTAATTAGATTGTAGCTCTGTGCATCGTTTGAGTTCTTCTCTAGCTACAGACAAGACTAGATCCTGAATTATTCTAGATTCCTCCTCTCCAACTTTCTTTCATGAAATTATTAAAACCAGGAACTGCTGTTCCTGAAGCCCTTTAGGATGAAACTTGATAAAATATAAGGAATATAGTGCCGTATGTATGGGTCACACCCAAAGTTCACCAAAGCCCCCAAACCCCAAACCAGGCATTCAAACTGCAAACCAGCATGAGAAGTTGAAATTTTCATGTTGTAGGAAGCTTTTCCTAAGATGTCAGAATAAGATTCCATATCATAATGAGACTCATAGGTCCCCCTTTATGCTACATTTTTTATTTGGCAGGATAATGGTGTCATCGAAATGTCATGCTCAGTAGCTTCTGATAATTTGACAGAATCTAACTGGAGAGATCCTTCAGTCCACCTAGTGGGTGACTTTTGACATCATCCCTAATATAACTTCTGCTCATTCTCTGCTTTAATTTTACCTGGTCATAGGATACCTAATGCAGAATATTGCTCTATATTATTTATTGGTTAAATTTTTAAAATGTCTGTGCTATTGCTAACTCTGCATGCTGTACCTGGATAAATTCCTCTTAGTAAGCTGAGACCCATATATATACAACATAAGAAAACAGGCAACCTATTTGACAACAGATGTCTCCTAATTTCCTGTGATCATTTGTTGTATTCAGTTGGTTGACTTTTAAGCCCTTGGTTCATGGCTCAAAACCATTATGCAAACTGGGGTTGTCATATTACTATTATCTTATTTTATATTTTCCTTTTTATACTTTGAACCTGTTACTTAATTTTTTTCAGAAGTACAACTCCTAATAGAATAACGCTGGCCCAAGCACTTTGAGATAACAAAAATCTATGGAACAGATGAAATTGAACTTAATAATGGACTCCAGGTCACAGCCCAAGAGCCACTCAGTTTGAATCTCCCTCGTTGCTCAAATGTGGCTATAAGAGTTTTGACATGGACTCCCTCCAAATGGGACCAGGCCAGCAACCCAGCATAGGCCTATGGAGGCACTGAAGAATAATTGAAACCTAACTACAGAAAGATTGAGTGATGCTTTTGGAGAAAGACTTGACCAAAAGAAGAAAAGGTGAAGGTCGTCAGAATCAAAATGAAGTCACTTGTGGGTTTTCTTGTTCTATTTGCTTTTAAAAACCTGACATATAGAGCTGGGGAAGCCCATGAAGGAGAGGGTTCTTACACATAAATTCCTGATAACAGAAACTGTCACAAGAGACTGCAAACACCACAACTTTGCCCAAAAGCCCTTGCAACCTTCATATACAACACAAAAATTATTTCTGCAGTGACATCTATCCATCAACTACTTGTCCAACCTTATTATCTATTCTTATAGCCAAGCATAATTGTCTCCATTATGTAATCCTCATTTTTCTTTTAGAATTCTTTGTCCTCCTATACTGTCTTGAATAACACATAGTTTACCATTATGGCATGTGTTTTCCCATTGCAATGCCCTATTCCCAAATAAATATTTTCTTTTAAAGAAGGTACTATTTTAAAGAAGTTGTTTAGGTGGCAATGGCTATCCTGCCTCTGTGCTTCTTCACATCATCTTCCCTCTGCCCATGACTTTCTCCGCGCAAATCTTCCTTTTACCTAAGGATACCAGTCACTGGATTAGGACCCACTCTAGTAATCATATTTTAACGTGATTATTATCCCTGTAAATACCCTATTTCCAAATAAGGTTACATTCTGAGGTCACTGGCATTAAGACTTCATCATGTCATTTTGGGGGGTGATGGGGAAGACTTAGAATGTCACCTTTGACAATAGAGACCCAGCAAAGTAAATCAAGGATAATATCACATGTTCCACATACTCTGATTAAACTTTATGCATGGAGAATGCATGCAGAGAACAGAGGAAGCCCTGACCTAGCCTTGAAAAGGCAGGGATGCCTCCATTAAAGATCATAGCTGCAGTTTGTTGTAAAAAAATAGATGTCAGCCAAAAGGCAAAAGAAAGGAATGATATTTCAAAGATGGACAAGGATAATTGTAACTAATTTGGAAGTTACTGATGAGGCCAGAATGACGAGCAAACATCAGATTATGAAATTGTCTCACATACCATAAGGAGGAGCTCTGGGTACAATTCTGGAAGAATGGGGAAGAAAATAATTATAAATTGTGAATATAATTAGAATTGATATTAGAATCTTTGAAAGAGCTGAAACAACATTATACCTTGGGGTGATTTTAGCACTCACCATTATTCTCAGTATAGATAAGATTTTTGTTTATGGCAACTGTCTCTCTGAGGAAAAGTACCATAAGCTAAATTGACCCAAATCAATTGAGACTTTTCATTAGATCAAATGTTTTAATAGTAAATTATGTGCTTGTTTGAGAATTGAGAATAAATATTGTAGACACAGGTCCACAAATGAAATTTTAATTCACCAAAACTCATTCTCATGTTCTCTACAGCACAAAAGTTTCTCAATTATAAAAAAAAACCAGTGGAGCAAGTCAAAATAGCCATGCATGTTGAGTTTACCATGACAGAATCTTATCTATAACTTTTTTCTTCTTTTTTTTGGAGATGGAGTCTTGCTCTGTCGCCCAGGCTGGAGTACAATGACACGATCTCAGTTCACTGCAACCTCCACCTCCCAGGTTCAAGCAATTCTGCCTCAGCCTCCCAAGTAGCTGGGATTACAGGTGTGGGCCACCACACCTGGCTAATTTTTATATTTTTAGTAGAGACAGGGTTTCACCATGTTGGCCAGGCTGGTTTCAAACTCCTTACCTCAGATGATCCACCTGCCTTGGCCTCCCAAAGTGCTGGGATTATATGTGTGAGCCACTGCGCCTGGCCTATAATTCTTTTTTTTTTTTTTAAAGCTCATAGCCTTTCATGTGTTTCCCCCACTGCCCCCAAAATTCATATGTTGAAATCCTATTCCTCAGTACCTCAGAATGTGCCCTTATTTTGAAATGGAGCCATTGCAGGTCATTAGTCAAGATTAGAAGAAGTTATATTAGAGTAGGGTGGGCCCCTAATCCAATATGACTTATGTCCTTGCAAACATTTGGATATGAGACATTCAGCGTGAGAATTGCATATGAATATTAGAGACAAGGGACTACCAGGAGCTAGGAGGGGCCAGAAACAAGTCCTTCTCTAGAACCTTCAGAGGGGCATGGCCCTGCCAACACCGTGAGCTTAGTACTTCCGGCCTCTAGAACCTTGCAACAATACATTTCTGTTGTTAAGGTACTCCATTTGTGATATTTTGCTATGGCAGCCCTAGCAAACTAATATGTTCCAGAAACAGCAATACGTTGCTTGTCCAGGCCCTGTAATTCAGGCAGATGGAGCAATATTTAAACTTTGGACCCAGCAAACCAATGGCTTTGGTTATATGTTGATTGTGACAACCCATTCCTTTAACTTTGGCAGCCTGGCAGAAAAAATGATTTGGCAACAGGTGTCATTTAAAAGCCATTTCATTAGAAGGTTCTTTTACTTGGCCACAAAGAAGGCTTTGAGGACTTTAGCTAGAGATCCCATTCCAAGATGAACCTCTGAGTCATGGCTCTGCACGCACCCTGAGGAGCCAGCACTGTCTCCAAACCCAGGTGAGGAAAGTCATTCCTCATAATAGGAAAGCAAAGAAGATGACATCTTTCTAAGGCTTTTAAACCTTATGCCCCAAATGGGTAATATTTCATTGTATTTTTATTTATTATTTGTTTTTTTTATTATACTTTAAGTTCTAGGGTACATGTGTACAATGTGCAGGTTTGTTACGTATGTATACATGTGTCATGTTGGTGTGTTGCACCCATGGTAATGTTTTATCTAGTATTGAATTGATCAACAAGCTGCCTTTGGTGCTCTGGGTAAATGTCCTGACTTTAAGTTGCTGAAAAGAGAGTTTACAGTTCACTTGGATGAATCAGAGCAAATGCCTCCTGAAATACACCCTCCACCAAGTTTCCCCAGTATGCATTTGGGTTTCAGTTGGGTGGGTATTTGATATTTAATATAAAACATGAGATTTTATTTGGGTAGGTATTAGTTTTTTCCATTGAATATTTGGCAGGAAGACAGGATTGGCATCTATGATGGTTAATTTTATGGATAAACTTGATTGGGTCGCAGGATGCCCCGATATCTGGTTAAACATTATTTCTGGGTATGTCTGTGAGGGCGTTTCTGGAAGAGATTCCCATTTGTTTTGGTGGACTGAGTAGAGCAGATGGCCCTGAAACATGGGGAGAAGGGGGGTGTCATCCAAGCCCTTGTGGACCTGAATAGAATAAGAAGGTGGAAAATGGGAGAATTTGCCCTCTCTGCCTAATTGTTTGAGATGGGACAGTTTCTCCTGCCTTCAGAACTGGACTTACACCATCAATACTCAAGGTTCTCGGGTCTTCAGACTTGGACTGGAGCCACTAGCTTTCCTAGGTTTCCAGTTGCAGATGGCAGATCACGAGATTTCTCAGCCTCTATAATCATGTCAGCCAGTTCCTCATTATATATCTATTTTTTAATGTATATGATATATATATATCATATAGGAATGTATCGTATATCATAGTAGGGAGATATATATATATATATCTACTGGTTCTGTTTCTCTGGAAAATGCTGATACTGCCTCCAAAGCCCCACTTACTATATAATTATATGCTTTTTGTCCTATATATTTTCGCCAAAACTTTGAGAGTACAAATAAATCACCAAAGCTTTAATAGTGGTCTCTTAATTTCATTTATATCCTTATCCCTTAATTCATTTATCCAAACACACACACAAAAATGTTGGACTCCAGCTATATGCCAGCCACTGAGCCAGGAATGCAGAGATATAACGTATGGAGATCCAGCCAGGGCACAGAGATGGATAATGCACAAGTTACAGTCCCTACCCACAAGCGGGACAAAAAATGTTCCAGCTGCTGTGACATCCTGCCTGCAGAGGGATGGAGGGCACTTCTGCATGAGACTTGTCCTCTTCCTCATCCTTAGATCAGCCCAGGGGCCTCACTCCCTTCCCATGTTAAGCTATGTAGGAGACCTTCCCAAGTTTCCTGGTACTTACTAAAGTGATGGATAGGGCTGGGCATAATGGCTCATGCCTGTAATCCCAGCACTTTGAGAGGCCAAGGCAGGTGGATCACCTGAGGTCAGGAGTTTGAGACCAGGCTGACCAATATGGAGAAACCCATCCCTACTAAAAATACAAAAATTGGCATGGTGGCATGTAGTCCCAGCTACTCAGGAGACTGAGACAGGAGAATCGCTTGAACCTGGGAGGCGGAGGTTGCAGTGAGCCAAGATGGTGCCACTGCATGCTAGCCTGGGTGACAGCACAAGAAACCGTTTCAAAAACATAAAAATAAAGTGATGGATGGAAATGCTGGGTCTCCCACTGGATTGGAAACTCCTCAAGGACAGCACTGGATCTTATTCACCTCTGTATCCAGCATGGAGATCAGGCCCTGGCACATTTTTGGCCAGAAGTAAACATCTGGTTGAACAGAGGAAGCCATCATACCTGAGTGGAACAGTAGTAGCTGAGCCTAAGGATAAGGGCTAGGTGGAGGGAGGTTCCAGATGTGCCCATAACACACATGGGGTCCATGAACAGCTTTCCATGTGAAGGGAAAACTTTAATAAAAGTACTCATTTCTACGTGGAGGTTTTGCACACAGCCCCTCAGCTCCAGCCACTTAGATGTGGCAGATTCCATGAGTTTACAATCAAAAAGCCAGTCAATTTCTCCATTGCTGAAAGAACCCTAATTTGACTTAAAATATCACTGTGCCCATCCCCAAGGGATGAGTTGTGGTTGACCTGTGTCTACTCCAATTACAATAATCCCATGTCTAACTTTCCTGGCCTCCAGTAAAGCTAAGGATAGCCATGTGATCTACAAAACAGCAGAGGTTGGCTGCAGTTGTACTGAGAAAGTGTATGTTTTGATGTTGTTTTTGTTGTTGTTGTTTTGAGACAGAGTCTCGCTCTTGTCCCCCAGGCTGGAGTGCAACGGTGCAACCTCAGCTCACTGCAACCTCTGCCCCCCAGATTCAAGTGATTCTCCCGCCTCAGTCTCCCGAGTATCTGGGATTACAGGCGTGCGCCAACACACCTGGTTAATTTCTATATTTTTAGTAGTGACGAGGTTTCACCATGTTGACCAGGCTGGTCTCCAACTCCTGACCTCAGGTGATCCACATGCCTCAGCCTCCCAAAGTTCTGGGATCACAGGCGTGGGCCACAGCACTCCACCAAAAGTGTGTATGTTTTTGATCAAAAAAAAAAAAAAGTGGCTGGGCATGGTCCCCACCCACTTTCTAGGTATTGAGTGTGGATGTGACATCTGGAGCTGCAGCAGCTGTCTTGCCACCACGTGAGAAAAACCAAGAGAATCAGGAAGGTGTGGGCCCTGACATGAATCAATACCATCTATCTCTAGGCTTGTTTTGTGAGAAAAATAAACCAACTCTTACTTGTTTCAATCACTGAATTTGAGCTGTCTGTTACTGGCAGATGAATACATGTATAGTCTTGTGCCCTTTTACCTCCTCGAAATCCCACTTCCAAGGTGACTGAATGGATCTGGGGACCAAGTTTTCTCCTGGATTTCCAAATCCAATTAATGAGTGTCTGAAGAGAAATGCTTCATTCTCTAGTAAAGCAGCAACTGACTAGAGCACTGTTGTCACCATGAGCCTTGGATCCAGCTGGCAATCACTTAGGAGCAATCAGAGAAATAGTGTTCTTACTGAGAGGAGAGAGTTAGCAGGCCTCAAGATTGTATCTAATTAGCTATTGGTGGATTGGTTTTCTCCACTGAATAATATGAGGGATAAATGGCTTACTATAAGCCTGACCACTGGGAAGTATCTTTTTCTAGGGATCTATTTTTTTTTTATCTAGTTACTTGCATTTCCCTCAGATCTTGTGTGACTAAAGCCCTCCTAGAATCCTGGAGGTGAAAAAGATGCCTTCACACAGGAGTGAGCTCCCTATTCCTGGAAGCAATCAAGCAGATGCTGGATGTCTGTTGCTCATGGCTGCTCCTCTGAGAAAAACTTTGTAGCTGTGAGGTACAGTTATTCTGCAGCATCCAATATCAACTATGTGGCCTGTGGTAAGCCCTTTTAACTAACTGGGGTTCATTTTCCTCCGTGGCAAGATGAGAACATGTGAGTTGTGAAGGTGGGAGGAGGGGGAAGCACAGATTCGCACAAGATGTCTTTGAGGACCATCACCTACAGGTACCCTCAGTGCTTTCTACAGAGCACAGAGCCATTCCCCATCTCTGCTTTTCCTGTGTCCCTATGCCTGAGTTGCCTGGCTGTTCCTCCAAGAGTCAGGCAGCAGAGGAAGGCATAAAGGTGGAGAGAATGCCCTCTGGGCACTGATGGGCACTTTCCAGAGAGCAGCATCTTGGGGGGGTGTCGATTTCTTTTCTTGCTGCACATACGAGTAAACCAGTGCTCAGAGCTTTAGTAGTTGGAAGGGCTGGGTTGTAAATAAATCCTTCCAAAGAGACAGTCATATGCTAACATTCAGATGCATTCGAAACCTAGGAGTTGAGATAGCAGGACCTAAGTAGGGGATCAGCAGGACCCATAGGAACAAGGGAAGGATTCTGGGACAGCCCCACCCAGTACCAGACAGGAAGCAATCCTGGCTCATTCATCACCTCACAGCAGCTACTGCTGAATGCAGCTAACCACAGATAAGATGTATGACATCCAAGTGGGAAGGGGAAGAGGCAGAGGAGGGAAGAGCTGAAGCAGATGCCCAGCAGACACAAGGTCCAGTTCCTCTGCTGCTCTGAGGCCAGCCAGCCAACACTGGGACTGGTAGGAGAATCAGAAGTGATAATGATCACAATGGCATAAGGGACTGAGGGCCAGAGGAGATTCCATAACAGCCTCACTATAGAGTGGATGACAGGAGGTGGCTCCATGAGACTGATGCACTCCCGAGCTCACAGAGCATCCATATAGTGGGTGGCATCGAGCACATACCTCTCTGCCTTCTGTTTTGCCGTTAAGCATCTCTGTGTGTGAAGATCTTTGAGAACCTGAGCTTGTCTTCCAACTCCTTTAAGTTTTTAAATCTAATACTATTCTCAGAATTCCTTTGCTAATTTATTCAATCGTTCATTTCTTCATTAAGCAAACATTTATTGTGTGCCTGCTAAGCACCTGGAACAAAGCTGAGAACTGGAACTCAGTGAAGGACAAGCACTTGAGGGCCTGCCCTCTGCAGCATCCAGCCATTCGTGGTGTTTTAGTCTGTGTACATTGCTACAAAGAAATACCTGAGCTTGGGAAATTTATAAAGAAAAGAGATGTATTTGGCTTATGGTTCTACAGGCTGTACAAGAAGCATGGAGCCAGTATCTGCTTGAGAGTTGCTTTCACTCATGACAGAAGGCCAAAGGGAGCTGAGCCAGCATGTTCAGAAATCACATGGTGAGAGAGGGGAGGGAGGAGCCAGGCTCTTCTTAATAATCAGCTCTCACGGGGACTGATATAGCAAGAACTCACTCATTAACCAAGGACAGCACCAAGCCATTCATGAAGGATCCGTCCCCATGAGCCAAGCACTTCCCCCCTGGCCCCACCTTCAACACTGGAGATCAGATTTCAATATGACATCTGGCAGGGGCCAAACAAACCACATCTAAACCATAGCACCAGGAGGGCAGGTCTACACCATTTTGCTCATGAAAGTCATTAAGACAGGAGTGGAAGGAGTCATCTTTTCTCCAGGCTCAAGTTCCCTGGCCCCAAAATTCTCTCACCCAGAAATGCATGCAGAATGACATATAGAGTGAATGGTAAAATGCAGATTTGAAACAATCACACACACTCTCTCTCTCTCTCTCTCTTTTTCTCTTTCTCTTCTTCACTGCATCACAGTCCTTAGCAGGACATCTGGCACTTAATGATTGTTCAAACAATACATACACGTGCTGGCGTGCTGGTTTCTAAGGAGCTCTCATGAACCAGCATTGCATTATCAATCTCCTTGGCCATCATTTTTCATCTCCTGTAACCCTCACAGCAACCCTATGTTGTAGGCATCCTAAAGCTACTGTTATGAGGTAAGAAAATGAAGGCTGAGAGATTAAGTGACTTGCTCGAGGTCAACAGCTAGTGAGTGATTGAAACAGCATTCAGACTTGGATGCTTCCAGAAGTTGCATCCTTAATCACCACGTTACTCTGCATTAAGGGAAATCATACTTCTAAAATCTAAAAGAAAAGAATGTACTTGAAAATGTTGACAGTGGTGGCATTTTTGTCAGGTTTTGGTGTATCTGTATTCTCCTTTGCTCAAAAAAAATTGTTCATGGGCATAAATTACTTGTATGATTTCTTATGCAAGTCTAACACTTGTACGGTTTGAGCACATAAGTGCCCAAAAAATGGAGATAATAGCTACAATTTGCTGAATTTTCAGAAAATTAAACAAGATAAAGTACATTATGAGCTGCCAGTGCTTGGTTTGTGATAGGCACATTCTGATTCTTTCTTCTTGGAAGAAGGAGAGACCGTGTCTCGGCTCAGAATTTTCTCCACAGTGTAGGTATCAGAGCACTCACTCTGCGAGGGGTTTTTACAGACCCCACACCTCCTTGAGCTGGAGTAGACAGGAAGAGAACCTGCAGCTGAACTCGTTACCCCTCCTACCTCCCAAAGATATGGCAGAACCATCAGAACAGTGGAGATGGAAGGAAGTTAAGGCCAGGCTGGGGGCTTGGGGGATCCCTGTGGAGACTCCAGGACTGGGCCCTGCCAGGGCTAACTGTTGGGCGTTCCTCAGAGGCATGTTCTGGGTGCAGCAACTCCATCTTTTCCCACGCATGAACAACTGTAGATGCACAGGCTCCAGGAAGAATGCTTTTGTGGCCAGTGGGCAGTGGCTGGAGTCCCTACCCAGCCAAGAGGGAGAATGTCAAGACAGATGATCACTAAGGGGCTTGGGCTTCTCAAAAGCCCATTGATATGAATCAGAAACAGGAAGGAAGAGAAAAGAGTTGCACAACACTTCCCTAGATGGAAAAAAGAAAGCCCCGTGCAGCCTCAAAGACAGGCAAAAGGAGAAGGGAACTTATATTTTAAAGCACCAAGGACTATGTTACAGCCTCTGAGTTAAGGTGTTCTAGTCTCTTTGGTCTCAGTTGATTTGCACAGCAACCCTGTGAGCTTAGCATTTTTTTACAGTTATTAAAGCGGAGGCCCAGACTGGTTAAGTAACTTACCTAATATTACACAGCAGAAGTGGCAGAGGCAGGATTAGAACCACAGTCCTGACTTGAGTGCTGGCTGTCATATTCCCAACGCAGCAGCAGGCTGCTTCCCGGCGAGCACCCACATGAAGGTCATCTAGGTGCACCGACACTGAACACCTGCCTGGGTATCTCATTTCATCCTCACATACCAGAGACAGAGCTGAAGTCATTAAAGGTTTTTGGATGAAGAAATGGGTCCCCACAAAATGGAAATGACCTGCCCACAGTCACAGCCTGTTACTCTGTTCTCACATTACTACAAAGAAATGTGAGACTGGGTAATTTATAAAGAAAAGAAGGCCAGACACAGTGGCTCACGCCTGTAATCCCAGCACTTTGGGAGGCTGAAGCAGGTGGATCACAAGGTCAGGAGTTCAAGACCAGCATGGCCAGGAGTGAAACCTCGTCTCTACTAAAAATACAAAATTAGCCAGGTGTGGTGGTGGGTACGTGTAATCTCATCTACTCAGGAGGCTAAGGAAGAGAATTGCTTGAACCTGGGAGGCAGAAGTTGCAGTGAGCTGAGATCGTACCACTGCGCTCCAGCCTGGGCGACAGAGGGTGACCCTGTCTCAAAAAAAAAAAAAAAAAAGAAAAGAGTTTTAATTGGCTCACAGTCCTGTGGCTGTCAAAGATGATAACACAGGCATCTGCTTCTGGGGAAGCCTCAGGAAGCTTCCAATCATGGTAGAAGGCAAAGTGGGAACAGGCATGTCACATGGTGAAGGCAGGAGGAAGAGAGGGGAAGGAGGTGCCACACACTTTTAACCAGACCTCATCAAGAACTCAGTCACTATTGTGACAACAGCACCGAGAGGATGGTGCTAAGCCATTCGTGAGGGATCCGCCCCCATGACCCAGTCACCACCTACCAGGCCCCGCTTCCAGTGCTGGGGATTACAACTCAATAGGAGATTTTGATGGGAACACAGACCCAAACTATATCACAGCTCCTGTACAGAGCAGCACTAGGAACAAAACTAGGCCCTCTGATTCATGATGTAGAGCTCTTCCTATACAGATGATGGTGCCCAATTCACACATCTTTTAGGGGGTGGGCAGGGGGGAGCTAATGTTTTCAGGGGAGAGAAAGGCGTTATTCAATCTTTCCAAAATCTTAAGTGTAGAACAGTTTTAAGGGGCAGGGGCATGGCCTTACCCCACAGTCTCTAAGGAGCTCCCTGGAGCGCTAAAAGCCTCCATCCTGGTCCTTCATGCAGTCTGAGCTGGAAATCCCAAGAATAAAGCCTGGCAATTGGCCTCCAGATGCTGCTAGTTAGCTACACCGTGCCAGGAACCCTGTACAGGCACAGTACCTGTAGCAGGGTATGTAAACCTCACAGCAATCTGGCAGGACAAACTTTCACTTGTATTTTACAGACTTAGAATTCACTTTAATGCCTGCCTCACCAGGCTGGGGCACAGAAAAATGAGGGCGCCACTTTGGTGATGTCAGGGAAACACGGCCTTGGCCACACCAGAAATGCATCTCAAAGACGAGGATCTGCTTCCCTACATTGGCTTTGTCAGATGTAACCCAGCACCAAGGACAGCACCTGGCACATGTTGGATGCTTAATAAACATGAAAATGTGAAGGATCCTGGTGCTCTGTGGCCACCTCTGGCATGTTTGGAAGCGCTTGTACACCTTCACGTTCAAGATCAAGGTGCTACTGACTTTTGGGCCACTCCCCAGTGACCTCAGACCCTCATATTGTTGAAGCCACAGCAAATCCTTACCTCCAGTCCTTTAGGCTGGAAGGAGGGGGTGTGTGTGTGTCCATGGTTCCCGGTATAATCTGAGCATGACAGGATTTTCATAAAAGTTTCAGAGGCAGCCTGATAGAACAGGGAGAGTATCCCCAGGGGTGAAAAAAAATACCCTTAATCTGCTGACAGCTGTCCATACAGGGCCCCCAGGGTTCCTCTGTCTCCGTGTCTTTATCTGAAGAAGCAAATGTCTAGCAAGATGTGTGATGAGTGGTGAGTCCAGAGGAAGGAATTAAGCCCTGGGCCTGCCTGAGCTTAGCAGGCCCTGGCAGCACTATCTGTCCTTACCTGGTGCAGAGGCGCATACCTGCTCACTGGGGCCAAGCAGGAACCAAGGCACAACTGAGCAGAATAGGCTCCTCCCCACGCAGTCAGGAAGGAGGTTGAGTCCGCCAGCCCTAGGTTAAAGCCCAGGGTTCATTTCTTGTTTGCCAAGTGACTTACCTACAAATACTTTCCATCCGGCTTTGTTTGAGAATCAATTTACATCTGTGAAATTCCCCCATGATGCCGTGCGTGCACCACAAGCTTCATTCATTCATTGGACCCCCAATTTTTACTGAATTAAGTCCCTAGCACTGAACGTCAGTACAAACCAGGCCACAAGGTAATGAGATGGGCCTGGGCCAACCCTGGCCTGCCTGGGGGAATGACCTTGATGGCATCGTCTTCTCTCAGTTGTCCCTTCAAACCACAGTGAAGATACACGTGAACTGTTGTACACTGTGGGATCTTGAAGGGGAATTTACCTGGGCTGGAGGTGGCTGTTTGGCAGCAGCCCTTTATAGGCCAGATGTGACTGGAAGGGTGGAAAAGTTTGAGAGATCAAGGCTGGAGCTTCTCTCTGACCAGGTGACCCCCATACAGCTTTGTCCCTGTCTATCACCAGCAGACATGGCCTGGATGAGAGGCCTAAGGAAACTGTATTCCAGAGCTGCTGGGCCTTGCAGTGGATGGAGATACTGAGCTTCCTGCGTTGGTTTCCTTTGTAAAGGCTAAGTGAAGGCAATGTCTTTTGAAAGTCCATCATGCCTACAAGTTTGCAAACCCTTATATGCTGTGTGTGTCTGTACAGAGGGAGAAAGGCAGGTCCCCCCCTTCCAGGGGCTCACATTCTAGGGGATGTAAACTAAAGAAAGGAATGAAGACATAGGCTAAATGATCATTGTTGTTAAGGAACCAAGCAGAGTATTGTGAGCTGTGGGCTGTGGTGGGCGCTTCACACAAAGTAGGTGGGTCAGGAAAGTCTGTGGAAGAGGGTGTCCTTCCTTAGCCAAGAGCTAAGGATATAAAGGAGCCACAGGACAAGAATATTCAAGGTGGAAGGACCAGCATGGGCCTTGCTGATATCACAACAAAAAGGAAGGGGACGAGATAAGAGGTAAAGGAATGAACACTGCCAGGGCCTGGTCACACAGGGTCTTATCCAGGCACGGAGGGTGACATGCGTCCTCGTTGTAGGGGAGCCGAAGGTGGGCTTGTGGCAGGGCAGTCTTTTGCATCTAATGTATGCTTTCAGAGATTCTTCCAGCTGCTGAATGCAGAGTGGTTTGTGGGGCACAAGCATGGAAGCAGAGAAACTTGGAAGTGGTGTGATTGTCATCACTGGCTGTAACGTGGGGTATTATAAGCTCCAGTTCCGGACACCCTGTGATTCGAGACGTCTCTGGGCTTCCTCCTCCCCATGGGCCAGGCACCAGTAGGTGTCACCAGAGACTAGGGGAAACTTTCACTGTGGGGGACAGTGGTAGAGAGGGTCTTGCAGAATTCCTGCTAAATCCTGGACGTTTTTCTAGAGCATTAGCTCCAACAAATGTACAGAAACATTAAGTAGCTCTGGGATTCAAATGAGAAAACTGAGGCTCAGTGAGGTTTCATGATTCTCCCAGCAGTAAGCTGTATCATAACTGGTGCCCTCAGAATTCAAGCTGATGTTTGTCTGATGCCCAAAGCCCCATCTTTCTGGCACAGGAGGCCACTGTGCAGGAGGACTCACAGCAAAACTCCAAACCAATACAGGGTGAGAGGAGCCATTTCTTCTGTGAAGCTAAAGTCAAGGGAGCTTCTGGGGGCACCAGGAAGTATCTCTCTGCTAAGCATAATTTGCGGGACTCTGCCTGATGATAGCCAGGGATGGTGGGACCCATAAGCAGTCCTAGACCAGTGGCCAACAGGAATGAGAGGGGATGCCCTGTCAGGAATGTTAGACATTTATGTTCTGTTATGATGTGACAATTGAGCTGTTAGTCTCACTAAAGAATGGACAGAGAGCTAATGAGCTGGTATTTAGTGAGAATCCACTCTCATGCCAGCCCATGCCTCATCAAGTCCCTTTGTTTATGAAATATTTATTGAACATCTGCTAAGCAGACATTCTCCTCACTGCTAAGAGAGCAGTGAAGAAACAAGATAGAAAATGCTGCCCTCTTGAAGTTCGCTTTCTGCTTGCTGGATGATTTTAGTTTGTCAATAGCTTTCTGGCCGGGTGTAACTTGCCTCATTTTACAGATGAGCAAACTGAGACTGAAAGGTTAAATAGTATGCCCAACGCAGAGCTGGGACACAACAGAGGATTCATTCACAGATATGGCTTGGCTGTGTTCCCATTCAAATCTCAACTTGAATTGTATCTCCCAGAATTACCATGTGTTGTGGGAGGGACTCGGGGGGAGGTAATTGAATCATGGGGGCTGGTCTTTCCCATGCTATTCTCATGACAGTGAATATGTCTCATGAGATCTGATAGGTTTATCAGAGGTTTCTGCTTTTGCTTCTTCCTCATTTTTTCTCTTGCTGCTGCCATGTAAGAAGTGCCTTTCACCTCCCACCATGATTTTGAGGCCTCCCCAGCCATGTGGAACTGTAAGTCCAATTAAACTTGTTTTTGTTCCCAGTTTTGGTTATGTCTTTATCAGCAACGTGAAAATGGACTAACACAGTAAATCGGTACCAGCAGAGTGGGAAGTTGCTGAAAAGACACCCAAAAACATGGAAGTGACTTTGGAACTGGGTGACAGGCAGAGGCTGGAACAGTTTGGAGGGCTCAGAAGAAGACAGGACAATGTGGGAAAGTTTGGAACTTCTCCTAGAGACTTGCTGTGAATGGCTTTGCCCAAAATGCTGATAGTGATATGAACAATAAGGTCCAGGCTGAGGTGGTCTCAGATGGAGATGAGGAACTTGTTGGGAACTGGAGCAAAGATGACTCTTATGTTTTAGCAAAGAGACTGGCAGCATTTGGCCCCGCCCTAGAGATTTGTGGAACTTTGAACTTGAGAAAGATGATTTAGGGTATCTGATGGAAGAAATTTCTAAGCAGCAAAGCATTCAAGAGGTGACTTGGGTACTGTTAAAGCATTCCATTCTAAAAGGGAAGCAGAGCATAAAAGTTCGGAAAATTTGCAGCTTGATGATGCAGCAGAAAAGAAAAACCCATTTTTTGAGGAGAAATTCAAGCCGGCTGCAGAAATGTGCATAAGTAGCAAGGAGCCTAACGTTAATCCCCAAGACCCTGGAGAAAATGTCTCCAGGCCATGTCAGAGACCTTCACAGCAGCCACTCCCATCACAGGCCCAGAGGCCTGGGAGGAAAAAGTGGTTTCATGGGCCAGGCCCTGGGGGTCCCTGTGCCTATGTGCAGCCTAGGGATTTGGTGCCCTGTGTCCCAGCCATTCCAGCCATGGCTGAAAGGGGCCAACGTGTAGCTCGGATTATAGCTTCAGAGGGTGGAAGCCCCAAGCCTTGGCAGCTTCCACGTGATGTTGAGCCTGTGGGTGCACGGAAGTTAAGAATTGAGGTTTGGGACCCTCTGCCTAGATTTCATAAGACGTATGGAAACTCATGGATGCCCAGGCAAAAATTTGCTGCAAGGGTGGGGCTCTCATGGAGAACTTCTGCTAGGGCAGTGCAGAAGTGAAATGTGGGATCAGGGCCCCCACACAGAGTCCCTACTGGGGCACTGTCTAGTGGAGCTGTGAGAAGAGGACCACCATCCTTCAGACCCCAGAATGGTAGATCCAATGACAGCTTGCACTGTGTGCCTGAAAAAGCTGCAGACACTCAACACCAGCCAGTGAAAGCAGCTGGGAGGGAGGCTGTATCCTGCAAAGCCACAGAGGCAGAGCTACCCAAGACCATAGGAACCCACCTCTTGCATCAGTTTGACCTGGATGTGAGATCTGGAGTCAAAGGAGATCATTTTGGAGCTTTAAGATTTGACTGCCTTGCTGGATTTCAGACTTGCATGGGCCCTGTAACCCCTTTGTTTTGACCAATTTCTCCCATTTGGAACAGCTGTATTTACCCAATGCCTGTACCCCATTGTAACCAGGAATTAACCAACTTTCTTTTGATTTTACAGGCTCACAAGGCAGAAGGGACTTGCCTTGTCTCAGATGAGACTTTGGACTGTGGACTTTTGGGTTAATGCTGAAATGAGTTAAGACTTTGGGGGACTGTTGGGAAGGCATGATTGTTTTTGAAATGTGAGGACATGAGATTTAGAGGGGCCAGGGGCGGAATGAGATTTGGCTGTGTCACCACCCAAATCTCAACTTGAATTGTGTCTTCCAGAATTCCCACACGTTGTGGGAGGGACCCAGGGGGAGGTAATTGAATCACGGGAGCCAGTCTCTCCCATGCTATTCTCGTGATGGTGAATAAGTCTCACGAGATCTGATGGGTTTACCAGGGGTTTTCCACTTTTGCTTCTTCATTTTCTCTTGCTGCCATGATGTAAGAAGTACTTTTGCCTCCCACCATGATTCTGAGGCCTCCCCAGCCATGTGGAACCGTAACTCCAACTAAACCTCTCTTTCTTCCCAGTCTCGGGTATGTCTTTATCAGCAGTGTGAATACAGACTAATACACACGTAGATCTGGCTCTCTCTCGGAAATGACACCTTCCTGTGGGAGTGGGATAGGGGTTGCAGCCAGAGATGGGAAGCCTCACCCTGCGGGGCTCCTGGGAACAGCAGGCCCACTGTTCCCACATGAGTCCATCCTTATTCCACTTTTCTGCCCCAGCTTTGCCTCCAAAGTGCACCAAATTCTGTGGTCCCTCCCTTCTCAGAGCAAGGTGGAGGGAGTGAGAACCATAGGACTGGAGAGCAAGGCACCTGGGTTCTCTCTGTACCTTTCTAGTCCTCAGTTTCCTCAGCTATAAAATGGGCATATTACCTGCTATGGAGGGTTGTGCAAAGATGTGTAGAACGCCCAAGCTTGTCACATAATAATTCACAATTACTATGTGTGGGGGAATTTGGCTAAAAATTTCAAACATATTATTTCATCTCAGAGCAACTCTGAAGCAAATACAATTACTAGCCCTGCTACATGCAATAAAACAGAGGTGTAGAGAGGACCTTGCTCAAGGTCACACAGCTGGCCATGGCAGAGCTGGAGTTTAAACGCTGACCATAGGGTTTCAAAGGTGGTGCTGTCCACCCCTTGGCTCTCGGCCTCTCACACAGCTTGTGATCCACACGGTGGCTCCCCTGGCTGACCACCTCCAGAGGTGTTGGGGTCTCCACTCACTGAGCACAGGAGTCTCTAGGCCAGAAAGACCCCCAGTGCCCACCCTGCACAAGCTCTGCCTCACCTCTCCCTTGAACACTTCTGAAAATAGGGAGCTCACCACCTCCTGTGGGAGGGCTGACCGTGTATCCAACGTTATGGGTAGATTTTCTCCTGTTGTAACTTTCCTGAATTGCCCCCTGTTCTGCCCCCGGCCCTTCATGTATAGGGCTAGATCAATCTGTGTCCCCAAGAAAGCCCTTCTGAGATGTGAGGTCCTGCCTGTCTCCCCAACCTCACACATGAAGTGTCCTTGGCATCCTGGCCTCGCAGTCACCTTTTCTGACCCATTCTTGTTCACTCCTCCCAGCCCTGCCCCCATCAAATGTGGGAGTCAGTCCCCTCCAGTCCCTGCTCAGGCAACACACCTATTACAGCTGGGGGTACCCCAGGCTGGCTGAGAACCAGTGGGGGAAGGGAGTGGCAGGGGCAGGCCACAGCCCGAGGGGGACAAAGACACACGGTGGTGAGAGAGGTGCAGAAAGCAGGATCTCAGCCAGGAAGCCTGTTCTCTTCCCTTTGGGGCCGGGCTGGTGCTCAGCAACAGGTGACACAGGTGGTCATGCTTTCTGACCACTCCTGTCAGGGAATGTCGTTGACTTTGTGGAGGATGTTCTGGCATTCTCACAACTTCCTTAGTGAGGCAGGCTCCTAAGTGAGAACTCTTACCAAAGCATCCCGAGTACTTGTCACTCCTTGGTTATCAAGCTTGATCCCAGGATGTCATCAATACAGTCGACAGACACCAGACAGTCCTTATCTCTTCCAACAATTTTGTTATCAAGAGCAGCAGAGCAACTCCTCTGATCTTCACGCATCACCCCAAATTGGTCAGTTTATTATTTGCTCTCTTCAAAAGCTCAACAGCACTTGGCTACTGAATTCCATAGTCCTTATAATTACTATTTCTCCTGGACTAGGATCCTCATCACCAGGCAGCCAGTGTGGACCCCAACTTTAAAACTCCATCCTTTGAGGCTGCTCTTGGGAACCACTTCTGCCACACACCCCACATGCATACCACACATACACACTGTGCTAAGCATTGTTCTCTGTGTACCTCTCAACCCTGCTGCAAAAAACAGTCTTGGATGCTGCCGAGAGAGTTGCTACCCCACAGAGAAGGGTCCCTGATGTTTCCTGAGTGGAAAACACAGCAAGATACCCAAACTTTCAGGAGGGATGTTTCATTTGTCCCCAGTGAGGCATGCAGAGATGGAAGCTGGGGGAGGCCCTATGCAGAGGCAAGCCCTTCCTCCTCCCTGTCCCTGGATTGGCTGTTTTCAGAATGGACCCCAGCAGGTTGCTAGAGGCAAGGCTGCCTGATCAGTGACACAAGGCTATCACCTGTTAGGACCAAAGTTTACACCAATAAGTGTAGAGACCATAGATCATCTCCAGGCAAAAACTCAAATGGTCTCATGAGAACACAGCTCTGGACATCATGAGAATGTTGGACCCAGGTTTTGTGAACTCTGACGCTATTTTCAGCCATTCTCTTGCTTGCCTTCAGACCTAGAAGAGGACAGGTCTCCACGTGGTGTTGGTCTTTCCAGCTCCTCCTCTCTCCTGCTTGCAGTTCTCAGAATAATCCCAGCGTGTACCAAGAATGCAGCATCTGGAGATAAGGAGAAAGGGTCTGAAACACCCTGGGCTAGGTCCTTATTTCTCTTAAGAATGAGTTGTTCTACAACACTTGTGCTCAGCAAGCCCACTGGTGCCGAGGGAATGTAAACCCAGGACACTTGTTGGACCCCTCAGCTGGTGGATATGTAAAAGACTCTATCCACCCTAAGCAGCTTTCCTCAGCTGGCTTGCCCTGAATCTCAGCCTTCTGTTTGTTCTTTCTGCCTACCCATAAGGAACACATCTGTTCAGCCTGCCTAGTGTGAGAGCTCTGTCTCACTGGATTCCTGCAAATGGTAGAGTTGCCAGAGCTCCTTTCACTCCTCCCAGCTGTCCTCACGGTGTTGGAATGGCTGTAGCAGCAGGTTTTACTCTCAACCCGTGCCAGACTTAAAGACCTTTGCAACACCAACCTCCTTGGTAGGGAAAAGGAACTGATGTATGTTGCACCCCTAGCGTGTGCTATGCCAGGTATTTGAACAGGTGCTTCACTGTCCCTATCTTGGCTATCCTAGGAATTCAATTCCCACTTTACTGAAGAAGATGGCTGTGCTGTGAGAGGCTAAGCCATTTGCCATCAGTGGTAGAATGAGCATCTCCACATGAAGTCCTCTGTTTGCATCCCCTAAAGCTGCCTCCCAGGGAAGGTGGGCTGGAGGAAGGGGGCAGACAGCTGCTGATAGCAGGCACCGTGCTGTTTCTTCATTGGGTGTATGTGTTGCTTGAACCTGGAAAGTATGTGTTCCAACCCACCTGGGCTACCTGCTGGCTCTGTGTCTTTTAAGCAATAATTGAAGCTCTATGTGAAATGAGTACGATGATGTATCTACCAAATTTCCTCTTCAGGTTGGCCATGCTGGGTGAATTGGCTTGTAAGTGACTAAATACCATACAGAGGGAGGGGTTTTCATCAACTCTCTGCTGAGATTTGTCATGCAGACCTGGAGAGAACTTCATCCCCCCCCACCAAATTACTTACTTTCACACAGTGCCACAGCTTGCCCTGGACCTTGTGAATGGTGTTGAAGGCTGAGATGGGAAGGCATGGGCAGATTTTGGTTCAGAGGCAGTCTCATTAGCTCTTTCTTCAGGGCCCACACCCACGCCAACCTTTTAGTGGCACTTGGGGGTGGTCACGGTGGCTTCCAGGCAACTCCAACATGGAAGGTGCTCTTGGAACATCCCAGAAGGCTGAAGTGGCCCAGCTTGAAGGCTGTGGTGGAGTGGTCCCTATAGTGCCCCATATCCCTGGAGATGCAGTTGGGGCCATGCTGGACCTTCTCAAAGCCCTCCTTAGCCATGCTGGAAGACACGGGTCTGAGATGAGGACCAGGGTGTAGTGAAATTTTACTAGCAGAGCTTAAAGGAAAAGGGTCAGTCAGGACAAATATGAAATGGGATGTGCAATGACAAGCGAGGCTACAAGGCATGTGCATTTTGAGGTCAGAGAACTGGGTCCATTCCTTGCACCCTTGGAGCCTTGGCTTCCCCAACCATCCTGTGACACATGGAGAAAATAACAGCGTGCACTCAGATGCTGAAAACGTCAAAGGATAATAAACATTTACTGAGTACCTATTAGGTGCTGTGAATAATGTTGATGTTGGTGTTGCTGTTATAAAATTGACTTTTTCTTGTTACAAGCATAAAAATGTTCCCACTTACTCAGAAACAATCACTGCTGATACAAAAATGTATGTTTTCAGGTAATTTTCTATTTGTATATGGTTACTTGTAAAAAAAAAAAGAATATACCATATGTACCTTTGTGTAAACTGCTGTTTCCTCCAGTTAATTTATCACAATCACTTTTCCAGCTCAGTAGACTCATTTCTACAGTGCTGTTACGATGACTGCAGTGTTTCATTCTATGGATGACACACGCTATTGGACTCATTTCCAGTGGCTGACTACATAAGTGGTTTCCGATTTTTCTATTAGAAAGAGTGCTACATTATGAAGCATTAGAGACCACATTTCTAGTACTCATGCAGCAACCTGTGAGGTGAGCCTTATCACTCTTATTTTACAAATTATATATTGGAAGGTATGTTTTAAGCCATGAAGCATCACAGAGACATCACATCAAAGGGTTGTTACAGAGAAGCCCCAGTCCCGCCATTCCCTGCATCTTGAGCATAATGATATCCTTGAAAGCAGCAGAAAAGCCTTAAGACACCTCTCACAAGTTGCTACACACCCCCTTTAACCCGCCCTGCATCCCCACAACCAACCCACTACATATGCCACATGCACCCCACACCACTCACCCGTACCACACACACCACACCCACACCACGCATGCACACCACACACACACCCCACACCACTCATACCACACATACCACACCCATGCCATGCACACACACCATGCACACATACACACACCCCCCCCACACACACACACACACACACTCATACAATGGAATTCCAGGCAGCTTTTAAAATGATGGCTGTAAGAACGTATGTCTATTTTCCAACATGAGAGATACGTTCAAATTATTGTGGATTGGAAAGCAGATTAAAAATCTTGTGTATAATAAGACCATGTTTCATCAAGAAAATATATTTGTGGCCAGGTGCAGTGGCTCACATTTGTAATCCCAGCACTTTGGGAGGCTGAGGTGGGTGGATCACCTGAGGTCAGGAGTTCAAGACCAGCCTGGCCAACATGGTGAAACCTCATTTCTACTAAAAATACAAAAATTCATCAGACGTAGTCGTCCCAGCTACCCGGGAGGCTGAGGCCAGAGAATCACTTGAACCTGGGAGGTGGAGGTTGCAGTGAGCCAAGATCGCGCCACTGCACTCCAGCCTGGGCCACAGAGCAAGACTCTGTCTCAGAAAAGAAAAAAAAAAAGAAAAAAGAAAATATATTTACCTATCTTTGTGAGCATATGTGATTGTGCTTGGATGAATATGCAGGAGAAAATAATGCTAATATGTAGAAAGGAAGGATTGTAAAAAAATGTTTTCCTTTGTGCTTTCTGGCATTTTCTAAATATACTGTGCAAATAAATTATTAATGTCAAAAAAGGAAAAGCAACAAAGCTACTTCCACACTCACGCTTGCATGCATGTGTGGATGGACTTTTCGTGTTGGTCTCAGGTCCATTCCACTCTTCTTCCTTTCCCTCTGTATCATGCTGTTTTGTTTAATTGACAGCTTTATTGAGGTACAATTTGCATTAAGTAGAATTCACTAATTGTAACTGTAGTTTGAGATGTGACAAATACACACAGTCATGAAGCCACTAATACAATCCACCAATAATGGGTGACGGTAGGGAGCACTTCCATCCACCATACAAAGCTCACTCTGATCTGTTGTTCGTCACTATGTATTCACAGCATTGATCACAGTACTAATCACAGTATTGATCAATACTTTCCACATGGCCTGGTGGAAAGGTAAAATCTGTCATCTTGCTGTTTATTTTCTATTCTATCTTCTTAAAATTTTTTGTTTCATTTTATCTCTAATGACTTAGCTCTAGCTCTTAGTTTTGTTTTTTGTAAGTAGGCATTCAGGTTTTTGAATAATATTATATCTCTATTACATAGAACCTTAAAACTATCTGACAGTATAACTCCATGTCCCTTTCCTGGCTTTTACGCTATGGTTTTTATACATTTAACTTCTACATTTCTTTTAAATCCCATAATTAAGATTACTTTTTCTTTAAACATGCAATTATCTTTTGAAGGTGTTTAAAAATGAGATAGTATGTTTTGTCACATACGTACCACTTATTCTTTCGTTCCTCTGTGTAGATCCAGAGTTCATTTGGTATCATTTTCCTCCTGCCTGAAACGTATCAGCATTTATCATAATGCAGATTTGCTGGTGAATATCTGAAAATTTTTATTTTACTTCTGAAAGATATTTCTGCTAGTTATACAAGTCTAGGTTAATTTTTTAAATTTTGTTTTACATTTTAAGATGTCACTCTATTGTCTTCAGATCTGCTTAATTTATGGTTAAAAATGTTTTGTTATCTCTTTGTATGTAATGTGTAAGAAGCCCTTTTCTAGCAAATTTGGTTGCTTTAAGATTTTCACTTGATCACTGAATTTTCAACAATTTGAGTGATACGTCTCATTTTTTTTTCTCTTGCTTTGGAGTTTGTGAACCCTCTTTCTCTGGGTTTATGCTTTTCTTCAATTTGGAAAATTGCAGCCGTTATTTTTTTCAAATACTTTTTCTAGCTGCTTCTAATAACTCGAATTGCATTTTTATGAAACAAACTCCTATTATGAAAAGGCTCTTGATCCTCTGTTCACTTGCTTCCTGCTTTTCCCTCCCTGTGCCTCACTTGGAATAGTTGCTGCTATCGTGCATTCAAGCTCACTGGTTGTTTCTTCAATGTCGATTCTGTTGTTAATTCCAACCCATATTTTTCATTTCAGATATAATAGTTTTCAACTCTTCACTTTGTAAAGATGTTTTTACTATATCTTCCACTTCTCTCATTATCCATGTTATTCTGTCCTCCTTAATATATGGCCCAATCTATAACAGCTGTTTTAATGGACTTATCTGATCATTCTGTCATCTGTTATTCTTTTGTCTGTTTCTATTGAAACAGATTAATTTTTTTTCTCTCGGTCTTGATTATGTTTTCCTGCTTCTTTACCTGCTTGGCCAGTTTCTCTGAGATCTAGACATTGCTTTGGTGCTGAATATTGTGGTATACTTTTAAATAGTGTTTGGCTTTGTTCTGGGATGGAGTTAAGGTATTGATCAGTTCAATCCTTTTGAAGCTTGCATTTCAGCTATGTAAGGGCAGGACCATTGCAGCCTTTAGACTAGAGCTAATTTACCTGCACTGCTTAAAACGTTACCCTTCGGAGGATTCTTCCAAATGCCCCAGGTGTCTTTCCACATAGGCTGGTGGAAATATAATCTATTCCCAGACCTGTCTGAGTTCCAAGGATTGTCTGCCCTTCCAATGTCCAGGGGATCCTTCACTGATCTCTTTGCACAGAGCCTCAAATGACTGCCCAGATTGGAATCAGACAGAGCGACAGGGCTCCCCCTGCAGACCTCAGCTTGTCCCATTGCAGCGCTCTTCCCTCTGGCATCCTGCCCCGCAGATGTTTTTCCCGTGACCTCCCAAACTGCTTTCTGTGTTCTCAGCTTAGTGTGACTGCCAGGCACTGTCTGGATGCCCCTTTCCCCTCCTGCCTTCATATATATTCATTTGTCTAGTTGTTGAAGGTGGAAAGTAAACATGTTCAAATCATGTTAACATCTACATTCTGTAAAGCAGAGCTAAACCCTTCCTTTAGCAAAGTTGATCATTAATAGAATTAGAGTGTTTTGAGTGTGTTTACTTAGTTATCACATTGAAAGATAATTGAGTTTTTCTTCTCGACAAGAAACATATCCTTTTATTCTCTTGGGAACAATAACTTCTCCAATGCTTTTAAGATAATTGTGGCTGAGGGCCTGGCAGGTCTCAATTGTGGGGGCTGGATAATCTTAGAGAAAATGTGTTTTAAGCCTCCAAAGGGTTCATGAGTTTGGGAAGCTCTTATAGCCAAAGAACTCTTTAGAGTTTTTAAAAATGGTTTCCTGGAGGCCCAGGAATGGCCCAAATTGTGAGTGCGTTCGAATAAAATGTGATGTGGCAGAAACATTCCTCAAAGAGCCAATCAGGCATCCTGGCCTCTGGCCCCTGTGCTGACTTCAGGGGTTGTTTGAGATTCGAAAACCCACCGTATCCCTCTGGGAGTCGAGCGTCTCCTTTCCGTGAGGAAGACAGCCTCTACCATCCTTAAAAGTATGTAACACTGTGTACACACATCAAGGTGTGAAGGTCCAGTTCTCTAAATTTTCTTGTAAAACTGGATATGATGTCTCCTTGAATGTACAAGAGGGTAAATTGCATCCCCCAAAATTCATACGCTGAAGCCTTAACCCCCAGTATCTCAGAATGACCTTATTTGGAAATAGGGTCACTACAGACACACTCAGTGAAGTTGAGCTCCCTCTATAACATAGTGGGCCTCTAATCCAATACAACTGGTATCCTTATAAGAAGTGGAAATTTTAGCACAGACATGCACATGAGGAGAATGCCATGTGAGAGTGAAGGCAGAGATGAGGGTCATGCTTCTGTATGCCAAGGAACGCCAAAGCTGACACAACACCAGAAACTGGACAGTGAGCGTGGAACTGATTCTCCCACAGCCTCAAGGGAAGCAACATTGCTGCCACCTTCATCTCAAACATGTAGCCTCCAGTGAGACTCTACATTTCTGTTTTTTAAGCCACCAGTTTGTGGTACTTCGTGGCAGCCAAGGAAACTGGTGCACAGAGAGATGTCCATAGTATAACATAGATTTCACTAGCTAGACAGCCTGTGAGGCTCAAAGAACAATTCATCATCATGTCACTTTTTTATCATTAGAAAATTGTATAAGTTATATACATAAATGTGAGGACTGTGCTTTTTACTTTGAGGCTCAAACATACTAGCTTGAATTTGAAGAAACATCAACCTGAGTTCCTCATCAAGTTTTCTGTGTAAATTAATAAACATCTCTGTACTTCCCTAAAGTGGGGAAAACAAGTGTTAATGTTGTGTAAAAAAAACAATAATTCTTATGAAGGAGCCCAATGATCATGCCTCCCAGAGTCCCCGCACTCATGCGTTTCCTCCCACAGTGGATTGGAGCTGCCTTCCTGGACCAGTAGGATGCAGTGGAGGGAGCACCGTGCCACTCCTAGGGTCCAGGCCATGAGAGGCATTGCAGCTTTTGCTTGTGCTGTCTTGGAATTCAGCCCTGACACCACCTTGTCATCAAGCCAGTCCAGCCTACTGGAAGATAAGCAGCCACATGGAGGAGAACCAAGGGGTGCAGCCAACAGCCAGCACCAACTTGTGACATAGGAGTGAAACATCGTGGACCTTCCAGCCCAGTTACTCCTCCAGAGCCACAGGAGTGGACCCAGGAAAAACCAGCAGAGAGGCCAGCCAACACACAGAACAGTAGGAAATAAATCCTTGCTATTTTACATGCCTGTCTCATACAGGCATGTACAATAACAAGGATCATTTACACGCCTTCATAATACAATATTATAGGTGTGTAAGATACTTATGCCACATGCGGGGAGATGCCCCTACTTCCCAGCAAGTCAGTCCCACAGCCCAACAATTTCCTCCCGCCACAGACTCTGTCAGGAGAGCCCTGCCGTGTGAATCCACCCTGTTTGCCAAGTTCCAATGTGTAACACAGTTCTTAGCAAAACACATTGGATTTGGGTTTTGTTATGTTTTGTTTAAAGCATTCTCCCAAATCCACATGCACACAATTGGCTGGGGTTTGTCAAATATCTACTGGATCCAAGCTTGCAGCCTCTATTATCCCACTCCCCATCTGGATGGCAGCTCTGTACATCAGCTGGCTGAGTTCTGCCTATCCAAGAACCCTTCTCTCTTCCTATATCCTCGGTTGTTTCTGCGGGATTGGTGCCTCAAGCTTCTGGGCTTGGCTATAAACATTACAGGGAGGCTTTATTTGGAATGCCTTCCTATAAGTAGATGTGACTAACTCCAGTGCAGTCATCTGAGGCTTGAATTCCATGGCATTTATCTGCATCTTGAAGAGCCAGAGCCATCATGGTACCTGGTCCAGGCCTCTGTTGGAGCTCCTAGCACACATGGTGCCAGGATTCGTTTGTGTTTCTGTCATCCCTTCCAGCCTCTGGTCTCTTTGAGGCAGGGACACTGCTCCACTGGTATTGATACCTCCAGAACCCAACACAGAGCTCAGCCCATTTGTGTTAATGGGAGGAAGGGAGGGAAGAGACAGCAAGGAATGAAGAAGGGAAAGCGAGGTCAGGAGGGGAGGAGAAGGGAAGGAATGGAAGAAACTCTGGTGCATTCAGAGAAATAGAGAATTGGGAAGGTTATTCAGTCTCCAAGTACCCTAGGATCCAGTGCTGTATTTTTTTTTTTCTTTTAACAAAAATAGCTCACACTCAGTAATTGCTTTTCCAGAAACGGAACTATATATTTTATTTTTTGTTTGCTTTGTAAATCATCTAAGTTAGTTCCCAGTCCTACCTTGTGAGAAAAATGCCACTATTCCCCCCCATTTGATAATTGAAAGATACTTAATGGTTTAACTAACTGAAATCATCAGGCCAAACACACATAGCAAGCAGTAGAGGCACCATGATTTGAACCCAGGGAATGGAAAACCAAAGCCCCTGCTCTTCATCAGATGCAGCTACACTGCGTGTCATCTTCTCTGCTTAAAGGAACACTTTGTTCACAGTAATGTTTTTCTCCAAAACATTGCAGTTTGTGTCAAAATTTCAGATAAACTTCCATTGCTGGGAAGATAGAATGAACATAATTTTCCCTTTTCCTGTCTCTAAGAAAACCTGAAAATCCTGAATGTTGTATATGAAATTGGATTTGGGTTTTGTTATGTTTTGTTATGTTGGGTTTGTTATGTTTTGTTTAAAGCATTCTCCCAAATCCACATGCACACAATAGGCTGCAGCCACATGACCGAAGCAAGAATGTGCCAGTGAGGTCCCCAGGTGTTCATTTTGCCTCGAAAATCTTAGACCAGATATGGGAGAAACTGGCAACTCAGAAATGCCGGTAAATAGATATGCAAAAAGAGCTCAACAACAACAAAAAAGCCCATTCTCTCTAACCTAATGACCAGGCTAGAGGCAGCCTAGCAAGCCAGAAAACTGCTGTATTCCAGCCAAAAAACACAGGAAAAACTGTGGCCTCGTGTCTACCCCTGTCAGCAAAGTCCAAGGGGAAAACCTAAGTCCTTTCTTGCCAGGACATAGGGAAGCATCCCAATCCGCCTCCTTCCTCCCTGCTCCCTATCAGGGTGGGGTCAGAAGAGGCCAAGCAGGAAGCCAAGACTTTCTTCCCCACTGGGCAGTGAAGACCCCCCTCATGGTGTCAGTGAAGACACCATGTGGGGAGCATGTATGTGTCCCACGCTCAGAGTATAGATGTGCCATCTCCGTTGGTAGGGGCCTAGTGAAGAGTGTGCAGACATGAGACCAAAAAAATTCATAGAAGAACAAACTGATGCATGGGCACTATCAAAATTAATAACTTTTACTCTAACCAGCCTAGGTAACATAGGGAGACTTGGTATCTCCAAAACAAAGAAAAAATTAAATAAAAAAATGTAAAAGGATAGCCAGGCATGGTGGCATGTACCTGTGGTCCCAGCTACTCAGGAGGCTGAGGTGGGAGGATCACTGGATCCTAGAGCTTCGAGGCTGCAGTGAGCTGTGATTGTGCCACTGCACTCCAGCCTGGGTGACAGAGCAAGACCCTGTCTCAAGAAACAAAAATGTTTGCCAAAGACTCTGTTAAAAGGCTGAAAAGACAAACTACGTACTGGGAAAAAAATATTTGCAAACCATGTATCTGACAACAGACTCATATCTAAAGTATACAAGGAACACTCAAAACTCAACTGGAAAAACAAACAAGCAATCCAACTAGAAAACAAGCAAAGACACGAGGAAATATTTCACCAAAGAGGATGTACAGATGGCAAATAAGCACATGAAAAATTTCAACATCATTAGCAATTAGGGAAATGGAAATTAAGAGCATGGTGAGATATCACTACACATTTGTTAGACAACTCTTTTTAAAAAGTGACAATACCAAATGCTGGAAAGGATAGAGAGAAGTGGCTGATGGGAATGTAAAATAGTACAACCACTACAGAAAAGAGTTTTACAGATTCTTGAGAACCTAAATATATGCTTACCATATGACCCAGCAATTGTACATTGGGGCATTTGTCCCAGAGAAATGAAAACTTATGTCCACACAAAAATCTGGACATGAATGTTCATAGCAGATTTATTTGTATTATCCAAAGGCTGGAAATAGCCAATCTCCTTTAAAATTTGAATGGTTAAACAGTATTTCATCCACACCATGGAAAACCACTCGGCAGAAAAAGAGCAAACTATTGATACATGCAGGAACATGGATTGATTGTGCGGAGTGAAAAAAAAGCCGATCTTGAAAGATTTCCTACAATATGATTCTGTTTATCTAGCATTCTTGACAAAATTATAGAGATGGATTATTGGTTGCCAGAGGTTAGGGATGGTGGGGACAATTATCTTTAGTCCTCCATTTATAAATTATTCTGTGAGTTAAGCACTATTATCAGCACTTTGGAGAAGATACAGTGACTCAGGTTATATAACTTCCTCAAAAAAAATGGAGCTCATGCAAAGCCAGGGCTGGGACCCACACCTGGACCTGCCTGCTTCCCAAGCCACATGTGATGGAAGGTGCCCCCCACACTGGGGACACCCTAAGATTGATGGAGAATCTCTGTGATGGACACATTGATTTCTGTTTTATCTGCAACCCCAGGGACTAGTCATTGCACCACTTAGACCCCACGCAGCGAGGAAACTTGCACAAGAAATAAGGCAAGAACTGGATTTTGAATGCAGATAAAACTAACATAACACACTTCAGACAAAGCACATGTCATGTTTCACACCCTCAGGACAGGGACAGTGGCAGGAGCTGGGGTAGCTGGAAGGGGAATGTGGTTAGATTATGTGAATCTGAGTTTCTGGAGGGAGGTTCACTGGGGAAGACAATTATGGGTAGGTGGAGTAAGATCTCATGTGAGGAAAGAAGCAAGATTTTCTGGGGATAGTGTCCAAATAAAAGATTGACATGACATTCAATCTAAGAAGAGGCAGTGTACTCATATCACCTATGACTTAGAAAAGCCTGATAGTGTATAGGGGTAATATGTAGCAACATAATTGTTTCTGAGCGCTAATAAAAATAAAGACAACTAGACGATTATATCTCATGGATATTTCAATGGTACGTGAAGTATGCAGCAAAGACCCTGATACAAACCAGGTGCTCAGGAAATGTGAATTTATTGTCAAGTCCGCCGCCCTCCCGCCGCCCTCCCGCCACTTTCCCACCCCTCCTGTCGCCCTCCTCCCTCCACCCTCAGGTTGCAGCCCAGCAAGTATGAGCACCCCATTCCATTTCCTCCTGACGGCAGGTGGGGGCACAGAAGCTGGTGCAGGGAACACCTTGGATTTCTTGTGGGGGTAGAGATCTGGCACTGGTCCTCCAGAAACATCAAAATCATCTCCAGGGTTCCTTCTAGCAGTTAGCCCGTTGCCATGGTAGCCAGAATTCATGGTACAGGAATTGGGACAAGGAGGGGTGATAAGCAGAAAGCAATTTAGAGAGACGATGAGATTCAGCACACTGTGAAGGCAGCCTGGGCAGAGTTCAGGCTCTGTCTGACTCAGGGGGTCTCGTTGCTCCCACTGCACGTGGGCACCCCTGATGTGTTGCTGGGTGATGGGTGGTGCTCAGGGTCAGAATTTGGTAGTGACATAAAAACATGATGTGTCTGCGTCCAGACCATTGAGCTGTGCCTGTCACAGACCCGGGCTCTGAGCTCTGCCCCAGCCCAGCTGAACTATTACGATGCAAATTTCCTGTGCTGTGTCCGAGAGAGAGGGCCCAGCTTCCTCAGCTTGGGTGGGCAAAGCTCTCTGCTCAGGAAGAGCTGCAGAATTGGGGTAAAAAGTTGGATTCAAAGCTGCCTCTATGTGATTTTGGGCAAGTCACTTTAATTCAATGAACATTTGTTAAGCACTCATGAGCAATGTTCTGTGCACTTTTTTCCAAGTCGTCTGATGTGCTGATATGTAAGCTAGAATAGGGGTATATGAAACCAACACCAGCTCTGCCGTGTACTAGCAGTGAAAACTTAGCAAGTCTTGGAAACGGTCTGCATCTCTGCTCCCTCATCTGTGAAAGGGAATCCTAAGCTACCTCATAGGGTTGTTGGGGGAATTCAATGAGGCATCCTCCAAGAGCTTAGCCAATTCCCAGCATGCCTAAGGGTTCCATCTCTATTACTTCTATTACTCTCCAGTCCTCAGTTCTTCACCTGCATGGTGTCATCAATAACCCCAGCCTCACAGCTTCATGAGGGTTACATGAGATAATGAAAATGAGGATGTTTTATAAAGTAAAGTACGTTATATGGTGGTTTACTGTCATTGTCATAATGGGACATTAAGAAGAAGAATATTGGCAGGGTGCGGTGGCTCACCCCTGTCATCCCAACACTTTGGGAGGCCAAGGCAGGCGGATCATGAGGTCAGGAGATTGAGACCTTCCTGGCTAACACAGTGAAACCCCGTCTCTACTAAAAATACAAAAAATTAGCTGGGTGAGGTAGCAGGCGCCTGTAGTCCCAGCTACTCGGGAGGCTGAGACAGGAGAATGGCATGAACCCAGGAGGCGGAGATTGCAGTGAGCCGAGATCGCACCACTGCACTCCAGCCTGGGAGACAGAAAGAAACTCCGTCTCAAAAAAAAAAAAAAAAAAAAGAATAAGAATATCAGTCTGAGCTACTCTGTGCATGCAGGTGGTGGCACTGGGAATTCCAGTGCTTTTCTTTTTTTCACTAATTCATTTATGCAGTAAATATGGGCCCGTGCCATGTGCCGGGCATACTGTACAAGGCAGTGCCTGCACTGAGCTTGAAACCCAGTGATGGAGGCAGACGGGCGGAGTGATCATTAAATGTAACAAAGTCTATGCTCTGCTAGAAGGCAGCACACAGTGCAATGGATCCCAAGAGAAGGATGATCGAACCCAGGCCAGGGAGATGAGGAAAGGATTCCTGGAAGAGGGATGGCTGAGCTGAGCTCATAAAGATGGGTGAGAAGCAGGCAAGTGGGAAAATGTTGTCACCAGGAATAACCTGCTCCCCTAGCAAAATCCTTCATTTAATCAATAGTCCCCCTATAAGTAAAGGCCACTAGGAGAGGTCCCTGAGGACAAGCCTGATTCTTTTCTCCAATGACCCCACTCCAATACCCACTGCTTATCATGGCTACCTGCAGCTGTACTAAATGAATGGATGGATGGACTCAAATAAACAGCCACAACAGAAAAACAGGATTTTTGACCCACAAAATCTGTCACCATTCTGAAAAATACAACCAAATTAGCAAAGGGAGCTAAAGCTGGCTTGGGCATCTTTGCAGCCCGTTCATCATTCACTGAGTGTCTGTAATGAACAGCGTCTGAACGGGGTAAAGATAGCATCATCTGTTTTCCAGGGTTTCCTCATATATCTCTGTCTTACCCCAAAATAGCAGCTACCCAACAGCCCCTCAGTCATTCCACGAGCATAGAAATGAATTTATATTGGGAAGCATTCAAGAGGGGAAGCGAGTGATCATGAGGGTATTTCATTTCAGGAAAAAATATGCTGCTTTGGGTTTCAGTATGACCGGATAATTTTGCTTGCAATGCCCATAAATCTTTCTCAGCTGCAGAGTTGGGATGGGCATTTTCAAAGCATTTTGGGGTTCCAAATTCACACGGGATACAGAGGCCCCCAAAAGGCACAATGGACTGAATGCTGATGTGACCCAGAAATTCATATGTTGAAACCTAACCCCCCAAGGTGATGGTGTTAGGAGCTGGATGTTAGGAGCTTTTGGGGGGTGATTAGGTCATAAGGGTGGAGGTCTCAAGAATGGGATTAGTGCCCTTATAAAAGGCCCCAGAGTGCTAGCTCATCCCTTCCACCATGTGAGGAGGCTGCTGGAAGGCACCAACTATGAACCAGAGACCAAATCTGCCAGTGCCTTGATCTTGGACTTCCTGCCTGCAGAACTATGATCCATAAATCTCTGCTGTGTACAAACCAACCGGTCTATGGTATTTGGTTATAACAGCCCTGATGGACTAAGAAAGGTTAAACCTGGGGAGGGTATAAGGCTGGATGCTGAGAAGAGATGAACAGAGCCATTCCCCAGATTCCATCGTCTGCTAGGAAATTCCTGCACCTTTCACACAGCCCTTGACAATCCTGCCAGTTTTGCTTAGCACTTCCCTGACCCCATCCCTTCCTCTCCTCTCAGAATTTATCACTCCCTCATTTTTACTTTTATATCGGAAAGCATGGGCCTTGGAGTCAGAAAAACCTGGTATCCTGTCCCGAATTGTATCCCCTAAAATGCATACGTGGAAGTCCTAACCCCCAGTACTGCATAATATGACCTGACTTGTGAATCAGATCTTTAAAAAGGTAATTGAGTTAAAATGTGGTCATTAGGGTAAGCCCCAGTTCAATATGACAGGGTCAATATAAAAAAGGGGAAATTTGGGCATAGAGACAGATATGCACAGAGGAGGATGATGTGAAGAGACAGAGGGAAGACACCATGTAGAAACAGAGATTGGAATGATGCTTCTACAAGTCAAGGAATGCCAAAGGTTGCAAGAAACTATTAAGACTATTAATCTCGTCATAGAGAGGGTGGATCAGTTTCTCCCTCACCAGCCTTGCCGACACCTTAGCCTGGAATTGAGGCTGGACCCCAGTCCTAGCCCTGAGAGCCGTAAATCAATATATTTGTGTCTAAGCCTCCCAGTTTGTAGCATTTTTTTTCAGCGGCCCTAGGAAGCTAATATACCCAGGTTCAGTCTGGACTTTACAATTTACCAGTTATGCTCACCTGGGTAACCTATTTCAAATCTCTCAAACCAGCACCATCCAATAGAAATATAATGTGAGTCACATGTATTTTTAAATGTTCTAGAAGCTACATTTAAAAAGTAAAATGAAACAAGTGAAATTAGTTTTAGCAGTATATTTTATTTAACTCGGTATGTCTAATATGTGAACAGGCAATCAATATAAATGTTAATGAATTACTTCACATACGTTTTTGTTCCAAGGCTTTGAAATCTGGCATGTATTTTATACTTAGAGCACATCTCCGTTTGGAATGATCTTATTTAAATGCTCAAAAGCCACATGATATGCACTGCAGCTCTGACCTTTAGTTCCTATACTGTGACATGAATATAATAATCACCACTCATGGAAACAACGGGGTCTTTCAGATTCTAGAGGATGCCCTGACTTAACAGTTGGCCATGTGATGTGTAAGCAGACTGGCTTATTGAGGCATCTTTAAATTGGAGTTCCCAGAACCTTTGGAAATGGTTTACAGAGTTATGTGGATACTCTCTTCTCCTGCAGCCATGAGCACGAAAGCTGAGGATCACACACAGGGCTTAATTGTAAGAGTAGGAGAGCTCTAGAGGAGTTTACATTCTCAACCTTGGGAAGTCTTCTACAGCAATGTCACAGCCAGGATTAAGAAGTGGGAGCCTACAACGTGATATGGGATACAAAAATCTTGGTTAATACACTGAAGTCTTTCATCTCAAAATTGCTCAAAACCTTGGTCTGCCACACTTGTTCCCTTCTTCCTATTAAAGACTTGAAGATGATGCAACAAAATACATACCTCGTTTCCCCGAGGGCTGTCAGACTGATAACTAGGGTTAAGCTACAGCATAGCACAGCTGCAAGACTGCTGCATCTGCTAGGAATGGAGAGGGACTGTACCCTACAACCACTGCAGCATCTGCTGACACATACTGGCAGGAACCAGGAGAACATCATGGAACTGGATGCTGATGGTGCTGAATCGAGGAGGCTGAAACAGAAGCCTGGAGAAGAACCGAGAAGCATGAGTGCACTCACAATGCAACACTGAGCACACGGGCAGGGACTCCACATTGCCAGCATGGCTCTTGGAGCCTTGAAGAAATGGGTGTCCACAGTAAAGTAGAAAAGGCATGGCAGACCATAATTGAAAAATCAAAACATAATAGATGTCGGCATGGATGTGGTGAAAAGACAACACTTACACTGCTGATGGGAATGTAAACTATACAAGCACTATGGAGATTCCTTAAAGAATTGAAAGTACGACTATCACTTGATCCAGCAATCCCACTCCTGGGTATCTACCCACAGGAAAATAAGTCATTATACAAAAAAGACACTTGCACATGCACGTTTATAGCAGCACAATTCGCAATTGCAAAAATACGGAACCAACCCCAATGCCCATCAACCAAGAAGTGGATAAGGAAAATGTGGCATACGTATACCATGGAATATTATTCAGCCACAAAAAGGAACAAAAAATGGCATTTACAACAACCTGGTTGGAGTTGGAGACCATTATTCTAAGTGAAGTAACTTAGGAACCAAAAACCAAATATGTTCTCACTTATAGGTGGGAGCTAAGCTATGAGGATATGAAGGCATAAGAATGATACAATGGACTTTGGGGACTTCGGGAGAGGAGGATGAGGGATAAGACTACACTTTGGGTACAGTGTACACTGCTTGGGTGACGGGTGCACCAAACCTGAAATCACCACTAAAGAACGTATTGATGTGACATGGTTTGGCTGTATCCCCACCCAAATCTCATCTTGAATTGTAACTCCCATAATTCCAACATGTCATGGGAGGAACCCGATGGGAGGTGATTGAATTATGGGGGCGGGTCTTTCCTGTGATGTTCTCGTCATAGTGAATGAGTCTCATGAGATCTGGTGGTTTTGTGGAACTGTGAGTCAAATTAAACCTCTTCCTTTTGTAAATTGCCCAGTCTCAGGTATGTCTTTATCAGCAGTGTGAAAATGGACTAATACACCACGTAACCAAAAACCACCTGTTCCCCAAAAACTATTGAAATTTTAAAAGTCACGGCAGACATTGGAAATGGCTCAGAGAAGTAGGTGTGTGGGAGTGGACATACAATGCAGGTGTGGAAATTTGCTAGCTGGAGGACAATTCATTTAACCACATAGTGAGACGTGGCCTGCCAAGAGGTACTCGTGTCATCAAGGAGTCTTTGGCTGTCCTCTAAGGGCAGGATGATGGTAAGAATGCTGTTACACTTCAAAATAAATCATAGGATTCCTAAATAACACAGGCCAGATGGCAGGGTTCAACTGTCATAAGCAAGGTGGAAACAATTATAATGAGCAGTGTCAGGGACTTTGACCTACAGAAAGCCATGGAGATTGCTGTCAGCACATGGGGAGAGGCAGACGGGCAGTCAATCTAGTAAATCAAGAGATACTGAGAACTAACAAGTAAATGCAATACCTGCCCCTAAACTGGATCCCCTAAACAAATTTAGGGGAAAATTGCTGTAAAGGACATTATGGGTCAACTGATAGAACTGGAATGAGGATAGCAAAATGGGTTAAAATATATCCCTGTTATCTCATCTACAGCCAAGGAAGCACACCCTAACAGACATGGCAGAGGCTGGCCTGTCTTCTGCAAGCTCCCGAGATAGCTGCCTGTGATTTCCCCTGTTTGGTACAGTCTTACCCTGGCTTCTGGCTCTTTATCAAGTAACATCTTCACTAGGATATTTCTTTTGGCTTTGCATTGGTTTTTAGTTTGTTATTGTTTTTGTTTTCTTCATCTGGTCATCTTCATTTTGTTCTTTTACCTTTGATAATCCTCATGACTATGCACCATGTTATGTCATTATGCTCTTCAGTGAGAACTTCTGATTGCTTGTTTTTTGAGGCATAAGCTTTTTCTGGGCAAAGAATCAGGTGTCGCTCAAAGCTGGTTCTGCCTCTGGCCTCAGTAGGCTCACAGTGTAACGTCATCTGAAAAGTGAGTACCAATTTCTAGCTCACAGAGCAGTCATGAGGCTTCCATGAGATGAAGCTATGGGCCTGGTCCATGGGAATGGCATAGCCAGTTTTTGCTGTTCACATCATCATTGTTATGATTAAAGGAAGGAGAAGAAGAAGGCACTAGAGAAGGGAAGGTAGCAGAATCCAAGTGCCCCTTATTTGGAAGGAACTTTTTAAAAGTTCCTTTTGGACACTTGGTCCAGTCTCCATGATGAGGATCATCCTCTCAAAGAGCTCTCCAAGTTCCAAGCTGTCCTCTAGCCTCTCTTTGGACATCAGTTATTGGATGCTCATCACCTTATGAGGTTGGCCCTTCAATTATGTGCAGCTCTCCTTGTAATAGCTTACCTGTTGAATTGAAGCCATTTGCCAATAAACCCCAGACGTTGGCCTTGATGCTTCTACTTGGGAACTGAAATAGAGGAAGTTATTGCTCTGAGCAGCTCTTGTTTGTAGAGCTGATACACTTATTCCCCAGCTGCTGAAATGACTGCATCCTTCTTAAATAGTGCCTTCATTGATAGAAGTCACCTGTCTTGGAAATACCTGGGAGGTCATGCCCACACTCCACAAGAGTGAGTGGCACATGTGTGGTCACTCACTGAGGTAGCAGTTCAAATACCTGGCCATGTTTCCACAATTGAGACAGCTCTGAGGAGCCATTTATAATTCAGAGCTC
Source organism: Hylobates moloch (assembly GCF_009828535.3). Classification (NCBI taxonomy): domain Eukaryota; kingdom Metazoa; phylum Chordata; class Mammalia; order Primates; family Hylobatidae; genus Hylobates; species Hylobates moloch. The sequence continues at coordinate 119,585,496 of NW_026652284.1, forward strand.
TCCACAGGATCACAGTGAGGATGGACTTCCGCTGAAACACCACCTTAGCTTCATCCCTGCTCTACTCTGTACCCTCACTCCCCAAAGTCTCTCCTCTGAGCATTCCACCAAGTAGTTACTTGTAAAAAACGTCCCCACTGCGGGATCAGCTTCAGGAAATCCACATAAGACAGAGACTAAGAATAAGAATTTCACATGGCAGCCCTTCATTCCATGACAACTACATTCAAAGAGCCCGGAGTCTTCCATTCCCTATGCTGTCACCAACTCATCTCAAAAGCCCTGGCTTTTGATTAGAACAAGTGTTTAGAACAAGCACAGCTAGTTTTTATGTGTTTGTTTGCTTTGGTTTGGTTTTTAGGTGAATAGAGCTTATTTCTTTAGAGCTGTTTTAGGTTCAGAACAAAACTGAGAGGAAAGTAGAGTTCCCACATGCACCCTCCCCTCAATACCATCATCAACATCTTGCACCAGCGTGGTATGTATGTTACAATCAATGAATAGACCTTGATAGATCAACAGCACTCAAAGTCCATAGTCAATGTTGTATATTCTACAGGTTCGAGCAAATGTATAATGACATGATTCCACCTTTAAAGCATCGTACAGGACACTTTCACTGCCCTAAACATCCTGTGTTTCACCTATTTGTCCCTTTTCCCCCTCCTTTCCTTCCCTCCAAGCCCCAACAAACCACTCATCTTTTTTACTATGTCTATAGTTTTATTTTGCCAGAATGCCATATAGTTGGAATCACAGTGTGCAGCCTTTTCAGATTGGCTTCGTTCATTTAGTAATATACTTCCATGTCTTTTTGTGGCTTGATAGTTAATTTCTTCTTAGTGCTGAATATTCCACTGTCTGGATGTTTCACAGTTTATTCATCTACTGAAAGACATATTGGTAACTTCCAAGTTTTCATAATTATAAGTAAAGCTGCTATAAGCATTTTTGTTCAGGTTTTTAGGTGGACATAAGTTTTTGACTCATTTGGATAAATGCTAAGAGGCATGACTGTTGGGTAGGTAAAAGCATGTTTTGTTTCGTAAGAAACTGCCAAACTATCTTCCAAAGTGGCCATTCCATTTGACATTCACAACACTGAGTGAGCATTCCCGTTGCCCCATACCTTCACCAGCATTTTGTATTTTGGATTTTAGCCATTCTAACAAGTGTATAATGGCATCTCAATGTTTTAATCTGCAATGCCTTAATGGCATACAATGTGAAGGATCTTTTCCTTCTCTTATTTGCCATCTGTGTATATTCTTTGGTGGAAGCTCTCAGAGTTTTGAATCATGAAGGAAACATTTGCTGCAGGACCACTTATGTACCCTCTACTCTCTTTCAGTTTCCCTACTTGCTACATTACCTCTATTTCATAGATGTAGAAAGTGAGGTTCACAGAGGTAAACAGGTCTCCATGCTAGCAAAGGACAGAGTTCAAACTCATGCTCATTTGATTGTATCCTACTGGTCTGTGGCTGGACACACCATTTAGAAGTTCATCAACAAATAGGAAGCCCTACAGTCTAAAATTTCCCCAATATAACTCTTCCAATTAAACTAGAAGAGATCAGCAGATCAAGAAGCCAGGCTATTCCAACAGGTGGAAGTCTGGCTTTCTATATTTCTGCAGGAATAGAAATGTTCAATGTAAGGAAAACTATGGTTAGGTTGGTTTGGGGTTGATATGATTCATATAGAGACGGTAGTTTCTTGACAGCGGCCTGATCGAATTCCATCCTGTAGAGGCAGGCAAAGCAGCACTGTATCAGGGGACTGGCCAAAAACAGAGTCTTCAAGGTCACTCCTGAAGTATCAGCATGAGTAGAAGGTGGCAGGGCAAGTGTCCTATGCCTTGTGACACCAGATACTCTGATCAACCACAGTGATGATGATTCAGAAACAGTACAAGAAAGCTCTGTGGCTGAGACACAATTGGGAGGGTCTTTTAGGTGAGAGCTCCAAACTTAGACAAAGTGTGCAAAGTGCATTGAAAATAAACCCTAAATCTAGGAGAGTCCATTCTTCTTTTTGGCATGCCTCTCAAAATTTTACTCCAAATTTCTCACTGGAAATTTGGAGCAATGTTCACTTCCTTAAGTATGCTTGGGTACACTTCCACCAACCGAGTTTCCACTTTACCCTGAACTTTATGCCACGCACATACTGGTCAGCTCTGGGGTGTGGACAGCCCAGCAATAGAACAAACATGTGAAACCACTTTCAGATGCCCCAGCTCATCTCTCCAAAAAAGAGAACCCAGAGGTCTTACCTGGCAGGAACTATCCTGGGGAGGCTGTCAGCCCCAGAGACAAGCATCCACCTGGGGAGTCACCTGCTGGAATATCCCCCACCACCTTCAAATTTGCAAGCTCCACCTTTCAAGAGAATTTCTAGTAAGTACTCCCTAAAACAGGGCACACAGAAAGTAGGTTTAAACTAAGCACAGAAAGTAGGTTTAAAATGCAGGAAAAGGATTCAGAGACACAGAGCAGGAGCACCAGGTACCAAAACATACACATTTAAACAAAGAAAAAGAGGAAAACCTTTCCCTTGAGAGGAAATGCAGCTGCAGCAACAGCAGCAGCTACCACCCTCCAGAGAGCAAGACTGAATCCATCCTCAGAAGGATCTGGAGAAAGCAGAGGAGGTGGGAAGGGGCTAGGAGAAGAGAGCCGCTGAGCCCTGCAGAAGGCTGGTGGCTGGTCCTGAAACCACTCAGGGGCAGGGGTGGGCCTCTGTGGGGAGGAGGAAGATGGGCAGGGCTCTGAGAAAGAAACAGGGCAGGAAAGGAAGGGAGTGCATTATCGGGGGAGTGGGGTGACCCAAAGAAGCTGGGGAGAGGGGTAACGGCTCCCTGTCAAGTGGTAGTTTGGGTCCTTTTACAGCCTGGGGTGAAATGACTTTTCCCTTTCAGGCCACTGGAAAGTTTGAGGCCAGCATGAGGTGGTTAGGAAACAAGGGGGTAGCAGGTATCTACTCTTTACCTGGGCCTCAGAACCCCAATCCCAGCCCCTCTGCAGCATCTGTTTGTCACAGCAGAGTGAAGAGAGGCTGCCCTGACCCATGTACAGGGCACTGGCTGTCTGCCAGGTGTTCTTCCTATAGGTAGCCTGGGGCAGGGGAGGGTAGATGCCACACCTTTAGTTTTGGATAAGGACATTAAGGGTCAGAGAGAGCCATGACAGCACCTCCTGAGCCACACAGCAGTGCAGGGACTTCCTTCAATAGGACACACACAGATGGCCTCAGGGAACTTCTGTCCTCAACCATCAGTCCTTAAAAGGAGCCTCTAGAAGTATTTGAAATTAGATGAGGAAATGGCTTAATTGAAATGAGCCTCCCAGCCCATGCCACTTGCAATCCGGCTCCTAAAATTATAAGTGTTTTTGTTTGTTTGTTTGTTTTTTTTGTTTGTTTGACTGCTTCCTGCATGGCAACAGATTCACAAATAGACGTTGTGAGCTCATGTTGTGAACACAGAATTCTCCACCATCTGGCCTCTGCTGCTCCTCTCCTGCCTTTCTTCCAGCCACTTCATTGACGACTCATCCCACAAGGGTTTGCAGAGCTCCTGACTCATGCCAGGCTCAGTGCCAGGTCCTGCCTGTACAGTGTGCTGGGGAGACAGGCACTGGCACACGGCATTGTGATGCAGAGCACCCAACTTATCAGAGTCACCTGTGGGGGTACATGAGGGGGAGGGTGTGATTACATATGCTCGGTCCTCGTTCAGGGGCTGCACAGGTCATTGTTGTGCAGCTGTGTCAAGGGCTGAGTCAGGCGCTGGGATGCCCTGGGCAGGAGGTTGGCATCAGGATGGGGAGATGGGCTGGAAAACAAGGCAGCAAAGAAGTCCCACCCATCTACTAACTCCAAGACATAGGATGAACGAGTTGAGACAGAGAATAACTCAGGAAGGGGTGGAGTGGGGACTTGAAATTCAAGGCCCAGGAAAGGCCTCTCTGAGGAGACACTAAACTAATGAATGGTGGGAAGCCCCTACTGCGAAGGAGGAGTCAGGGCTTGGAAGGTGACTGGGAGTGGACAGAGGGCTGGGGCCTTTGGAGCAGAGAGCAGGACCTGAGCACTGAGCTGAGGACACCCCGTGGCCTGACGTTGTCGGGGCTATGGCTGGGGATGAAGCTAGAGTGGGGAACAGGGCACAGATGTGGAGGCTGGCAAGGTCTGCAGACGGTGTGGGCACGGTCTGGGTCCTGTCTGAGCAGCATCTATGACGGTGCCCAGGGAGGCCTCTCCTCTCTGCAGGCCTTGTGCCCTGAGGCCAGGGCAGGTGCAGCAGGAGGGCACAGGAAGGCAGTTTCTCTCCCAAAGGCTCCTGCAGGCTTGATGCCCTCAGGTCTCTCCCTTTCTCCAGGTCCCAACCGCTCAGTCCTGGCTGTGCATGTCCAGGCCCCATTGTGGAGAGAGCTCGAGTCCCCTCAACAGTCTACAAGCCACTGCGCCTCACTGTTGCCATGGAGAGAGAGATACCAAGGTCCAGAGCCAAACCAAGCCTCTCCTTCTCCCCATTGCACCAGTGAATAACTGGAGGCCTGCCAAAGAGAAATGCTCCTTGAAGGCCTGGGGAATGTTTGCCATCCGTGAGCTCTCCACTCATTCCTCTCTTTGCAAAATCAAATTTCCCTGCAAAAATGGAGCCACGGGTTCTGAAAATGTCCTGACATTCTAGGAGACATTTACTTTGTTCATCTCAGTCTCTTCCTTGGTGAGAGCTGGTAAGACAGGAAGCAGAGACAGGCGGCCTCTGGGGAGACAGTGCCTGGAAGCGCACACCTCGCTGGCACCAGCAGCATCTGTCTGTGCCTGTGAACCAACGCAGAGGAGCACAGCCACACGCCCCTCCTTACCAGGGCACACAACTCTCACGTCCTCCTTCCAGGCTGGTCCCAGTTGAAAAATCATGTGCCTGTGTGTGTGTGCACACATGTACACATACACACTTAAAAACTATATGTTCCTTGAGTTCTTGTCCTTTGCAGGGACATGGATGAAGCTGGAAGCCATCATCCTCAGCAAACTAACACAGGAACAGAAAACCAAACACTGCATGTTCTTACTCATAAGTGGGAGTTGAACAATGAGAACACATGGACACAGAGAGGGGTACATCACACACCAGGGCCTGTCGAGGGGTGGAGGGTGAGGGGAGGGAGAGCATTAGGACAAATACCTAATGCGTGTGGGGCTTAAAACCTAGATGATGAGTTGATAGGTGCGGTAAACCACCATGGCACTCACATACCTGCACATTCTCCACATGTATCCCAGAACTTAAAGTAAAATAAAAATTAAAGCAAAATGAAAAAAAACCCCATATATTCTTAAAGCAAAAGGAGATGCCAACAAATGTACATTTTTTCTGTTTCTCCCAGATGTCAAGGTAAATCTTCAAAAAATTATTTTAAAATAATAGTAACAGCAAGAAAAAATAGTATTAATAAAAACACTTGATTACTGGAAACAAGAAGAAGGAAAGCCTTGTCTGGGCTGTGGCCAGTCACAAGTCAGTATACGTCTGTGTGGATGTGTGCCTCTGTGGGATTTATCAGGGGTGGGGGTGTGAGGTGGACCAAGCTTTTTGTTTATTCTTGCTGCTGCTGTTTGACTGTTTGACTTCTGGTTAATTTTGTCTGGTTTCCCTTCCAGCAAGAGTCAAAGCTCTGTGGAATGAGCGCCACCATATCTTCCTTTGCAAGAGACAATGAGAGACTCAGAAAAGCGCGAGTATCTGAGTCAGGTGCTGACTTGGGTTTGGAAAGGTGCAGAAAACCCAAGGAACAGAAATTTTCAGAACAAAATTTTCTTGCAAACATAAAGCCACGGATTCTGAAATGTCTTCAAATCAGAGGTTGAGTTCACTAACTTCGGGACATATTCAGAACCTACAGCTCTGTTGTTTACAGGGAAATGTGGTCAAATTGGTCAATTGATGGCCCTGTTGAGCCACTGATACTTCCTAGACCCCTGAGCCTCATTTCTTCTTCTGTAAAATGGGTATTGCAGCAAAACTGCTCTTCAAGGTTGCTGGGAAGACAGGATGAGGTATACTGGTCACCTGGCCTCAATCAAAGTGATTCATCCAACCCCTGCTTCTCTTGTAGCTCCCACTGGAATAACTCCGCTCATCACAGCAGCCTTATTGTCTGGTTTGGGCCTTACCAGCCAGGTGAGAGCTTCTAGTCACTGTCTCCCCAGAGGCTTCCTGTCCTGCCTCCTGTCTTATCAGCTCTCATCGAGAGAGACTGAGATGAACTAAGGTCTCCTAGAGCTTCAGGATGCTTTCAGAACCCATGGCTCCATTTCTACAGGGAAATTTCATTCTAGAAATTGTTGTTCCTTGGGTTTCACTCGCCTATAAGTTGCCAGTGAGAATATCTGCTTGGGGAGACTGGTCAGATGATGACTTTTTAAATGTAAACATTGTACTAATGTACCCATCAAAGAGCCTAAAACACTATGGGGCAAGATTAAATCAGTCTTTGCAAAATCCATTCATTCAACAAATAATAAGTGTCTTAGTCCATGTAAGCTGCTGTCACAAAAATACCATCAACTGGGTGGCCTTTAAAGAACAAATGCATTGCCTCACTTCTGGAGGCTGGAAAGTCCAAGGTCAAGGTGCCAGCACATTTGGTTTCTGTGCAGGGCCTGCTCTCTGGCTCAAAGATGCCTTCTTGCTGCATCCTCATGTGGTGGAAGGGGCTAGCTAGCCCTCTGGGAGGCCCTAAGCCCATTCAGGAAGACAGAGCCTTCATGACCAAATCAGCTTCCAAAGTCCCACCTTCTAATACCATCACATTGGGGATTAGGTTTCAACATAGGAATTCTTGGGGGACACAAGCATTCAGGCCACAGCAATAAGTACTGAACATCTACCATGTGCCTGCACCATTCCAGGTGCAAGGAATAGAATTGTGAACCTGATGAAAAGGGACCCAGCTTTCAAGGTGTTCATATTCAAGTGTGGAAATCTGGGTGGACAGACAATAAGCAAGGAAGCAGAGATGTGAACAAGATAATTTCAGCTGGTGTTGAGAGCTGCAGTGTGACAGAAGATAGAGAGGGACATGGGGCAGCCCGAGACTGGAGGGTCCACCTGGCCTCTTGAAATTCACAAACTACCATCTGGGGATGGGGGAGATAGCACTGTCAAGTGAACCCCAGTGTGGGGCTGGATTCAAGGTGGGGAGGGTAAGAAGAGCAGAGACCCAAGTAATGAATGTTGCCAGGCCACACCCCATGAGGATGGAGTGACCCAAACCAGAAAAGAGACCACCATGATCCAGGGATTCTGCAGAGGGAGGTCCCTGTGGGGGGAACTGTGCCCTGTTGGGAACATTTGGTATGTTAGAAAGAATAAAGTCCCTTCCAAAAATATCCATGCCCTAATTCCCAGAACCTGTAAATACAGGTACCCTCAAAGGGTCGCAGGGACTGTGGAGAGGTGATTAAGGATCTTGCAGTTGGGGAGATTATCCTGGATTATCTGGGTGGCCCAGTGTAATCACAGGCAACTTCATAAAGAGGAGGCAGAAGGGTGGAAGTCAGAGAAGGAGACGTGACAACAGAAGTAGCAGCCAGAGAGAGGGAGAAGATGCTAAGGCTGATGGTGAAGCTAAAGGAAGGGACCACAGGTGCCTTCCAGAAGATGGAAAAACAAGGAAATCGCCACTCACCTCACACCTCTGGAAAGAATGCAGCCCTGCTAACACCTTGATTTCAGTCCAGTGATAACTGTTTAGGACTTCTGACCTCCAGAGCTGTAAAATACTACATACGTATTGGCTTAAGTCACTGAGTCTGTGATTTGTTACAGCATCAAAAGAAAATAGATATTTGGTAACTGTCCCTGTTGAGACAGCATTCAGATGCCCATGATGAGGAGGGAACAGAGGGCCTTCGGTGCCAACAAGAAGGAGCAGGGACAAGCAGCAGAGAAAAGATGGCTTTGTCAAGGGTGACCATGCAAGAAGTCACCTGACTTGCCCCCTCCCTCTTTCCTGCCCCACTCCTGCAGTCCACGTGGATTCACACAGGGAAGAAGGACACAAGAGGTGTTTATGGGGTCAGTGGTGGAGGGTTGGGGGGCATGTTCTTCCTTCCCAAGCCAAATTGCTGGAGACCTGTGGGAGTTCAGTCAGGCTAATGGGAAAAATTTTAAGGTGAAGTTATAGGATATAGACACAAATCTTCTTGGAAGGCCAGAAGGTTTTTGCAAAAGTCTCAGGATAGGGTTATGGCTGAAAGTAGCCTAATCTTTACCTTGAGTAAATAACTTAGAGTAGATACATAGGAATGTAGAGGAGTTTATCTAAATAAATTGTTTACTCGGGTGGTCCTAATGGTGTTGACTCAAAGTCTTTGTCATTTAATGTGTGCTGAATAAATGCCAGTAGGGCCAGCTAGTCAGGGCAGCAGCTGCAACTCTTTACAGTACTCTCCTTGGAGTCTGTAAGTGGCCTGGTCCCTCAGCTGGACTGACAAGCATAGTATCTGTGTCAGTGTATGTTATTCATCCGCTGTTGGGTCAGGGTCTGCAGGACAGACCCCAGCAGAGAACCACACTCTCCCACTCTGGGGGTAAAGGAAAGGAGGACTCTGAATCTAATAAGAAATTCAAGTTTTGAAATGCCATGGACTGGTTGTCTGCTGGAGAAACACGCAGGTGAAAGGACACAATGTCTAGGATTGGCCTCTCAATACAGCCCCACACTCGTCCCCCACAAAAAAAAATATCAGGGGAACGATGGGACAAAATGAGTAATGATAATCACTGAAGCTTGGTGTTGGGAACACTGTCCTATTAGCTCTGCTTTTGTTCATGTTTAGAAATTTCCATAGTAAAAGGGTATACATATTTCTAGAGTTAAGAACCAGATATTCCATGAGTTTGTCAATTCATGTGGGACCTGCAAAAATGAGGAATGGAGATGTAGTAATAAAAGAAAATAGAATTGCTGATTTTTAAAAGAACAGAACAGGCTTAAAATCAGGAAGTGATTGATTGGTGAAATTGGCTTGAAATGCTTATAAGAGAGAGCCTGTTACTGGGGGAAGGAGCTGCAACCCCAGAGATCAACATAAATTGTTTACTAGGGCCCCACATCCAAAATAAATGATGACTCACCTCTTCTTTGGATTCTTGTCATCTTGTCAGTGAAAAAGATAAAATATAAATGAAATGATTACAAACATAAAGAACATATGTGCAATTTCCCTATGAGTTTATTTTCATGTTTTAAAAAACAAAGACAACATTTGGTTCAAACAGTGGGGTGTGGGGCTGCAGATTATCTGGAATCACCAATGGTGCTAAGACACACAAGGAATAAAAAAATGTGATTAGATTCACTTCTAAGACATAATACAAATTCCAGGCATTAGAAATTTCTAAAATTATTTTCACTCACTAACATACCTACAAGTGATATGTATTCACTGCAGAAAAGTTATAAAATTCAGACAAAAAAGAAACAATTATCCCACCCGGATCCCATTACCAAAAAGTAAATCATAATTTTGGCTTACAGTATAGTCTTGTAGACCATTTCCATATATTAAATTGATATTCAAATGGCATAGACAACCCTTGTCTTTACTGTGGCACCCAGCCCCTCTCTACAGTGGGCTCTGCTTTTCATCAAGCTTGCTGGATAGAGGTTGTCTTTTGTAAAATCCAGGTCTTGCCAGGCTTTGGCTAAGCCTCACTTTTTAGCTATTCACAACTTCATGGAAAAGGTTTCTATGACAAACCTAATACGTAACAGTTTCTCAAGGAAGGGGGAACAGGAAGGAAAGTGTCTCGCCACGGTTGAAGCAGAAGCGAGAGGCTCCATGTTTGGGCCCCAGTGGTTCTAACTGGTGGGCACTAAGGCAGCTTCCGAGGGTGAGAACGCCAGCCTAATAGACACTTCTCAGAGAACTAAGCTTGGCCACTCCTAAGGTGACCTTGCAAATACTTTAGTTTCTTTCATTTTGCAAATGAGGAACCCAGGATGCAGAGAAGGGAAGAGAGGGGCCCAAGAGCAGGTAACAGATCAGAAGGGCCCAGACTACAAAAGAGAGAGCTTGGCACCGCTTGATGCCACCTTCATGGAGCCCCACGCTGCCACCCTGCACCTCTGCAAGCAGGAGCACAGGCCTGGGGGAGAACATGGACTCTGGATGTGGGCCCCTGCATGGGGCCCCCCAAGCCGCAGCTTGCCTTCCCCAAGGTCTCCTTGCCTGGCTCCTCCATCCCCCCAACCACTGCCCTCACTGTCTCCACCCAGCTCAGTCCTTCCCTCTAACAAGAGCACACGCGCAGAACACCCCTGCCCCACCACCTTCACCCTCTTCAGGAAGTTTGACCATGCGGAGAAGTTCGGCTATCACAGACGCATTGACCCCCGCCTTTGTAGGAAAAACACCATCTCATCTTTGACTTTTCTTGCTGCGTCCACTCTTGACAGGTGCCCCAGCCCAATCTCACTCCGTTCCTGATTCTTGGTCTATCCCTTGCCCCCACCTGGGCTTTAACACTGGAAGTGGGGCTGGGACAGAATGTCTACTGCACACAAGACTTAAAGGTAAAAAGGGAAAAGTGAACCACAAACCTTTTTTATTTGGGATGGCATCAACACAGCCCTGTTACTGAGGTAAAATGGCCACATCTGAACACCCTGTCAACCTTCCCCCTGCCCACCACTGTCCTTTGTGTCTGTGAGGCTGTGAGTTATGGAAGACTGGGGCCTTTCCTTCTTCCAGGTCCAATTCCCAGCCTCAGTGCAGGGCCTTGCACAAATACCATCCTTCATAAAACAGCACCACCCTATTTGCTCTTTAGCTTCCAACCTGCTTTGTTTTATTCTTTAGCCTTTATTGGCAATTGTGATGCAATCTATTTGTGCACTTATTACTTTAATATCTGTCCCCTCACATGGCAGGTGGCTGTTTTCCTCATTACTGTATTCTCAGTACCTGCAAAGTAGTTGGGCACAGGGTAGATCTGTCTATAAATAATTACTCTATAAATGGACAACTGAATGAATGAGTGATTGAACTTAATCAATGGTGTATTCAGTTGAGAGCCTCTAATATCTTGCTGTCCTTAATCATCTATGACTATAGCATAGCCCAATAAACTCATGAACCATATAGAGGAGGGAAGGCATACATCTCCCAGAACACCTAGCAAAACTACCAGGTAAACAGCAGGTGCTTCATAAGAACTTGAAAGTTATTACTTTTAGCTAACTTACAGAATACATTAGGATGCATGGATTGTTTCCTAGACATCAGATAAAATCATCCTTCCCTCTTGTTTTATAGAAGGGAAAATCTAGAAATAAGCTGAATGAATCTCCCTAATATAGCAAGAAGTGAAATGGAAACCACAATTTACAAATGAACTGTATCCCAATTGACGAATTCTATCAAATGATGAATTATTTGAATTATGAATACCACGCAAAGTAAGCATAAATTGCTTTAATATAAACTTGCCTAATTTACAAATTCTAGCCAATCTGTGTCTGAACCACTGAATAACAAGCCTTGTCTGGAAACCACCTGTACACTTCCCCATTCTGAGATGGTTCAGACGTTTTGTTCCCATGGTACTCACACTAAGCCTGGCTTAGATGGCTATCAATTCCCCTGGTGGTCTTGATAGCCCCTGGGGGCTTCAACAAAGGTAATTACCTTTTAAAACAATGGATCTTATACAGAGGATTTTGTTTCAGCCTCAGAGCCTCAAAAGCCCATGATTTCAGTGTTTTCCTTGATAATACCAACTTCCTCTCTGCTACATTTTCTTTTCATTTCAAGAGTAGAGAAAATTGCACATAAAGATGAGATTTTTGGTTCAAATCCATTTGTTTCTTTCCAAAAAATTGCACTCTTCTCTTTTAAGAAACTACATCTATGTCTAGCAAAACATAAGGTCAGATTTGCAATGCCTCTTTGTGCCTGAAATCCGGACTCTTCCAGTTTGGAGCAAATAATCAGTTATCTGGAGTTCTTGATCTTGTGCACGTCCAGCCTTCACCTGCCTAGGGCCTTGCTCCATGCCTAGGTCAGAGGCAGCAGCTCACAGGGGGTCAGCCATGGGGAAGGCGTCCTTCACAGGCTCTGGAGCAGCCTCCACCAATCTTCATGTTAGGGCCCACATAAAGGTAGATGCAGCAGAGACTTCAGATGATGTCTGGGAAAAAGAAGTTATGACCACATCCTGAACAAAGGGCTTTTCTCCAGGGACCTGACAAGAAATCTTTTGTCTTAGCCTTAATGGGATAAAGGGCACCCATGCCTCAACTTCCTCTGAAGGTGGGGCATGAGAAGGGTTTGGAATGGATGATCATGATCAAGTCATGGAAATCCCTCACCCCTACTCGATCCCAGGTCGTGCTCTCTCCAGCCATTAGAGGGATGCTTTTAAAATATAAACCAAATTGCATCACCCTTAGTGGAACCATTCGAAGTCTTCCTTTTTCAAAGAAAGATCTCAAGCCTTCTAAGGAGCTGGGACTACAGGCACCCGCCACCACGCCTGGCTAATTTTTGTATTTTTAGTAGAGACAGGGTTTCACCACGTTGGCCAGGCTGGTCTCGAACTTCTGGTTTCAAGTGATCCACCTGCCTTGGCCTCCCAAAGTGCTGAGATTACAGGCATGAGCCAGTGTACCTGGCTTCTTACAATGTTTTTCATCAACTAAAATCTCAAGTTGAATGTGAGATCCCTAATTGCTGGTGCTGGTGATTTATTCCCTGGCCCCTTCTCAACCTCATCACACTCAACTTGCTCCAGCATCACTGTTCTTCCCAGACACCAATCTCTCCCGGCTCTAGAGTCTCGCTTGCTGCTCTGTCTTCCAGTGTCTTGCCCCTCACCTTGTTCAGGTCTCCCTCCCTGACCACCTTTTTCACCAACACCCATATCACACCCCATCTCCTTACCCTGTTTGTCTTTCCTTTACAGTAATCATCACTTCTTACAATACGATTTTTGTTTGTTTGTTTTTGTTTTGTTTTGTTTGAAACACAGTCTCACTCTGTCACCCAGGCTGGAGTGCAGTGGCATGATCTCAGCTCATGGCAACCTCTGCCTCCCAGGTTCAAGCAATTCTCCTGTCTCAGCCTCCCAAGTAGCTGGGACTACAGGCGCACACCACCACACACAGCTAATTCTGAAAGAAGGTTTTAAAGATCTTCTTTTTCTTCTAAGATTCTTTGATTTCTAAAAAGCTTGTGGGACAGAAAACTGAAAACTAAAATTCAAGCAGTTCAGAGCTCCCTTCTGCCCTGAAGAAGAAAAAATAGTGCCTCCTTCTATTTCCTATTCAATTTAACTGAACCAAAAGGGACTGCCACTAACTTGCACTTCTCAAAGCCACCTGGACACACTCAGGGTCAGTTTCTTTGCCCACATGCAGCCCAGGTGTTTAAGAGGATAGAAGGGGCTGGGCGCAGTGGCTCACGCCTGTAATCCCAGCACTTTGGGAGGCTGAGGCAGGCAGATCATGAGGTTAGGAGATCGAGACCACCCTGGCTAACATGGTGAAACCCTGTCCCTACTAAAAATACAAAAAAAAATAGCCAGGCGTGGTGGTGGGCACCTGTAGTCCCAGCTACTCAGGAGGCTGAAGCGGGAGAATGACGTGAACCCAGGAGATGGAGGTTGCAGTGAGCAGAGATTGCGCCACTGCACTCCAGCCTGGGTGACAGAGCGAGACTCCGTCTTAAAAAAAAAAAAAAAAAAAAAAGAGGATAGACGGATACATCAAGATGAATAAAAGACTCTAAGATCTTGAGCCCCCTGCCCACTCCTGCCCTTGGCTGTGTTCCCTCCTTCTGGGATTTCTGGCATCCCTATGAGTAACCTACACACGTCACGGATCAGCTGCCCTTCTCACCACCAACTGGCAGCCTCAGGCCTCCACAGCACCCAGACCTGACGCTGTGATGATGAGGCTTCTGTGGCCTTTCTGTCATGTGGTTCCTGCTATCCAGGCTGCCATGGTGCCCTGGCCTTGCTGATCCCTGAGTGAAAGATTCGTCGCCACTGCCCAAGGACATCATTCCCATGATCCTCATGGGCCTATCTCTTTAGAAGTGAGAAGGAGAAAGTCTGTGCAGAAGACAGGAGGAGCAGGTGGCCGCCATCTGCATTCTGGCTCCCTTTCCAGTCCCACCTTTGCCACTTGGGTCACACTGCACATCTGACCTCTCTCCTACCCTTTTTTGAGCCTCAAGGCTCAGAGGGATACAGTGTGACTTGCTCTCATCACCTGATTCTTCTTGTCCCTGGTATGCTTACTGTAAGCCTTCTGTGAGCTGAACAATTTACATTCATTAATGGTATTTTATCCTCATGACAACCCCTCAGCATGAATATTCCTATTTTAAGAGAAGGCAACTGAGTTTCAGAGGTTATCTGGTCCACAGTCTCACAGCTAATAAGTGGCTGAGCCATTTCATGGTTTTGAAATTAATCAAGAAACACAGAATGTCAAATGTAAACATGAAAACTTCTCATTTTTTTCAAGCACCTAGTAACACAGTCTATATAGACAAAGATATATGTGCAGAATGTTCATCTTGGCACTATTTATAATTATGAAAAATTGGCAATAACCTAAACATCAACACAAATAATGAAAACTCTCTATAATGATATATTGAGCAGTCATTAGGACTAATGATGTAGCGCTGTGCTGATTTCTATGTGAATTTCTCTAATGCATACTGCTGAATGTAAAAGACCAATTAGAGAACAGGTCCCTCCATATTGTTCTCTAGAAATTAACACCAACATGTATCTTCTATAGCTATACAGGTATTTTCAGCGTGTTTGAAAGTATTTAGACACAGACACAGGAGCAATAAAGAGAGAAACTATCAAATAGGAACAGATTATATACACACTGTTCTGCCACTCGCCTTTTCCACTTAAGTATCTTGGGCACCAGTTTCAGCTGATTTAGACCTACCTTATTATTTGAAGTGGCCACATTGTGCTTTATATGTTTATAGATATATTTATCCAACATTTATGGAATATTGCCAATTTCTTGCCTGGGGCCACACTAAGCACCAGAAAGCTGATCTCAGTTTAATATATTGCTATTTAGTTAATTCCCTATTGATGAATTTTCTTTTCCTGTTACAAACAATACCACAGCAGTCAATCATGCATGTATTGCTTTGTTGTATGTCTCTGAGACAAAGTCCTAGAAATGACATTATTTGCTCAGAGGGTAAACACAGCTTCAACTTCAAGACTTTTTTCCCCCGTAAGTCTTCGCTGGTAGAGTTCAATCAATAAAGAACCGTGGACTTTTTCCTATGCAGGGGAAGAAGCCAAGGGAGGTGACTTTGGAACAAAGAATTTGGTTTGTAAAGTGGGGCTTATAGCAAAAAGAAAAGGTAGGAAACTACTGCATAATAAGCACAAATTAAGTACTTGGCACCTTCAATAGATTACCAAATGTTTGCCTCTCAACAAATGGAGCAACGCGATAGGTATTAAAAAGTAGTTTTGAATGAACCAGTGTGGGATACGTTACTCTCTCCATTCTGCAGGTAAGGACCCTGAAGCTGACATGTGGAAAACCTTGTTCAGTCCCACCCAGACTGCTTGTATCAGTCCATTTTCATACTGCCATGAAGAAATATCTGAGACTGGGTAATTTATAAAGAAAAAGAGGTTTAATGGACTCGCAGTCCCACATGGCTGGGAGGCCTCACAATCATAGCAGAAGATGAAGGGGAAGCAAAGGCATGTCTTACATAGTGGCAGGCAAGACTGTGTGTGCAGGGGAACTGCCCTTTATTTATTTATTTATTTAGAGATGGAATTTCGCTCCTTTTGCCCAGGCTGGAGTGCAACGGCATGATCTCAGCTCACTGCAACCTCTGCCTCCTAGGTTTAAGCGATTCTCCTGCCTCAGCCCCCCGAGTAGCTGGGATTACAGGCATGTGCCACCACACCCAGCTAATTTTGTGTTTTTAGTAGAGATGGGATTTCTCCATGTTGATCAGGCTGGTCTTGAACTCCTGACCTCAGGTAATCTGCCCCCCTCAGCCTCCCAAAGTGCTGGGATTACAGGTGTGAGCCACCACGCCTGGCCTAGGGAACTGCCCTTTATAAAACTATCAGATCTTGTGAGACTTATTCACTACCACGAGAACAACACGGGAAAAACCTGCCCCCATGATTTAATTACCTTCCACCGAGTCCCTCCAATGACACATGGGAATTATAGGAATCTCTATGCAAGATGAGATTTGGGTGAGGACACAGCCAAACCATATCAGTGCCCATTGATAGGGTTGCTGTCCAGAGGCCAATATGTGCACCTGCAGGACAGGTGAGATGGAAGGAGCCTGGGGCTGGGAGATGAGTAGGGGCTTCCCTGCAGTGCTGGCCTCTCATAATGGAAGTCTGTAGAGTGAGAGCCAGGAAAGCAAGATAGAGTCATGTCAGTGACTTCCAAAGACAGCCTTGAGCTATGGAGTAGCATTACCCATCCCTCTTGCTCAAGAAAAAAAATCAACTTTCTTAAATTGCACATCCCTCTCTGTACTGTAGATATCACTCTTCCTCCCCTCTCTGCTGTGCGAGCATCCTTTGCCCTGGTCCACTGGCTGAGCAGTATTGATTATTTGACAGGTTGCATGAGCTGGCATCTCTTGCCTGGCTTCTCACTCACCCACCTTTGCCAGGAGAAGGAAAGGCTCTTGAAAACCCTTAGAGAATGGAGAATAAGAGGGATGGAACCCATGGTGAGCTGGAGACACTGTCTCAGAAAGGGCCATTGGGTGCATCTATTCCAAACTCCCATATTCAGTGACAACAACTTGTTAGGAGCTTGAATTTGTCCACGGTGGGAACATTTGCCCTACAGACATTGGCAAATGCTACAAATAGGTCTCTTCTAAAGAGCTGTCATTCAACATTCACCATAGATGCAAGCCCTAGAGGAGCCCTAGCCTTCAACTACACTGTAGCCCTGGAACAGAGCCCTCTGCCCAAGATGGGAACATGAGGCTGGAAGGTGCTGGTCCCATTTGCTCACTGTAGATAACCCCTACCTGGGGCTTGTTCTGTGCACACCTACTGCATGCGTGGGGAACGAGAAGCACTTGCATGCTTGCTGTATGACATCAGAACTATTCTCCTCATTTGTAGAGGAGAAAACTGAAGTTCAGGGAGAAAGGCAGGAGCTTAATGCTCATTTCCTAAACAAACACAGAGTGGCTGTAAAGCTCTGCTCTCCCTGCCTCTCTGATTCACCCCCATCTACTCCCTCCTTTGAATTCCTTCGAGCACTCACCCGCCTGGCTTTGCATGCAAATCTCCTCGGTTCCTCCTTACCTACTGATTACTGGCACCCTCCCTGATTCTACAGGGAGAATTCCTGGCCACAAAACAGAAAACGTTCAGAGGCAGCATCAACATGGTCAGACTTGGGTCAGGCAGAGCTCTGGCTCAGGGTCACCCCTGGCCACATCCAGGAGACACTCCCTCCACAGGGGTAGAGGGTGGCCGCATCCAGAGAAAGAGTGACTGCGGGTTCCTGGGGTATCCCCCTCAAGAACCAAGATGTTTCTTTTTCAAAAGCATCCAGAAAAGTGTCCTCTTTACAGTTAATTGTTTTTAACTAGTCACAGATCCTTTAGCCAAAGGAATCACACTGTGGACCGGCTGAGTCCTTTCTTCTTGAACCCATCACCAGCAAAGCACCGTATGTAGTATATGGTTTTGTCCTGAAGGACCAGGGCCTGCCCTGGAGCTGAGATTGGAGTCAGCACCTTTTTAGGCACCTGGGAATGTAGGGGAGAGGTGACGCCTCTTAATACCAGAAACAAGGAGGAAATGAAATAAATGATCCCTAGACATCTATCTTTTCTCCCCACCATGTGGGTCCATTTCTGGCAAATAGTAAATACTGAAACAGTGTCATTTTCATTGTATTCATTTGTTGTGTTCTGTGTCCTACAGGGCATGTCTCTGGTAAGCCCTGGTGAGGGGCAGGCTCAGGAGGTACCAACCTTCTCATGTCTGTAACCGTTCCAGACTCGATTATTGGGGTTTGGGGAGCCTGTTGGGGATGTTGAAGAAAGTCAGTTGCCCTTCCCTATGCCAAATACGGCCTTTGCCACCATGAAGTTGAAATAAGAAGTTCTAGCCACAAAGGCTCTAGAACTAAACCAAACCATTGACAAGGAGGAGAAGATTCTGGTTGCTGTACCACCTCTGTTCCGGCTGCTGCATCTCCCCATCTCTTACAGGAGCTTGAGATCTCTTAGTAGACCTGTTGGTCCAGTAAGAGGTCCTTCCGTTCTCCCCCTTCTGTTTTCCCCAGTGACCAGCTCCCTGTCTCATCCACCTCAAGGCCCCTTCTGTCCAGTGTCAATGGTGCAGCTGCTGGGGCCTCTGCAACTGAAAGGCCTTCCTTCTCCATCCATTTCTGCAGCTATATGGGGGAGTGATTCCCGGTCCTGTGAATGGGGGAGAAGAGATGGTGAGGAATTCCCACTTCACACTTCCCTTGTGTGTTGTTGTTGTTCTTTCCAAATTTGTTCAGGAAAAAATAATACATTTGGCACCTTGAGGATTAGTTTGTGGGGTTTTAGTGCCATTTTGGCAAAAATACTTCATGAAGTTTACATAAAAGATTCATGCTGCAATTCAGGGCAGCCAGGGCTATGGCTCAGTACTGGATTTGATAGAGGGAGGCTTCTCTGAAGGGAGTAATCTCTGTCTGAAATAGGGTCAAGAGATGTTCACAAGGAAGGAGATGCTCCAGCTGGGACCCCAAGGATGAAAAGGAATGTTAAAGTTGGCAAGCTACTGATGGATAGTCCCAGAGAGTAGGCAACATCTCTTAATGAGTAGCTGATTTAGGATTTGAATCAGGACTTTTTGCCAAGGACTACAGCCCATCCCTCTATGTCATATGCTGGAGACTTCTGTAATGGGCACCCATTTCTTTTTTCTTTTTTTTTTTTTTTGAGATAGAGTCTCGCTCTGTTGCCCAGGCTGGAGTGCAGTGGCGTGATCTTGGCTCACTGCAGGCTCTGCCTCCCGGGTTCACGCCATTCTCCTGCCTCAGCCTCCTGAGTAGCTGGGACTACAGGTACCCGCCACCACACCTAGCTAAATTTTTGTATTTTTAGTAGAGGCAGGGTTTCACCGTGTTAGCCAGGATGGGTCTCGATCTTCTGACCTTGTGATCCACCCACCTTGGCCTCCCAAAGTGCTGGGATTACAGGCGTGAGCCACGGTGCCTGGCTGAGCACCCATTTCTTAACAGTGGATATTGGATTTTACTCACTATCTAGCCCCTGGTAGGGCACACTCATTACAGCAAGCCCAAGAGCACAATGTTCAGGTGCTATTTTAACAGTTGTGTGTGTACCTTCTAGACTTTTCTCTGTGCTCATATAATCATGCTAATCTATAATCAATATATTGTGATACACATTGTTTGATGTGCAAGTTGGCTGCTTTTTTTCAAGAGAAATAAGCAAGTTGCAATGTAATAAGTAATTACATTCTTCTGAGTTTTTGTCCTGCTACAAAGAGACCATCGTGCATCTATTCTTACACGCTGGCAATTTTATTTCTGTAGTATATACTCCCCGAAGTGGAACATTGGTCAAAAGTTAGACGCATTTTTAATTTTCATAGAACAGATTACTTTCTGCAATGACTAGAGTAATTTATAATCCCATCAGCAATATATGAAAAGTCCTTTTATTCTAATCCCTTGCCAGCCATGAATTTTATAAATCCTATTAATTTTCATCAATTGGATGGTAAGAAGTCATATCTCATAGTTAATTATGTTACTGTGTCCCTGACTCTGAGTGAGGTTGGGCATGTAGCTGACTCCTGCTGCTGAGGCAGCAGCTGGTAAGGTCACCGTGGTAGTGCAGAAGGGAGAAGCCAGTGCCTGTAAGTCAGGAACTTCACGCCCCCACATGCACACCACGGCTTCCCTTACCATATCTGTGGCAGATGGCTCCAGCCAACTGTGGCTTCCTCTTCTTTTGTCACTAAAGCCTCAGAATCCTTCCTTAGCAATAGTACACAGGAGAAACGGGAACCCTTGTGCACTGCTAGTGGGAATGGAAAATGGTGCAGTAGCTATGGAAAAACAGTACAGCAGCTCTTCAAAAATAGGAAAAATAGAATTGTCAGATGATCCAGCAATCCACACGGAAGCACGAGGGTGGAGGCAACTGAAACACCCAGCCACGAATAAACAAAAGGCATCATGTCATGGTCCATCCGTACAATGGAATGTTATTCTGCCTTAAGAAGGAAGCAAATCCTGTCACACATCACAACATGGAGAACCTTGAGGACATGATGCTGAGTGACGTAAATCAGCTACAGAAGGCCAGGTGCTGCATGAGTCCCCTCATATGAGGTATCAAAAGTCATGAAATTCGCTAGGCATGGTGGCCCACATCTGTAATCCCAGCACTTTGGGAGGTTGAGGCGGGTGGATCACCTGAAGTCCGGAGTTCGAGACCAGCCTGGCCAACATGGTGAAACCTTGTCTCTACTAAAAATACAAAAATTAGCCAGGTGTGGTGGCATGTGCCTGTAGTCTCAGCTACTTGGGAGGCTCAGGCAGGAGAACCACTTGAACCTGGGAGGTGAGGGTTGCAGTGAGCTGAGATCACCCACTGCACTCCAGCCTGAGTGACAGAGTGAGACTCTGTCTCAAAAAATAAAAATAAAAATAGTCATGAAATTCGTAGAGATGGAAAACAGGATGGTGCTGACCAAGGGCTAGAAGGAGGGGAGCAGAGGGAGTGGTTTAATAGATACAGAATTTCCCTTTCACAAGATGAAAATGTTTTGGAGATCTGTCCCACAACAACATGAATATATTTAACACGATTGAACTAAACACTTAAAAATTGTTAGGATGGTAATTTTGTTATATGCTTTTTGTGATAAAAATCTATTACATAAAGCTAAAAGGATATATAAACAACTTCATGCCAACCATATTTTTAAAATTAGGCAAAGTAGCAAGTCTTGAAGAAAAATTTTCCATAATTCACCCAAGGAGAAATAGAAATTTTAATTGTGCTATCTGTATTAAGGAAAATTTAATATATGGTAAAAATCTTCCCTTAAAGAAGATTCCGAGCCCTGATTATTTTATAAGCAAGTAAAATGAAGCTTTCAAGAAACAACCAATAGAGGACAATGTAAATAGGTCAATTGTATGTCATATTCAAAGATGATCGTTCTTTGCCTAGACATAAAGCAGGGAAAGGGGAAGGTGTGTGAGAGAGTTCATATAGACAAGGTGGCCAGGGCACGGTGGCTCACAACTGTAATCCCAGCATTTGATAGGGGAGGCCCACTGGAGGCCGAGGTGGGTGGATCACTTGAGGTCAGGAGTTCAAGACCACCCTGGCCAACATAGTGAAGCCCCATCTCTACTAAAAAATACAAAAATCAGCAGGGCATGGTGGTGCACAACTGTAGTCCCAGGTACTTAGGAGGCTGAGGCAGGAGAATCATTTGAACCTGGGAGGGGAAGGCTACAGTGAGATGAGATCACACCACTGCACTCCAGCCTAGGCAACACAGCAAGACTCTATCTCAAAAAAAGAACAACAAATCTTAAGTAGAGGAAGGAGAGTGTTAGGATAAATAGCTAATGCGTGTGGAGCTTAATACCTAGGTGATGGGTTGATAGGTGCAGCAAACCAGTATGGCATACATTTACCTATAGAATAAACCTGCATGTCCTGCACATGTATCCTTAAAATAAACCCTAAGTAGAAAAAAAAGTAAGCAAAAAATATACATGGGCACTTCATAAAACAGGATGTACAAATACGGTCTTGTTTGTCATCAGGGAGATGCAGTTGAAGACCACCCACTGTCTCAGTCTGAGATCCAAGAACTGAGAAATACAATAAGACCAAGGCTTGGGAAAGATACAGAGTCATGAAGACTCACATGTAGCTGGTGGTAATACATTACTAAACTGCTGCTATGCTTCTAGATGTTTGAGGATGTTTGAATATTGAACCCTAGTCCCCAGTGTGATGGTATTAGGAGATGGGGTGTTTGAGAGGTCATTAGTTCATGAGGGTGGGGCCCTTGTGAATGGGATTACTGCCCTTATAAAGAGGCCCCAGAGAGCTGCCTCACCTCTTCCACTGTGTGAGGATGCCACTAGAAGTTGCCATCTATGGCTTTGAAAGGGAGGCCTCACCAGACACTGAATCTGCTGGAGCCTTTATCTTGGATTTTCCAGGCCCCAGAACTTCTGTGAATTTCTGTGGTTTAGAAGCCAACTAGTTTATGGCATTTTGTTATGGCAGCCCTGATGGACTAAGACCACAGTCTTGCAGGATAAGTTGGCATTATCTTATAAAGGTGATCACGTATCTACAGGGCGATCCAGACATGGTGACCAAGAGCCATATCCAGCTCACACACAAGATAAGGCAAGCTCAAGACTGGGCTGATTCAATGGAGGTCAAGTAACAATGGCAACTTCTAGAGTTAGAGAGTGTTATGAGTTGAAACGTGTCCCCCAAAATTTCACACATCGAAGCCCTAATTCCCAGTCCCTTCAAATGTGACCTTACTTGGAACTAGGACCATTGCAGATGTACTTAGTGAAGATGAGGTCATTAGGGTAAGTCCTAATTTCATATAAGTGGCATGCCTGTAAAAAGGAAATTTGGACACAGAATACCATGTGAAGGTTGGAGCGATGCTGCCATAAGCCATGGAATGCCAGAGAGTGTGAGCAAACGACCAGAAGCTAGGAGAGAGGTGTGGGGCAGACTCTCCCTCACCTCCCTCAGAAGGAACCAAACCCGCTGGCACATTGATGTCAGACTTTGGACTGCCAGCACTAAGAGAAAATAAATTTCTGTTGTTTAAGCCACCCGTGTGTGGTACTTTGTTAGGACAGCCCCCAGGATGCTAATACAACATACGGTTTGTTACCTATACAGGCGGTGGAAAGGAAAGTACAGCAAGATGCCAGCTCCCCATGGTTCTTGTTCTACACCCTAAGAAGGACAGTACTGAAACAGAGGCACTGTGTAGCTGCCGTGTGAGCTGGGGGCACCCTGGTGCTGAGGAGCCAATGCTGCACTGCAGCTCTGCAGCTCAGAGGGAGTGGGACAGGAATTCCTAGATCCTGTCAGAACCCAGGAGGCCACGAGAAGCTGTCTCGCCACAGAGGGGAGGCAAGTGGGAGATGGCTGAAGGGCCACTCCTCCCCGGCTTCCAAGCCTCTGGTTTTCTGGCAGGGTCCGAGGCTAAGCCTCAGGTTGGCTGCAGTTTAAGCCTCTGTCTGCCTGGCCTCCGTGATACAGGGAAGGTTGCCTGGAAGCCATGCTGGAGTCATTCACCTACAAGCATGGTTTTCAAACCATTTTTGGTCATGTCTGTAGCAAGAAATGCATTTGAAATTGTGGCCATAACACACATACACATACAAATACAGACGATAGAAAGGCGGTGAAAGTCTTTATCCTTACTTTGTACTGTGCTGTCTTTTTAAAATTATTCTTTACCATTTCATTAAAAAAAGCTGGTCGATACTTGATACTTCACTAAACTGATTGCACAAACCACAAATCAAAACAACTGACAATTTGTAAAGCATTGAGAATCTCGTTAGGTGAGCTGAGAAACACACACCTGAATTTCATAATGGCATTTGTTTGTGGGACAAACTCTTACAGAGCACTTACTATGTGCCAAGCACTGTTTGAAGCATTGTAAAAATATGTGTACAACCACAAGTGATCACAGCCATAAAAAGAATGAGTTCATGTACTTTTCAGGGACATGGATGAAGCTGGAAACTATCATCCTCAGCAAACTAACACAGGAACAGGAAACCAAACACTGCGTGTTCTCACTTGTAAGTGGGAGTTGAACAATGAGAACACATGGACACAGAGAGGGGAACATCACCAGGTGGGGAGCAAGGGGAGGGACAGCATTAGGGAAAATACCTAATGCATGTGGGGCTTAAAACCTAGATGATGGGTTGATGGGTGCAGCAAACCACCATGGCACATTTATACCTATGTAACAAACCTGCACGTTCTTCACATGTATCCAGAACTTAGAGTATAATAAATAAATGTAGGCCGGGCGTGGTGGCTCACGCTTGTAATCCCAGCCCTTTGGGAGGCCGAGGTGGGCAGATCACAAGGTCAGGAGATTGAGACCATCCTGGCTAACACGGTGAAGCTCCGTCTTTACTAAAACTACAAAAAATTAGCCGGGTGTGGTGGCGGGCGCCTGTAGTCCCAGCTACTCAGGAGGCTGAGGCAGGAGAATGGCGTGAACTCAGGAGGTGGAGCTTGCAGTGAGCCGAGATCGCGCCACTGCACTCCAGCCTGGACGACAGAGTGAGACTCCATCTCAAAAAAAAAAATTAAAAACCACACACACAAGCGATCCTTACAGGAAAGCTATGAGTTAGCCACTGTTGTTACTCCCAGGTGACAGATGAAGAAACAAAGGAGTAGGGGAAAGTGCCTGTGAGGTCACACAGTAGGCAGGAAGAGGCACGGTATGCTTCAAGCCCGGTACACTTTTTTTTAAGTTCAGGGGTACATGTGCAGGTCTGTTATACAGGTAAACTCACATCACAGAGGTTTGTTGTACAGAATATTTCATCACTCAGGTATTAAGCCTAGTACCCATTAGTTATGTTTCCTGATCCTCTTCCCTCCTCCCGCCTTCCAGTATGCCCCAGTGTGTGTTGTTCCCCTCTACGTGTCCAAGTGTTTTCATCATTTAGTCCCTGCTATCCTTATGATAGTATCACATTGTCATGGATTAATAAATTGATGGATAAAATAAGTGATCACAATGGAAATTAAACACACTTAGTCCTGAAAAAATAATAAAAATGTATATTAAAACTGGCCAATAGAGACAATTTCCAAAATGGCAGTGGGAGGAGGTTTTTTCTCTGGGCCGCATCCTGAAGAAATAATCATATTATATTTATTTTGAGGCTGTTTTGTTAGGCATAAACAAGTGTGTGATTGTTTGATGTTACTGTTTATCATCATTATTACACAATGGCCACTTTATCCCTGGTAATTATTTTTGTCTTAAAACATATTTGCGTGTTATTACTTTGTTTACCAGACATATTCTTGATTATTTTTTGCCTATCATATGCTTTATGTTCTTTTATTTTTAGTACTTCTGCATCTTTAGTTTTTTAGGTGGGTCTTTTGTAACAGCATAAAGCTGGACATAATCTCATTATAATCCAATCTGACAACCTGTGTCTTATTTTGTGAAATTAATGCATTTTTTATTTATTGTCATGATTTATATGTATGTATTAATCGTTATAATTTTTATTAGTGTTTTAAAAATTTTTTCCATGCCTTTATGTATGCCTCCTTTTACCTCATTTACTGGCCTTTCCCTTATTTTCGGATTCCCCATAATGCAGGCTTTGCAACAAACATTTAGGGGTAAGTAGTTTTGGGAGGAGTTATTCCAAAAAGTCGTGAGGGAACTAGGAAGGGAGAGAATCCAAAAAAGAGCATGTTAATTATGGGCTGTCGCTAAAGCAGTGGGCTTATTTCCAGTGGATGCTCTCCGAGATGTGTAAAAGACATCTCAGAATTGTCCCACCCAGGGATGAGGAAGGTCAGATATTTGTCTACCAATTTCCTTGCTCATGACTGAGGGTGGTTTCTGGGGCTCGTTGACTGAGGGCAGTCTCTGCAATACCTGAGGCAGAGAGAAGCACAGAGGCATCGGCCTCTGGGGAAATCTGCAGCTGAACTCCAGAGTAGGCTGAAAAGTTGTGAGTGGGCTCTGGAAGCTTCTGCTAAATCTTTTGGGGTTTTTCTTCCTCTAATTTTATTTGTTTGCTTATTTGTTTTACTTCTTCCAGTTTGACACTTGTTCACACTTTTTCTATTTACAGGTTGTCCTTGATGTTTTACTATTAAAATTACAAATTCTAAAATTAATCAAAAACATATCTTTTTTTTTTTTTAAGACAGTTTCGCTCTGTCGCCCAGGCTGGAGTGCAGTGGCACAATCTGGGCTCACTGCAACTCCTGCTTCCCAGGTTCAAGTGATTCTCCTGCCTCAGCCTCCCGAGTAGCTGGGATTACAGGCACGTGGCACCACTCCTGGCTAAATTTTTTTTTTTTTTTTTTGAGACAGAGTTTCACTCTTGTTGCATATTTTTAGTAGAGAGAGGGTTTCACCGTGTTGGCCAGGCTGGTCTTGAACTCTTGACCTCAGGTCATCCATTGGCCTTGGCCTCCCAAAGTACTGGGATTACAGGTGTGAACCACCATGCCCAGCCCAAAAATGCATCTTCATTTCCTAAATAATATGAGTACCTTATAGTAGTTTGATTCTTGTAAACTCCTACTGGCTTACGTGCAATTATGTTAGTATTTTATTATGCATTCTCTGACCACATATATTTTACTTTTTATTAAAAATAGTGTTTTTTAAGAGTTATCTATATACTTACCCATCTGTTTACTATTTCTTCTTGCATCTTAAACCTTCCTTTGGGGATCATTTTTCTTCTTTCTAAAGTATATTCTCTGGTAATTTCTGTAGTAAATTTAGTTAGAGATAAACTTAGTTTGTCTTTATCCAAAAATGTATATATATTTTATGCTTGTTCTTGAGAGACTGTTAGTACTCATTCTAAGATGACAGATTTTTTCCCTCTCAGCATATTTTAACACTGCATACACCATGGAATACTATGCAGCCATAAAAAATGATGAGCTCATGTCCTTTGTAGGGACATGGATGAAATTGGAAACCATCATTCTC